>NW_016107424.1:3692119-3788366 GCF_001604975.1 Cebus imitator | reverse complement strand
GGGTTTCAGCCATGTTGACCAGGCTGGTCTTGAACTCCCGAACTCAAGTGATCTGCCTGCCTTGGCCTCCCAAAGTGCTAGGATTACAGGCATGAGCTGCCGTGCCCAGCCAATTTATTTTGTTTGTTTTAAGCATTATGGTAATTTCATAGTAATATCATTGGAGCTTTAATTCATATTTTTTATTACAAAATAAGTTGAATGTGTTTCCTTATTTAGATATACTCTTTCTGAAGGGCCTGTAGAAGTTTTTTGCCTATAAGGTTGTTAAGAATCATGAGAGTGTTTTATATATTCTGGATAGAAGCCCTTTGTTGGTTTAATATATATGACAACATTTTTTTCCCAACTTATGGCTTGCTCTTTCACATTTGTAATGTGGTCTTTTGATTAAAATTCCCTAGGTTTTGTAATTCAACTTACAAACTTTCCCTCCATGGTGATTCTTTTTCTTGTGGCACATGTGTTGCTTAAGAAATATTTCCTTACCTTACCATAGTGAAGACATTCTCCTGTATCATAAAGTGCTACTGTTTGCTTCTACTTACTTGGAATTTATTTTTGTGTGTGGTATGAGATAGGAGTTACTTCATTTTTCCCATAAAGATATCCAACTGATTCAGCATAACTTACTGAAAAGAGTATCCTTTTGCCTCCAAATTGCGTTATTATGTTGTTATAAATATCCATATATTTGTGGTTCTATTTCTGGACTTTGTTTTATTTCATTGGTTTATTTATCAAACCTTGCAACAATATTGAATTTCTTCTATCCAAATACTAACCAGACCTGATGCTGCTTAACTTCCGAGATCAGATGAGATCAGGTGCATTCAGGGTAATATGACCTTAAACCAATATTACATTTCTTAATTACAGTTGCTTTCTAGCAAGTCTTGCTATCTAGTGGAGCAAATTCTCTCACTTTGCTCTTTAAGAAACTTTGCATATTCTTAGCCACTTGCATTTCCATATAATTTTAGAATTGGCTTGTTGATTTCCTCATGAATAAATGTTGGAGTTTTGTTTTAGTTTTGTAGAGACAGGATTTTGAGATTTCCCAGGCTGGAGTGAAGTGGCACTATCATAGCTTACCACAGTCTTGAACTCCTGGGCTTAAGTGATCCCCCACCTTAGCCTCCTGAGTACTGGGACCGCAGGTGAGGCTACAGCACCTGGTTAATTTTTTTTTTTTTGGTAGAGATGGGGTCTCTCTTTGTTGCCCAGGGTAGTCTTAAACTCCAGCCCTCAAGCAATCCTCCTACCTCAGCCTCCCAAAGTGGTGGGATTACAGGAGTGAACCACTGTGCCCTGCTAATGTTGGGGTTTTTAATAAGATTTCTTTGACAATCTGTAGAAAACCTGAGGGAAAACTGATATCTTTGTACTGAGTCTTGCTATCTATGTGTATTATTGTAATCCTATGTTTATCTGTAAGATTGGCCCATAATTCTCCTTTTTTGTAATAGTTTTGACAGGTTTTGGCATCAGGATTATTATAGTCTCATAAAAATGAAATATTTTTATATATTCTCTGAAGAGTTTGTATAGAATTATACCTATTTCTTAATCGATAAAACCTGAGCCTGAAGTTTTCTTGGTAGAAAGGTTTTGATTTACAGATTTCATGAATTTAATAATTATAGGACTGAGGATGATCCAAGATGGCCGAATAGGAACAGCTCTGGATTGCAGATCCCAGCGAAAACTCAAAGGCTGCTGCAGGTGATCCTCAGGCAAGCAGGGTCTGGAGTGGACCTCCAGCAGTCCTACAGCAAGGGGGACTTACCGTTAGAAGGAATACTAAGAAACAGAAAGAAATAACTTCATCAGCAACAAAAAGGACGTCCACTCAGAGACCCTGTCTGAAAGTCACCAACCACAAAGACCACAGGTAGATAAATCCACAAAGATGGGAAGAAACCAGTGCAAAAAGGATGAAAACCCCAAAACCAGAACACCTCTCCTCCTCCATGGGATGACAACTTGTCACCAGCAAGGAAACAAGGCTGGCTAGAAAATGAGTCCAATGAATTGACAGAATCAGGCTTCAGAAAGTGGGTAACAACAAACTTCTTTGAGCTAAAAGATCATGTTCTAACTCAATGCAAAGAAACTAAGAAACTTGAAAAAAGGTTTGACAAAATGTTAATGAGAATAAACAGCTTAGAGAGGAATATAAATGAATTGATGGTGCTGAAAAACACAAGAGAACTTTGTGAAGCATACACGAGTTTCAATAGCTGAATTGACTAAGGAGAAGAAAGGATATCAGAGATTGAAGATCAACTCAATGAAATAAAATGAGAAGGCAATATTAAAAAAGAGAAAAAATAGTAAAAAGAAATGAAAAAAGCCTCCAAGAAATATGGGATTATGTGAAAAGACTTAATCTACGTTTGATAGGTATACCTGAATGTGACAGAGAGAATGAATCCAAGCTGGAAAACACTCTTCAGGATATTATCCAGGAGAACTTCCCCAACCTAGCAAGGTAGGCCAACATTCAAGTCCATGAAATACAAAGAACACCACAAAGATATTCCTCAAGAAGAGCAACCCCAAGGCACATAATTGTCAGATTCACCAGGGTTGAAATGAAGGAAAAAATGCTAAAGGCAGCCAGAGAGAAAGGTCAGGTTACTCACAAAGGGAAGCCCATCAGACTCACAGCAGACCTCTCAGTGGAAACCCTACAAGCCAGAAGAGAGTGGGGGTCACTATTCAACATCCTTAAAGAAAAGAACTTTCAACCTAGAATTTCATATCCAGCCAAACTAAGCTTCATAAGCAAAGGAGAAATAAAATCCTTTATGAACAAGCAATTGCTCAGGGATTGCATCACCACCAGGCCTGCGTTACAAGAGCTTCTGAAAGAAGCGCTAAACATAGAAAGGAACAACCAGTACCAGCCACTCCAAAGATGTACCAAATGGTAAAATGCATCGACACAATGAAGAAACTGCATCAACTAATGGGCAAAACAACCAGCTAGCATCAAAATGGCAGAATAAAATTCACACATAACAATATTAACCTTAATGTAAGTGGGCTAAATGCCCCAATCAAAAGACACAGAGTGGCAAATTGGATAAAAAGTCAAAACCCATCAGTGTGCTGTATCCAGGAAACCCATCTCACATGCAAGGATACACATAGGCTCAAAATAAAGGGATGGAGGAAGATCTACCAAACGAATGGAGAGCAAAAAAAAAAGCAGGAGTTGCAGTCCTAGTCTCTGATAAAATAGACTTTAAACCAACAAAGAATGAAAGAGACAAAGCAGGGCATTGCATAATGGTAAAAGGATAAATGCAACAGGAAGAGCTAATGATCTTAAATATTTACGTGCCCAATACAGGAGCACCCAGATACATAAAGCAAGTTCCTAATGACCTACAAAGAGACTTAGACTCCCACACAATAATGGTGGGAGACTTTAACACTCCACTGTCAATATTAAACAGATCAACGAGACAGAAAATTAACAAGGATATCCAGGACATGGACTCATACTGGGACCAAGCAAGCCTAACAGACATTTACAGAACTCTCCACCCCAAATCCACAGAGTGTACATTCTTCTCAGCACCACATCACACCTAATCTAAGATGGACCAAATAATTGGAAGTAAATCACTCCTCAGCAAATGCAAAAGAATGGAAATCATAACAAACAGTCTCTCAGACCACAGTGCAATCAAATTACAACTCAGAATTCAGAAATTAACTCAGAATTGCACAACTTCATGGAAATGAAACAACTGGCTCTTGAATGTTGACTGGATAAACAATGAAATGAAGGCAGAAATAAAGATGTTCTTCAAAATCAATGAGAACGAAGACACAACATACCAGAATCTCTGGGACACATTTAAAGCAGTGTCTAGAGGAAAATTTATAGCAATAAATGCCCACGTGAGTAGCAAGGAAAGATCTAAAATTGACACCCTATCGTCAAAATTGAAAGAGCTTCAGGAGCAAGATAAAAAAAACCTCAAATGCTAGCAGAAGACCAGAAATAGCTAAGATCAGAGCAGAACTGAAGGAGATAGAGACACAAAAAACCTTTCAAAAAATCAATAAATCCAGGAACTGGTTTTTTGAAAAGATCAACAAAATAGACAGACCACTAGCCAGATTACTAAAAAAGAAAAGAGAGAAGAATCAAATAGATGCAATAAAAAATGATAAAGGGGATATCACCACCAATTCCACAGAAATACAAACCACTATCAGAGATTACTACAAACAACTCTATGCACATAAACCAGTAAACCTGGAAGAAATGGATAAATTCCTGGACACTTGCACCCTCCCAAACGTAAACCAGGAAGAAGTCAAAACCCTGAGTAGACCAATAACAAGGGGTGAAGTTGAGGCAGCAATTAATAGCCTACCAACCAAAAAAAGCCCAGGTCCAGGTTGGTTCACAGCTGAATTCTACCAGACATACAAAGAGGAGCTGGTATCACTCCTTCTGAAACTATTCCAAACAATCCAAAAAGAGGGAATCCTCCCCAAATCATTTTATGAGACTAACATCATCCTGATCACAAAACCCAGCAGAGACTCAACAAGAAAAGAAAACTTCAGGCCAATATCTATGATGAACATAGATGCAAAATCTTCAATGAAATACTGTCAATCCGATTGCAACAGCACATCAAAAAGCTTATCCATACCATCATGTAGGCTTCATCCAGGGATGCAAGGCTGGTACAACATATGCAAGTCTAGAAACATAATTCACCACATAAACAGAACCAAAGACAAAAACCACGATTATCTCAATAGATGCAGTAGATGCAGAGGCAGCCTTCAGCAAAATTCAACAGCCCTTTATGCTAAAAACTCTCAATAAAATAGGTATCGATGAAATGTATCTCAAAATAATATAAGCTATTTATGACAAACCCACAGCCAATATCATACTGAATGGGCAAAATCTGGAAGCATTCCCTTTGAAATCTGGCACTAGACAGGGATGCCCTCTCTCAACACTCCTATTCAATATAGCATTGAAAGTTCTAGCCAGAGCAATCAGGTAAGAAAAAGAAATAAAGGGTATTCAATTAGGAATGGAGGAAGTCAAATTGTCTCTATTTGCAGATGACATGGTTGTATACTTAGAAGACCCTATCATATCAGCCCCAAATTTCCTTAAGCTGATAAGCAACTTCAGCAAAGTCTCAGGATACAAAATCAATGTGCAAAAATCACAAGCAGTCCTATACACCAATAACAGACTTACAGAGAGCCAAATCAATGACGAACTGCCATTCACAATGGCTACAAAGAGAATAAAATACCTAGGAATACAAACTAACAAGAGATGTAAAGGACTCTTCAAGGAGAACTACAAACTACTGCTCAAAGAAATAGGAGAGGAGAGAAACAGATGGAGAAGCACTCCATGCTCATGGTTAGGAAGAATAAATATCATGAAAATGGCTATACTGCCCAAAGTAATTTACAGATTCAATGCTGTCCCCATCAAGCTACCAATGACCTACTTCACGGAACTGGAAAAAGCCACCTTAAACTTCATGTGGAACCAAAAGAGAGCCCACATAGCCAAGTCAATTCTAAGCAAAAAGAACAAAGCTGGAGGCATCACGCTACCTGACTTCAAACTATACTACAAGGCTACAGTAATCAAAATAGCATGGTACTGGTACCAAAAAAGAGATATAGACCAATGGAACAGAACAGAGGCCCAGAGGCAATGCCACACATCTACAATCATCTGCTTTTTGGCAAACCTGACAAAAACAAGCAATGGGGAAAGGATTACCTGTTTAATAAATGGTGTTGGAAAAACTGGCTAGCCACATGTAGAAAGTAGAAACCGAACCCCTTCCTGACACCTTACACTAAAATTAACTCCAGTTGGATTAAAGACTTAAACATAAGACCTAACACCATAAAAACCCTGGAAGAAAACCTAGGCAAAACTGTTCAGGACATAGGCATAGGCAAGGACTTCATGACTAAAACACCAAAAGCATTGGCACCAAAAGCCAAAATAGACAAATGTCTAATTAAACTCCAAAGCTTCTGCACAGCAAAAGAAACAATCATTAGAGTGAACTGGCAACCAATAGAATGGGAAAAATATTTTGCAATCTACCCATCTGACAAAAGACTTATATTCAAAATCTGCAAAGAACTAAAACAGATTTATAAGAAAAAAACAAAAAACCCATTCAAAAGTGGGCAAAGGATATGAACAGACACTTCTCAAAAGAAGACATATATGAGGTCAAGAAACATGAAAAAATGCTCATCATCACTGGTCATTTGAGAAATGCAAGTCAAAACTACATTGAGATACCATCTCATGCCAGTTAGAATGGTGATTATTAAAAAATATCTAGAGACAACAGATGCTGGAGAGGATGTGGAGAAATGGAACACGTTTACACTGTTGGTGGGAGTATAAATTAGTTCAACCATTGTGGAAGACAGTGTGGCGATTCCGCAAGGACCTAGAAATAGAAATCCCATTTGACCCAGCAATCCCATTACTGGGTATATATCCAAAGGATTATCAATTGTTTTATTATAAGGATACATGCACACGTATGCTCATTGTGGCACTGTTTACTATAACAAAGACTTGGAACCAACCCAAATGCCCATTGATGATAGATAGGGAAAATGTGGCACATATACACCATTGAATACTATGGAGCCATAAAAAACGATGAATTTGTGTCCTTTGTAGGGACATGGATGAACCTGGAAACCATCATCCTCAGCAAACTGACACAAGAACAGATAATCAAACACCTCATGTTCTCACTCATAGTCAGGTGTTGAACAATGAGAACACAGACACAGGGCAGGGGGCATCACACAGTAAGGTCTATTGGGGGGACTAGGGGAGGGACAGCGGGGGGTAGGGAGTTGGGGAGGGATAACATGGGGAGAAATGCCAGATGTAGGTGACAGGGGGATGGAGGCAGCAAACCACATTGCCATGTGTGTACCTATGCAACAATCCTGCATGTTCTTCACATGTACCCTAGAACCTAAAATGCAATGAAATTATATATGTATATATATATATGTGTGTGTGTGTATATAATAATTATAGGACTATTCTGATTTTTCTATTTCTTCTGAGTTATTTTTGTTTCTTAGGATTTGTGTATTTCATTACATTTCAACAATAACTTTTTAAGATTTTTTTTTTTTTTTTTACAATACCTTCTTAGGATTTTTCAGTGTCTCATGATGTTTCCCACTTTATTCCTAATATAGTTAGGGATAGTACCTTTTCCCTTTTCTTTCTTGATGCATCTCATGGGTGTCAGGTTATCAAATTTATTGATTTTTAAAATAATGAAGCAACTTTTGGCCTTGTCAATCCTCTCAATTGTGTATTTGCTTTGTGTTTTATTAGTTTCTATTCTTATCTTCGGAGTTCCTTCCTTCTACTTAGGCTTATTTTATTGTTCTACTTCTAACTTCTAGAGATGGATGCTTAACTCATTGATTTTCAGCTTTTCTTCTTTTGTGATGGATATTGGACATTTTCCCTCTGAGAATCGGTCCAGTTACATCCTACAGTATTTTACCATAGTCAATCAAAATAAGAATCGTGTTTATTAATTTATACATATATGGAGGCTTTCCAGTTATTGTTTTTGCTAGTGATTTTAAGCTTAATAAAGTTGTGGTCAGAGAACATATTTTGATAACTTAAATCTTCTGGAATTTGTTGAGCTTTCTTGATGGCTCAACATATGGTTAATTTTTGTCAATGGTCAGTATGTGTTTGAAAAGAATATGTATTCCGCAGTTTTTGGGTACTGTTTTCTATAAGTCAATTAGCTTAAGTATGTTGATCGTGTTGTTGAAATCTTCTAAACATTTACTGATCTTTCTATACTGCTATCGTTTGCTAAGAGAGTTTTGGCTATGTCTTCCACTGTGATGACTGGCTTTTCTATTTCTCCTTGTAGTTCTGTCAGTGTTTGCTCTCTTTACTTTGAGGCTATGATATTAGCTGAATACAAACTGGGAATGGATTAAGATGGATTGACCCTTTCCTGTGAAGTTTCCCTCTTTGTCTCCAGTTATTTATTTATTTTTGTATACTTTACCTGATAATAATACAGTTTAAACAGCATTTTTTTTTTTTTTTTGGTTAAGGGTGTTTACATGTTGGATCTTTTTTTATCCTTTTATTTTAAACTTTTTGTTTCTTTATCTTGAGATGTGTTGTTTAGAAGCAGCATATATTATGTTTTAAAATTTCAGTCTGACCATCTTTGTCTTTTAATAGGAGCATATGATTATTGACATATTTGGGTTTAAATCTTTCATTTTATGTCTGTATTCAATTTACCTAACCTGTTTTATGCATATTTTTCTTCTTTCTTGCCTGTTTTTTTTTTTTTTTTTTTTTTTTTTTTTTTTTTTTTTTTTTTTTTTTTTTTTTTTTTTTTTTTTTTTTTTTTTTTGTGATAGATTAACATTAAACATCAACATCCCCATCAATATCAGGTTGGTAGCTATGCAGTTATGGACAAATCCCTGGTCAGCCAGGAGGCCCGTGTGGGTGGAGATAAATGAGTGTGGCAAATATTAGTGGATGACGTTAGAGGGATAGTGAGGTTTTTATTATGAGGTAGCAAGGTGAGAGTAGAGGAAAGACACTAAGGCCTTGTAGAAGGATTTTGACTTATTATTATAACATAAAACCCAATTTGAGAGAAATTATAGAAGTTGAATGTAAAATACAACCTTTTTTTTTCTTTTAGCTTACATTTTTTAAAAAGAATTAATTTAGACGAGGCACTGTATTAAGGACATTACATGCAAGATTTTATTTAATAGTCAATGGATAAGAAGAATAGGGGTTTCACACAGGTTAATTAACTTATGCAAGCTCACAGCTTATATGTAGCAAAGGTAGGAGTAAAGTCCGTGTGGTCTCTTAGCAATAATTCTGTATTTTTCTGACTCTCTTTGTCATTTAATGGCAGAAAATTTAACAGTTCATCTGGAGAGATCTAGCTCTGAACTCTTTGGATGGCCTTGTCCACTTGCTCTTCTTTCAGTATACACAGCACCAGCACTGGCAACCAATCCCAAGACCCTTGGTTTATAACATGGATCTATGCTGTAGGTTTTACTTGCCACACACTACCTACCTAGTTCTGGGCATTTGTTTCATAAGTGCCCATTGCCAGGCCATAAGGATGGAGAAAGACGTCATGGATGGGTCAATCTAAATTGAACACCATTACTGAAAAAAAAAAGCTCATGCCCCATAGAGGACACTGGTGCATGTTATTTTAATCTATTCTAAAATCTTTTTTCTACATCTGAGTGCCTAATTATGCTCCTTTTTGACTTCTTATACTATAAAATAAAAATTAAAATGGGTAGAATATGCAAGAAAAACTTGTGCTTAAGACAATCCAATGTTATATTTGTAATGTCACGAATGAGTAGCACATGCATTCTTTATCACCTTTCTAATCATGCCCGATGAACCCTCCTCAGAAGGGGGAATGATGGCTAGCCCAGCCCCTGTGGAACAATTAGGAGGCTGGGCAATTCACTTTATTTTTACACGATTTGGCTAGAAAGCTGAAGATTTATTGATGCAACGTAAAATATTAGCTGGCAGGTAAAAATAAGCCTGTTAATGAATGTGATTAGAACAGCAGCTGGAATGAATTGCAGTGTTTGCAACATCAATGGAATTAATAGACCTTAAAATATTCAGGGAATCAATTAAAAGTCTTCTTTGGGATTCAAAAAATGTGTGTTCATGTGCTTAACTTTAAAATGAGCACCGGGAGAAGAAATGGCCAAACCTTCTGTCAGAAAAGTGTTTAAGGATTCCAGGGGCATCTGACTATTTCTGGGCCCCGCCAACTATTGAAAGAAACCCTGGCGGGCTGAATGGCAGGCATCTTGACTGTGCATCTTGACACAGGCTCCAGACTGTGCTTCCAAGAATTAAACAAGAGCAGCACGTGAGAGCAATTGAAATGGGTAGGCCTGGCCACGTTCCCTGAAGGTTTTGCAACCTCGTTAACCTTTGAGAAGAGCACAGCTCCCTACCAGGATGAAAGAGTAAAGGAAGGTGATAGTTTCTGAAGCTTGTTCTTCTTTAATGGTCACCCCAAAGACCTTGAAAAGTTTTCAGGCACGAAGTTTTGAGCTGAATCGTCTTGTATAAAAGTCCTTGGGAGGAATTAATTGGACAGCATAATGTACAAGCAACTGAAGTTAGATATTATCTAGCTTTTCCAAAACTAGATTAATTAACCTCCATTCCCTCTACTAACAACAAATTAAATAGGTCTTTTAAAGCTAGGCCTTTATGCTTGTACCTTCAGGGAAGAGCCAAGAGAAGTATCTATTGTCCTTATAATTGTTCTATAATGCAAACTTGAAGATTTCTCCTCAAATTAATATAAAATAGAAGCATAAGATAATCAAGCTGGGGACATTGTTTAGTCCAGGCCGTGATTTGCCCAAACACCTATTTTAATTCTGGGAATAGACTCATGCCCTGTTGTATGTCTAGGTCCAGAAGATACATACTTGTTCACAGGTTAACTACGACCTACACAATTTGTGTGTTGCTTTTTTTTTTTTTTCTCATGATGTCAATAGGAAGCTGGGCAGGGTCAGAAATCCTGCAGTCAGAACAATGGTTTCGTGTAGCTGACTTTAGGATTTCTGAACTTGTAAAATTTCCTATTGGTGTTTATTGCCCACATAGCTCCGAGCTTCAATGTCATCCTTAGACCTGAGCAGCCAGGGCACTCCTTGGTCCCATGCTGCTCATAGACATCTTCTGGCTGCCCTTCCTGCAGACAGTGGAGTAAGCCAGGGGGATGTGCCCACCCAGAGTAGTCCCTTCTAAACCATGCTCCAGGGACTCGGGACCTTAAAAATACTGCTCAAACCTGCAGGTTGACATTCAAGGTCACAGCTCATCCTTCCCAAAGTGGACTGTGATGCTGTGGATGTGTGCACACATAGGTCTAAGTAGTAGCCAGGGAGTGGTTGCTTATAGGGAACAGTGACCACTGGGGAAGAATGGGGCTTAGTCATGTGGGGTGGGTTTCCACAGCATGCATCCCAGCCCTACAGGGGGGCCAAATGACCCGGGATAGGTAGACCGGAAAACTGGGGCTGCCTACACAGTTAGGGAGCCTCTAACTTGCTGCCACAGCCAACCCTGGCCACACTTACACCAGAAGATGGATGTGCTGTCTGAGTCTTGGGTCCCTAAAAATGGACGGAAGACACAATTTGCATTCTCACCAATATTCTCTAATTGTTTTCTGCAGGAACTGAATTACCCACTTGACATTTTATTGGTGACATTATCAGAGGCAACAAGGAGTAAAGTAATGCCACCAATTGTTCTACCCTAGTCCTAGTCTTGGCAACTTGTTTCCTGTTTCAGTATCTCTTTGGCTCCTCCTGTTTAGTTCTTCCTTTTCTGGCAGTGTCCTCCCCGCCATGATCCAGCCATTACCCATAAATGGCTTTTGTTGTCCTTGCCATGGTCCAGTCCACTAATGATGGAAATTTCAGGTGGAAGGAGGGTGTGGTGTCATTATTGCTGTGTGTGTATGCACGTGTTTGCCAGAGATGGGGGTAGGGGAGCACAGTGAATATTCTGCAGTGGATACCATAAAACCACAGAATCATGAGGCTGAACGTTCTTTTGGAGTTTATGTTATTTGTCAATTAACCTTTCAAATACCCATAAGAAGAAAAATGCATTTCCTGTGAAGAGTGCTAAGGCAAGCACATTATTATCATTTTTTAGACAAAGCTGAAGAGGTAACATGTAAACGTCTTAAGAGCTCAGATTCTCATCTGGGGACAGGAGGGAAAGGCAGATAGAAAAATAGGTTTAAATTCAACAAATTCAGAAAAATGTATCAATTTCAGACCAAGAAAGATCATGCATTTGAATGGTGAAAACAATGCTCTGCTTTCATGACTGGAAGGACTTAGTTCTTTCTTATCATCAACTACCTGTATGGCCTCAGGCACTTTATCTAACTACTTTAGCATAGCTTCTTTCCTGGGATCTTAGAGAGTGGTTGTAAGGGTGAATTGAAATACTGAGTATGAAAACAGTTTGTTTACTAGAATACGCTATGTATACATGGTTGAGCCCCAAGTTCAGTTTGTGGCTAAGATCCAGACATGGTCAAGGCCAGTAACATGGTGCTGCTCTTGCAGCTTTGCACTACTGCTTTTGCTTCTTCCTTCTGATTGTCCCACAAGCTGTTGCCCCCTGGATATAAAAGTTTGTTGTCTAAAGCCAGGAGTGGTAGCATGTGCCTGTAGTCCCAGCTACTTGGGAGGGTGAGGTGGAAGGGCTCAAACTTGAGCCCAGGAGTTTGAGGCTCTAGAGTGAGCCCTGTTTAGGAAAAAAGTTTGTTGGCTGGGGCTGGTGGCTTATACCTGTAATCCCAGCACTTTGGGATACCGAAGGAAGCAGATCACGAGGTCAAGAGATCAAGACCATCCTGGCCAACATGGTGAAACCTCGTATCTACTAAAAATGCAAAAATTAGCAGGGTGTGGTGATGCGCTCCTATAGTCCCAGTTACTTGGGAGTCTGAGGCAGGAGAATCGCTTGAACCCAGGAGGCAGAGATTGCAGTGAGCCTAGATCGTGCCACTGCACTCCAGCTTGGTGACAGAGAGAGAGTCTGTCTCAAAAAAAAAAAAAAGAAAAAAAAGTTTGTTGTCTCATGAAAATAATGTGGGATAATCTTCTACTTCTGTCATGGGGTCCTTTATTTCATTTTTTGTTTGTTTCATTTTGATAGTGGAGACCTACATATATTCTGGTGAGACAAAAAGATTATACCTAGAGTTCCTTATGGGCAGGATAAGTTCTCTTTCCCACAGGAAGCCTACTATTGAGGGGTGTGAGCAATTTAAGGATTAGGACAACAGCTTGGCCACTGATGAGCTGTGATGAACTTTGGGCATAATATTAATTAGGCTATTAAAATGCTAGGCTCCCTCAGCTACAAAAATAATATTTTGAGTGATGTAATTTCTAGGATCCCTTCTAGGTTTAATTTCTAGGATTTGAAATCTACCATACATATCTGCTCAGCTTTTCTTTTTCTTTTTGAAATGATGAGTAAGCAAAGAAGAACCAACCAGAATCTAAAGAATTAAAATTATAAACTGGTTAATTAAATATTTTATTCATTCAACAACTGTCTTTTGAACAACTTTATGCCAGTTGTAGGTACTGGGGACACTGGGGAAAACGAGAGAAAGATTGTTGGAGCTCACTGCTTAGTAGGAAAGACAGACAAAATAAGCATATAAGTGAATAAGAAACATGTTGAATAGAACATATTTCTTAATAAAATGAAAAAATTGGAAAAGAGAATGGAAAATTTTAGGTTCACAAAATTAGCCATAAACTTTTCTCACCTCCTTCAAATGCCAACATTTCTGGTTACTTATTATCTTTTAAGTAGATCTAGAGCATCTGGTTTGCTTGCATGGAAATGGCAAAGAGAAGATAAGTTGAAAGGGGTTTAGGAAGTACTGAATCTTAGTTCGAAATCATTAACTCTTCCCATAGTTTGGGCAGAAAAACTAGAGAGAAAAATGAACAAATCCTGGTTTTAGATACACCGCTGAATATATGAGGTTTGTTTATGGGAAAACACTGAATACTAGAGTCATCAACTTAGGAAGGTCACAATTCAGTCATTCATTTGCATCTTGATCAAATATATTGATAGGGCAGAGACTCCAAATGAGATGGAACTAATTGGAATCTCACACATTCTTATTAGCTCAGCAAAACTAGTCACTCTATTTAAAATTTAAAAAATGAAACAGAAAAGAATACTAGTATAATGCTAGTAAATAAAGCAGAAAGCCTAAAAGTGGGTACAATGTTTTGAATTTTATATTGAATGTCAGCACTTGAAGCAAACTTGTCAAACCAGAGCCACATATGACATAAAGTTAGAGGGAGAAGACTTTGTAGACGTTTTGGAGAGGCAGCAGTGGTCGAGGGGCTGGGTCCTTATTATGGCATAATAAGGCATAATAAAGCCTCTTCCAAGAGTGTGGCTTTCTTTTCCCTGGATTCAGTGGTGTCATAAATGCTATGCTTAGGCCTCTCAGTCATGATTATAGTCATTTTATTTGACTCATAAGTGGAACAATGTAAAGAGGAGAAGAAAGGGCATGTGAAGAAGGGTTGGGAAGAGAAACGGGATGGAAGGAGACAAGAGTATGTGGTTACTTAAGAAAGAAAACTTGTCTGAAATTCAACCAGTAGTGAGAGGGAAAGGCAAGGATGAGAAGGAGAGGTTGGAAAAATAAGGGTATTTATCTTGTAGGCAGAAAGGAAAAACTAGTATAGAAGACTGCAGCAATGTGCTTGGTGCTGGTGACACATTACAACCTATAATTTCTATTTAGCAATTTTTTTAGATCAGATATTGGTAATGTTCAAGTATGCCTATTGTTTGAACATTTGCCTTTGATCTAGCAGTGTTTCTAACCATATAGCATTTTTTTAAAAAATACAAATTTAATGCTATTCTTGTCATTCTCCAAATCTACTGTCAGGAGTGGATGATTTGCTGACATTTTAGCACCAACTACAATCTATTTTCCCCACTAAATGCTGAATTAGACACTTTATGTTCATAATATGGATTTAAGAAATTTCCCTGCAGAGGTTAATGTGCTTAAAGGTCAATGGAGTGGGATGTGTTTTGGAAGAATGTAATATAAAGCATTTAAAAAACATAGATTTGGCAGGTCTTTTGTAAACTTTATTGTCTAAAATGTAATGCTTAGTTTCTGTGAGATTAATATACTCACAAAAGAAATCATTACTGGTACTTTGACAGAATGAATTGTTTCTGAAGCTACTGTAATACCAAATCCATGCTGAACACAATGTTCACAGGGTGGCAGTGAAGGTATAACTCAGCCTCGTGTGATTATGATGTTTAAGTGGAAAGCAAGATTCAGGGAAAGTGTTTTGCAACAATGTCCTGTCCAAACAACAGAGTATTTACTGATTCATCAAGAAAATGCTAGTGTTCAAAAGGACTGCAGGTGTCACAAGCAATTAGTGTGTCGATGAAGGATCTTCTGCAATTCTCAGAGAAGACAGGAAAATGTTATATAAAGTATGGAATGTAGGGGTCATTTCAAACGTAATGGATATAGACACAGAGCTACAAACAATTTTAAGGTTTACACATCACTCAAAGAAATTGGATTAGAACCAGAGAATAAGTTGTCTTATATTACAAAAAAAATCTTAAGGGCATTTGGTGCAAGACACCGTAATATCTACCTTCTTTTGAAATGTGCTATACATGAAAGCAAAGGATTCTGTCATTTTAGAGGTAAAATGTTACCATTTTGAGCATATTTTATTTCAAATCTTTATCCCAACAATAGCCTGAACATGTTAGAATAGTTTCTAGATAGTATGTAAATAGAGTACCTAAATTCTAGTGTTCAATCCCCTGCTGAATGAATTGATCAGATGTTTCATAGCCTATGCCTAATTCTCAAATAAGAGCAGACTGCCATTTGTTTTTCTTGTAAAGACACACTAACCAGCTTAGTGTTTTGACTTAGAATTGAACCCATAATTGTGGGCATTGGTTGACTTGGGAGAGTGGTTGACTCTCTGAGGCTAGATTCTGGTAGTCGTCATGAAAGTTAGCTCTATGTGGGCATTGTAGTGCTTTTAATGGTGGCCTCCCAAAAGATATATTTACTTCTGAATTCCTAGAATCTGTGAGTATTACCTTATTTGAAGAAAGGGTATTTGCAGTTCACTTAGGGATTTTGAGATGAAGACATGCCCTTGGATTTTCTGGGTGGGCCCGAAGTCCAGTGACAAATGTCTTATAAGAGAAAGGCATACCAGGCGCAGTGGCCCACACTGGTATTCCCAGCACTTTGGTATGCCAAGGTGGGAGAATTGCTTGAGGTCAAAAGTTTGAGACCAGACTGGTCAACATAGTGAGACCCCATCTCTACAGAGGGAGTGAGAGAGAGAGAAAGAAAGAGAGAGAGAGAGACAGACAGACAGGCAGACAGAGAGAGTAAGTAAGTAAAGCCATATGGAGACACAGAAGAGACAATAATGCAGCCACAAGGAAAGGAAGCCGAGATATGCCAGCAGCTATCAGAAGCTGGAAGAGGCAAGGAAGGATTAACCTATAGGAGGTCCTGACAAAGAGGCTGGCCTGGCTGACACCTTGATTTTGGACTTAACAGCCCCCATAACTGTGAGTGAATACATTTCTATTGTTTTAAGTTGCCCAGTTTGTTGAAACTTGTGACAGAAGCCGTAGGAAACAAATACGAAAGCCTTTAACTCCTGCGATTCTTCGAGGCCTGTTTACCTACCATGTCTCATTCTGCACTCATGGGAGGTGACAGTAACACACTTGGAGGTGGCAACAAAGATGGAGAGTGGTTCTCAATTCCAAATGCCAGATTGTTCAGGTACCTGTAGTTTTGAGTTGAGGAAAGATAGGAACCATTTCTATCTGCGTGTTTCCCACTCTATCTCTACCTGCCTCCTTTTTCCTTGCCTGCTGTCTACAATTTTAGCCTTGGGAAGAGGAGAGCAGGGGAGACATGGGAAGGGGAAGGCACGAAAAGAAAGGAAGAAATAACGTAATAAAGAAGTAGTAATCGCTGGGTTGTTAACGGTGTACAGGCATCAAGCTAAATAAACAGTGAGAGGTACTCATTGGCTTTGGTGATTAGTAGCTCACTGGTGGCCTTTTTAGTAAATCACAGGCCTTTTCAAGGATATAGAATCCACACAAACCCTGTTCCACACGCAGATATGTGTGTGTACGTATATACACACATATACATGTGTATTTAGGTCTATGTATACATATATATATATATATATATATAAAATATAATTTTGACTCCAGACTTTGGAATGCCTAGGCTGGCAAGTCTACTATACTTTTGTAGTTAGGGACATAGTCTAGATTCTCAGCACAAAGAGATATCTGGCAAAAGTTAAAGAAGGAAGATATACTCCTGTGCTGTGGATATGATTTTAATCCTAACTCCTGTTGTATGCTATAATCTTACACATTTCATCGGATTTTCTAAGCTCCATCTGCCTCCCAGGCCCTTGGCTGCCACGGAGACTGATTAGTTATCTGGAGGCACGTGCAATTTTGTCATCTGAGGCTGTACTCCTGGGGGTCTCGAACTCCTTTGGCCACTTCTAGCCTTGGATGCCCAGAAAAACTGCAGCACTGGGATGGGCTTTTTCAGCAGCTGTTGTGGGAGTTGGGTGACATGACCTGGAATTTTTTGGGAAGTAACTCACTCTGTGGTGAACCTAGGAACTGAGAGATGGTAGGAAACCGTACAGATAAATTCTCCCTGCTTCCTTTTTGAAGGAACTGCTTTGAGCTGTTTCTCTGAACAGCCTGTCTGGAGATATCCCAGGTGGCTGAATGGCTGCACCTGCTGAATGAGCAGCTGTGTGTCTTTGAGGCTCATGGTAAAGCAGTGGCCAGTGCAATGACTCAGCAAGTGGGGCTTTCCACCCTTCCCTGTTACTCTTCCTTTTTTCTCTCTCACTACCTTGGGACTCCACCTTTCAAATAAAGCACCCTGACCAGCCCCATTTTCAACAGAACACAGGCTGAGACATTTGTTTATCTCCCATGTCCACCTAAGTTGCTGGTTATTTTGGTAATACCAACAGCAAAGCTCAGACTTTTGTAGCCAATAGCTGATCTGTCATCTCCTTCCCAACTTCAGGGGAATTAATAGGGCAACAACACCACACAATTTTCATGGCCTGAATAGCTGCCTGGGATTCATTTTGACTGACAATCTGCCTATTATGCAAAAGTTAGAAAACTGACTTGGATAAAGACATTGCTGTTTATTTTGGAACAAAAATGCAAAATCCCCAGTCCACCTCCTCACTAGAGCACCAGGTTCTGACTTACTTTCCTTGGCTGCATGTGGCTGGAGAGCAGGCCCATACAAACATCAGGAAGAAGGTGATTCTCTCAAGGTTCCACCTATGTGCTGGTTGCATCATCTGGGCCCCCATCAGTGTGGATGTAAAATTATATTCCTATTGAAACATGTCCTTTAGGTTAAGAGTAATAAACAATAACTTAATTGAGAGGTTGTTTGGATTATTACTTAGGCTTTTGGCAAATTTACAAGAAGAAAGTTGAATCCAGATACGCTGGAGGAAAGGGAATGGGTTCAATGCCTAGATCTGGAGCGAATCTCTAAGTAGCTGGACGAGAGCTAGGAGAGGAAGGGAAGTTTTTGATTAGGCATTCCTATATAGGACCCCAGATGGAGGGGAGAAAATAAAATCAGCACATGCTGGCTTCTATGTCTTTATTTTGGTTATTTGTGGAAGAATAGATAGGATAGTAGAAGCAGAAGCTAGGTCAAGGTTTTCATCTTTCTGTACTACTTTTTCAATATTAGGTAGACTTTTGTTTATTTACAGGCTGAGGGGAAGAAGCCATCTGTTGAGTTACAGTGTAGCCACAGAGGAAATGTTTCTCTTGCTTCCCAGATGGCTCTTGGAATCTCATGTGAGTTCCGATACTTTATGATCATTTTGTCTGTCTGGACTTGGTTTTCCTTACTGGCAAAATAAGGACAGTGCGCTAGGTGGTCTCCAAGGTGATTGTGATAAATGGTGGTTTATGCACATTCATTTTGCTGTATAAGGCCAAGTTATGAAGCTTGTATTTACTCATTTTCAGGCCTCCCACCATGTACTCCTTCCCTGATTCCCAGAGCAGAAGTGTGTATGCCACTGACTGTCCTTGTTCTGTTGTGAAAGTTATGATTTTGAACATTTCACATGATGAAAACATCGGGGTGGGATAGTAAAATGGAATTAAAAAACAGTCTTTGATAGATGGACTGCAAGATTCTGAAGTCCTGTGGTGTTCAAGGAAGATGGCTGAAACGTAGATGAATAGAGCTTTGGCCAACTGTGAACAGGGTCAGGGGCAGTGTGGGGAGAGAGGGAAAGAGAGAGGAGCACAGGAGCATATGGAGGGAGGGAGGAAGGGAGAGAAAGAGTCAAAAGAGAGACAAGGAGGCAGGAAGGGAGGAAGAAAGAGGGAGAAAGAGATATAGAGAGAAGTAATGGCTTTACCATAGAAATAAATACCAGGAACCCCAGGTTGTGTTTTCAGCTGGGCAAAGCTACACTCACTCTGAAACCTACAAGCCCTCTCTAAAATTCAAACTGCCACACCTCCCTTTTGTCTCTTGCCACCCTGTGGGAAAGGTCTGCATAGACAAGAGCCTTGCATCTCTTCCCTGCTTATTCTAGTTCACTGTTGCGACATATATTTGCTGAGTGCCTCTACTATGCCAAGCACTGTGCCCCAAGCTGGTGCACTGCAGTGTGCAGGACCGAGAGGACCCTGTGCTTGTGGCCCTTCCAGCTTTGGATCAGGCTTTCTCTTTGGGACCTGATCACATGTTCTGTGAAACATTCAATACCGTTTTCTAATTTTTCATAGATAATTTAGAAAAAACAATACAGATTTTATTCATTTGTCATAAAAACATTTGTTGAACACCTGCTACATACTGAAGAACTTTCTAGATGTTGGGGTTAGTGTCAAACAAGACAGACACTGTTCCTGCCTCCTTGGAGTTTTATGTTGTAGTGTGGAAAACAGAAATTGAACAAATAATTACATGTGGTAAGTGTTGTAAAGAAACTACAGAGAACCTCTGGAAGAACAGGACAATCTTAGACTTTGCCTTTAGATCTAGGTTTATTTCTCCTTCAGATGCAGTGCTGTTCAGTCCCCAACCAATTCTATCCTAAAATAGCCCTGAGAGGTAGCAAACAGACTGAACCACACTTCAGAGACCCTTTCCACGTGGTTCCAGGACATTTGTGATTTAGATCTAGAAGAGACAGAAACTAGCTTTGAAATTTACAATGTAGTTGTTTAGTTCTTTTCTCTTTCCTCTGTGTGTTGTTTACCCTTTGTGGTCTTGCCAGCTGTGATTTCTGAGCCTTTGAGGGTTGGAACAAGGTGAAGAAGAAGAGCAGGAAGGGGCAAGAAAGTGTTTCATATGTTGAAACTTGACCCCAACGTGGTGGTATTAGGAGGTGAAGCCTTTGGAAAGTGATTAGGCCATGAAGGCTCCACCCTCATGAACGGGATGAGTACCCTTTTAAAAGAGGTTTGAGGGAGGTTTTTGCTCCTTCTGTCATGTGAGAATACAACAAGATGTCATTTGTGAGGAATGTGCCCTCACTGAATTTGCTGGTACCATGATCTTGGATTTCCCAGCCTGTAGAACCATAAGCAGTAAATTTGTGTTGTTTATAAGTTCTCCAGCCTAAGCATTTTTGGATCTGACTTTTTGTCAGCATCAGCTTTGCAGTCCCCAATCAATTTCAGCCTGACGTTCTCTTACATGTATAATGGATATGTACATATCTGTATGTGTTCATGCATATGTGTATAAAACATATTGTGCTTGGCAGATGAGCACATAACAAGAGTTTAATATGTGGTTAAATTAAAATAGTCACAGCCTATTTCCTGCTGTTAGGTCTCAGGTATTGGATTTGCTGTGTGATTTGGAAACAAAGGCCACTCAATGTTGTGGCAAAGGCACAGGTTATAACTTAAAAAGTGAGGAGGATAGGCATCATCAAGAGTGGAACAACCTCTTGATGTGAAATATCTCTGCTTATTTTTATTTATTTATTTATTTTAGACACACCAAAATGAGATGGCCTAGTGTTAAGCGGTAAGTCTCATTCCATTGCCAGGCTGGAATGCAATGGCACCATCTCTGCTCACTGCAACCTCTGACTACCTGGTTCAAGTGATTCTTCTGCCTCAGCCTCCCAAATAGCAGGGATTACAGGCACACGCCACCACGCCCAACTAATTTTTGTATTTTTAGTAGAGACAGGGTTTCATCATGTGGGCCAGGATGGTCTCAACCTCCTGACCTTGTGATCTGCCCGTCTTAGGCTCCTAAAGTGCTGGGATTACAGGCATGAGCCACCTCACCCGGCTGAAATATCTCTGCTTCTTAACATCTCATTCCTAGGAGTTATTTGCTGAAGTAGTTAGGGGTGAAGTGGCCTGATATCTGTGCCTAACTTTCAAATGCTTTTCCAAAATAATACACACATACATGCAGAATAAAGCAAATGTGTCAAAATGTTAACAACTGGTAAATCTAGCAGAAGGGCATATTGTACTATTCTTCAATTTTTCCGTACATTAGAAAATATTTGAAATAATTGGGCAAAAATTAAAGTAAGATTTTTATAATATCAAAAAATATGATATTTTTTGGGTACAAAGTAGGTGCTTATTAGTATATACACAAAATATATGTGGAAATGGTGGTATGGAGAGCTTAGGCTCTTGTTTCAGGGTCACCCAATTAGTCTGTAATGGACTTTTTACTTACAATGAACAATTCATAAGAAACCCAGGTCCTTCTGACTCTTAGTAGTTACTGTTACCGTGGCATCAAGGCAACGTGCACACTACTGTCTTCCCCTTCCCTTTTTAGTCCCCACTCTTGGTCTTTCTTTAGCATCTTTTAAGTAGAGCCAGAAATGTTTATCTTAACGTGATTTCATCCACATAATGATGGACATAGGATGTGGAAAATCTTCTCTGCCTTATTTGAGACCCACACCAAAATGAGATTGCCTAGTGGTAAGGGATTCAGGGTCTGCTACTTCTCTTCTCAGAGGTGGGGAACACATTAGTGGCACATGGAACTGCACAGCACTGGCTACCCTCTGCTACTTTTTGGAGTTAAGCAGCAAGCTCAAGGAGTCTTCCCTTTTGCAACTTTGCATTTGTAGTTAGTTAGCGAAGAAAGCGTAATGAGTAGGAGGACTGTAAGCTTCAGAGACAAAGGAAATTGTGTGCAAACTTACCTTTTTGATTTACCAGCTGTGGAAGCTTTGTGAGACAGTTGTTGGTTCAGTGGTTAGTTTTCTAATTGGAAAAAGGATAATAATAATAGCCACTTTGTGGTGTATTGGATAATCAGAGATAATGTCTATAAGGTATATGGCATGAATGGTAGCTAATAAGGTTATTTTGAAAATACTCCTAAGTCTCTTTAGTGCACGAGTTTATCAGCACAGCACATCCTCATCCATTCTCAGTCTGTATCAAATATTCAACGTGGCCTCCAACACATTTACTGCTTTGAGAATAAAAAAACATTCAAGCTGAGGTTATTTTTCTCTTCCACATGTGGTTTCTCATAGTTCTACATGTGTGGCTTGGTTTTTGGATTCCACCCAGTCATTATGCAACATCCTGATGTTCCAAAGATGCTGTGTTGGAGAGAGAAGTGCACTTAAAACAGACACCAGTATCAGAGTCAGACCCTTGGTGCTGGCAAGAGATGAACTTGACCAGATGTTCCCCAACCTCCCATAGGCTGTGACTCACAGGTGGCCCTTGGTGCTGTGTGCAGCAGCTCAGAGGATAACCTGTTCTCCCAATTGAGTTCTCCATCATGGTTAGGTCAGAACCCTGGTGTGGCCCCAAATTTACGAGCTCCTGGCAAGACTGAATGCAGATGGAGAAAATGTCAACTTCAGCTTTTGTGAGATGATCAGGAATTACCTTTAGGAATTGTCACTGACATGAATTACTAGGGAGTTCTATCCTTCTGAACCCTTTCTTCCATGAATCTCTCCTTGGCTGCTGACTTCTTTCCTTTCTTCTTTTCTTATTCCCCCTTACAATCAGTAAGTATGCCTATGGATCAAACACTTATTCTTGACATCCTCTGCTCTTGATATTAGTTAGAAGTTTCTTCTTCTGTCTACCATCCTGAACAGATCTGAAATTCCACATGGTCATGCACATTCCCTGTTAATGACACAACTCAGAATATGGGATTGCATCATTCAGAGAGCTTGCAAATTGAAGTTGTCTTAGCTTTTTCTTCCTCAGTGGTCTTTATCATGGTCTTGTACCAAGTGAATTGCATTTCTTGGCTGTGCCTTTCAATGCTAATGAAATGTCTTTTGTATTGAACAATATGTCTTTCCATGCATTTCTTAACCCTTGGTCCAAAAAAAAAGAAAGGGGAAAAAAGTGTTTATAGGAACAGAAAACTAAACACTGCATGTTCTCACTCATAAGTGGGACTTGAACAATTAGAACACATGGACACAGGGAGGGGAGCATCACACACCAGGGCCTTTTGTGGGTTGAGGGGCTGGGGGGGCTGGGGAGGAATATCTAATGTAGATGACAGGTTGATGGGTGCAGCAAACTACCATGGCATGTGTATACCTATGTAACAAACCTGCACTTTCTGCACATGTATCCCAGAACTTAAAGTATAATAAAAAAAAAGTGTTTAATGAGCACAGTAGCTCAGACCTGTAATCCCTGCACTTTGGGAGGTTGAGGCAGGTGGATCACCTGAGGTCAGCAGTTCGAGACCAGCCTGATCAACATGATGAAATCCCGTCTCTACTAAAAATATAAAATTAGCCAGGCGTGGTGGCACATGCCTGTAATCCCAGCTGCTCAGGAGGCTAAGGCAGGAGAATTGCTTAAACCTGGGAGGTGGAGGTTGCAGTGAGCTGAGATCGTACCATTGTACTTTAGCCTGGGCAACAAGAGCGAAACTCCGTCTCAAGAAAAAAAAGGGGTTAATGTGAGTTGCTTGTCTTTAAATAGAAAATAAATGAAATACCCTAGTCTATGAACCATAAAAGGTTCAGATTAAGCAGAATTTATTTTCCACCAAGTTCTCTAGAAATAGTCCTTTTCCATTGCTAGCCTTTTTGGTGTATGACTCCCCAGCCTCTGTTCTAGCCAACAGCTGCTGACAATTTAGCAGTGAATCTCCCCTTTAATTAATCAATTGGAGTCCACATGGAGGAGGTCTGTATTTACTATGTCAAAATTTTGACAAAAGCATGCATGCAGGGGAATCAGGCATGCACAGAAAATCCAATTTCTTTCCAATAACATTCAAATAGTAATAAGAAAGCTTCCTACAAGCAATATGCAACTGCCTTTGCATAGGCAATGCATGTGTCATTTTTTTTTTTTTTTTTTTGAAAAAGAGAGGCGTGCTTTCGTTACTAGAAAAAACAGTACAATAAGATCAAGATCAGAAGAATATGTTTAGGAAAGAAAAACAAAGTTCATTAATCCAAGAATTGGAATAACAGAGTTTTTAGAGAATGAAAATCAGAGAGGAGAGGGGAGAGTTCCCATTCTTCCCCAATATAAGCAGAAACATACTCTGAGGATATATCTTGCTCCAGAAGTGCTATTAACAGGGGACAGTTTTGCTGACAGAGAGTGAAGGACAGTGAGGGAGGAGGAAGGGTAGGAAGCTCACTTCCTGACATATTCTAAGGCATGTGGAATGTGGGAGAGTGGACACGAGTCTGAAAAGACCACAGGGGATGTGGGGTTCCTCCTGTAAAAGCCAGATCTCAGTGAAGATGGGCAGCAAAAGGTGTGTCCTCTGAGGAAGTTCAAGATACAGGAGTGTTTGTTTAGATGGAAAGGGCTACACCATGGGATGCATTTTATTATTTGCCACATTTTGTCTGTGTGTGCATATATATTCATATACACATTATTCTAACTTTTATCAATTTCCTGCTTTTTTGTTGTTTAAAAAAATAAAGTTTCCATGACCTCAAAACATTTGCAAAGTTTAGCAAGTCTCTTTTACCAAAGTGATTTTTTTTTTTTTTTTTTTTTGTAAAATAGCTGAATTAAAACAAACAAACTGGCCAGGCATGGTGGCTCATGCCTGTAATAATCTTAACACTTCAGGAGGCTGAGGTGAGAATATCATTTGAGTCTAGGCATATGTGACTGCAGTTAGCTACAGTTGCACCACTGCACTCCAGCCTGGGTGACAGGGGAAGACCCTGTCTCTATAAAAAAAAAAAAAGAGGAAAGGAAAAAAGGTAACCGAATGTAGCACAAAAACTCTGGATGAATGATATATACAGATGAATGACATGTAATCTATATATTCATACATGTAGTATATAGTATTTTTTTACTATATATTACCTACATATAAACTATGTATATATACAAAATACTATATATTACATGTATAGTATATATAATATATTACAATATATTACTATATAATAACTATATATACTATGTTATATAGTACATATTTTCTACTATATATTACATATACTATATGTTATATAGTATATATTTTCTACTATATGTTACACATATGAATATATGGATTACATATTATTCATCCGTATATACTATATATAAAAATATATACTATATATAGTATATCTATAAATATATACTATGTATTATACCTATAAATATATGGATTGGATAGATATGAATGTAAATATCTACAAGAAACATGGAACTGCATGGACAAAAATTAAAGACAGGAGTTAGGAAGTAGATGGAGTTGTGTAACACCTATCTAGGTGTCAGGCTTTGATAATGACATGGTTTCTACTTTTTTGTAATCTTTAGTCACCAGTGTCAAAGAGTGCTAGTCTCAGGGCCCCTCTGGGACATCTTCCTTTCACAGGAAGTCAGGAGTCATATTCCTGCCAGGATGTTTTGGGTATAGCCCGAGTGTGTGGGTGGAGGGGCTTTTGTCTTTTTCTTCTGCTTCATACATTGTTTCCCTGTGTTAGAAATGCCACTGCTGACAGTGTTCTTTCTCGGCAGTTTCCATGCCACAGAATGTGCTGAAGTTGTCTGGCAGCTTCCATGATGAGGGTAATCAGGCTGGCAGGCACCAGCCCTCATGCACCTGCACTTCGCTCCCGCGCAGAGCAGTGGATGGATAGAGGGAGGGCTCCACCACAGCGCTTCACCCTGGTCCTCCCTCCCTCCCTCTCTCTCTGCTGGCTCAGGACTGATTTCTTCCTGCGGAGAAGTGTGCAGCAAGGGACTTGGGCAGACAGGGTGAGAGGCAGAGTCTTTGCTTACCTGGAGGTTGCCTCCTAATGTACTGGGCTCCTGGGAGTGCATGAAGGCTTCTTAGATGAAGAGTAATGGGGATGTCTTACACAGCAAGATGAGAAAACACAGACCACTTGGCTCTCTAGCAAGGACCAGAATTTGAGTCAAAACTATATGGTAAGAAGCAACTTTTGTGTGTGGGACTAATGTCTATCTCTCGTGAAATGTTCTCAGAAGCATCACCAAACATTTATTCCAAAAAGGGAACTAAGTTGTGGCTTGAAACATAAAGGCAGTTTGTTAAATGTAACAAGTAGTTATTGAGTGTATTGAGTGCTGTCTGGTCCTGGACACTGCTAGGAGCAAGGGAATCCTAAAGGAAAGACTAATTAGTGTCTTTTCTAAGGAACAATCCATGAAAAATATTTAAGAAACAAGTGCTTAGTTTCTATTGTTATAGAAAATACATGCAATAAGAACTAAGAGGAGAATTTGTTAGCTGAGGGCTGGGACTTGGGAAAGGTTCCCCAAATGGCATGGATTGGATGCTGGATCTGGAAGGAAAGGCAGGATGTACACATTGGAAAAAGGAAAGGTCATGGAACAATGCATTGGTTTTAAATTCTTCTAGCCCATGTCAGATTTTGATGTAATTAGGAATCAGTGTTAAATTCTGTTTTGTAAGTGTTAAGTCACAGGGTGTTTTCACCAAAATACGATGGGAGGGGAGAGAACTAGGGACTGCTTGAGAATACATTTTCATCCATGTAAAGCTCATATGGCAGGAAGAAACATAGTGTGTGTGCAGGTGTGTGTGTGAGAGAGAGAGAGACAGAGGAAAAGAAGGAAAGGAGGACAAGGAGGAAGATGAAAAACAGAGACAGACACAGAGAGAGACAGAGACAGGGAGAGGAAGCGGGTGGGAGGAGTGGGGAGGAGGCCTAATTACTCCAAAAAGGAGGAATTAAGTCTTGAGATTTTAAGAGTTGAGACATTGATATTCTCAGAAGGCCTAGGACAGTGCCACACCAGTGTTTTGCACATGTGATCCCACTGATTAACAGCTGGAAAGAAGCCCAGATAAAGGTGCTTATGCTGGGCTGTAGCTAGGAGAAAGGCGAAGGAAGATGAATGAGGACACCTGCATCAGTATGAATGGCATTATGTGCCCTCCTTCTTTGGTTCCAGAACTGTTTTTTAACCACCTATTTATTGCTTTGTATTAGTCACAATTTTATAAAAGTTAATTTAGCCATTTTTATTGTGTTCCAATAAATAGTAGTTTTCTCTATTAAAAACACTGCAAAATAAGCTATCTGGTATAGGAATACTTGTGTTCTGTTCAGAAAACTTAAATTTCTCAGCCTCTGTTAAGGTGATGGGTACCTGTAATCATCGTGGCAGGTGGGAAGCCATCCCCCAGGTCCTGGCTGCCATGTTTGACTTCTCCCCTTCCATTGCCCTGTGTCTCATGAGCCACCCCATTTTCTTTCTGTAGTATCTCACACCTTACCATGCTTCTCCATGCCCATGGCAGCTATCAGTGATAGAAACACATTGATATGGTTTGGCTGGGTACCCACTCAAATCTCAAATTGCAGCTCTCATAATTCTCATGTGTCATGGGAGGGACCTGGTGGGAGGTGATTGAATTATGAGGGTGGGTCTTTCTCATGCTATTCTTGTGATAATGAATAAATCTCGAGATCTGACTGATGGTTTTATAAAGTGGAGTTCTCCTGCACATGATCTCTTGCCTGCCACCATGTAAGACATGGCTTTGCTCCTCCTTTGCTTTCTGCCATGATTGTGATGCCTCCCCAGCCATGTGGAACTGTGAGTCCATTAAACCTCATTTTCTTTATAAATTACTGAGTCTCAGGATTGTCTTTATTATCAGTGTGGGAATGGACTAATATACCCCTGCCTTTCAGCATAGCCTCATTATTGCAAACACCACCATTTGGGCATCAAGGTAGGAGCTGGGATTGCAACTGTGCAAGAGAAACAGCCCCGGCTTTTCAGTTGCTCACAGTCTAGTTAAGGAGCAGCACAAGCAAGCTGACAATGGAAATATGATTTTAGAGCAAAGAAGTCAGGATGTTTTTAGTATATGAGAGGGCTACCCACGCCAGGGAGGGGGGTAGGGGTGATTTTCTAAAGAAGGAAGCAATGCCAAAGCTAGTCAGAGAAAGCAGAGTGGGAAGGGAGTGAACTGTGCAATGGTTTGCAGATATGAGGGAGCATGGCAAATGCAGGGAACTGCAAGGTGTCCTGAGTTACAATGAGACAGTAGCTAAGCAATTGGACAGGATCAAGCTGTGATGGGTCTGTGTTTCATCCGCTTGCCATTTAGTCATTTCTATAATCAGGGCTTTGAGTATTCAACATGCACAAAGCAAGACATTAAGGACTGTATGTTTAAGAAAACTGAAAAATACGTCAAAAATGTGTTAATGAAAGAGACCACAGGTGTGGTGTAGTAAGAAGCTGGATGCAGAGAGGGGAAAAGGGTTGATACTGGACTAATGTCCTGACCAGGGTTGTCCTCGTGCCTCTGCTCAACCCAGTCCCTGCCGCAGAGCACAGCTGCAGTGACACTGGGCAACTAAATATCAAGTTAACTTGGCTCTAAAAATATAAATGTAGGAAGGATGATGGGGTATTCAGCAGTGAGGAAATGAGTCAGGGACTAAGTAGAAGCAAGCTAGATGGTTGAGCAATTTTCTTAAACGATATATGAAAGGAGAATCTTGAAAAGGAATGGGTTTAGACTTTATATTCAGAACTTATAAAAATGCGGGGCAACATGCACTCAGCAGAGCATTAGTGCATTAGGAGCCATAATCTAGTTGAGTTTCTACAAAGTAACTCCAAGAAATGAAAAATGAGGGTGTTCGATTTCTGTAGAATCAATTTTTTGAAAAAAAAATGTAGTGAATAATGGATACAACAGAATAGAATAATTGAATAACACAATGGGAAGGAATTAGGAGCAAAACAGGGAAAAGTAAGTGCTCAAAGATAATCTGATCCATGGCAAAGAGTTATACACTACTATTTAGCAATAAAGATATTGCCAGGGAAAAGAACACGAGAAATAAAAAGTGATTTAAAATAAAAAATCCAGAAACGTGAAATATAACACTTGCACCATGCAATATTGAAAAGACAGAGCAAAGTTAAAATAATATATAAATTCTGACAATTTCCACTTGTTTTTAAAGCCATGTTTCCTGGCTGAATGCGGTTATAATACCAGCATTTGGGGAGGCTGAAGCAGGAGGGTTACTTGAGCCCAGGGGTTTGAGACCAGCATGGGCACGATGGCAAGACCCGCTTCTACAAAACAAAAACAAACAAAACCATGTTTCCTCAGGCTGACTCCCAAACTCCTGCCACTTCCTGGTGGCCCTTGCTCAACTCCTTTTGGGGAGACACTGGGCACCACTAACCTCTTGTGTACCTCTCTCATCAGGCAATTTGGAGTTCTCTTTCTGCATTCACTGCTCCAGCTGTTCAGCTGGTTGAGTTCCTGTTAAATTTCAGCTCCTGTAACAGGTTCTTAGAAATCTGGGTTAAGAGTGTCTGCTCTTAAGATAGGATGGCAAAGGTTCTAGAGAAAAATGATGAACAAAGCAAATGAAGGGAAAATAAACTCTGAAAAGAGACGTGGTCATCTTCTTTTGGGAACTGTATTCTAGGGCCAAAAAGTCTCTTACCCTTTGAGCTTTTCCCTTGGATGATTTCTCTACCTCAGGGATCCTCTAAGAGTGGTTTGTGGACCAGCAGTGTCAGTGTTGCTTGGGAACTTACTAGAAATACAGATTTTCAACCCTCACCCCAGATCTACTGAATCAGAAAGTGATTCTGGGTGAGGCCTAAAACCTGTGTTTAGAGGAGCTCTCCAGCTGATTCCAATGCACATCCAGGCTGAGAACCACTGCCATCTTTTGGTCCACTTTATCCTCAGCATTTATTCCTCAAGGAAGTCCAGCCAAGAGCTAGGTGCTTCCGCATGCAATGTCTTTCTTAGTCCTGGAAACAGCCTTACGGAATAGTTCGTGTTACTTGCCATTTCTATAGAAGACTAAACTGAAGCTCAATTAGATAAAAAGTACTTGCCCAAGGTCACAGTGATACCAAGTGTAAAAGCTGCAATTTGAGTCTAGGTCTGGTCTCATTCCACAGCCCAGGTTCTTCTCTACATGTTGTTGTTTTCTCAGAACATCACAACCTTTTCTAACCCAACTTTTCATACTCCCAATCAACCGTTCCTCCTTTGAAGTCTACTGTATCCTATCTAAAATATATATCAGTATTTGTTCCCTCTTCACTGTCTCCTGAGAGAGAGAGAGAGGGAGAGAGAGACAGAGGCTCCTTTCCAAGGCTAACCCTTCCAATGTGTTGCCCTTGGCCATGACTCTGGAACTTTACTCCTTTCTCTTCCATCTCTCTGCCATTTTGTATCTATTCCTGTCCTTTATTTTCTTTTCATGAGCCCTTTGTACCCTGTTTATCTCTTCCACAAATTACCTACTTGTCCTTCCCTCCCTCCCTCTCTCCCTCTCTTCCTTCCTTCCTTGCTGCCTTTCTCTTTTTGTCTCCCTCTCTCACTCCCTTCCTTCCTTTCAGTTTTTATCACCAGGTGCCCCTGTCTATCCTTCTTGTTTTATATTCTCTCAATGAGTACTCCCCTCTTCCCAGGATCTCTCTTTAGATGAATTCCAGACCTCTCTCTCCCATCCTGGCCTCTTTCCTAAGCCTCAGACCTGTGGTTTAAGCTTATTCCTGGGTGTCTTATTCAACCTCAGCTTAACAAGCCTCAAACAGAGTTGATTGTCTTTTTCTCCAACCTGTTTCCTATCTTTTAATGATGCCATTCTCCATCCAGTCTGCCTGGAGAGAAAATTTGGCATCTTCTCTATTCTCTCCTCTCTTTCATACCCTGTATCTTATCAGTCTTTGTGATCTGATAATTCTTTCTTAAGATATTCCTCAGATCTGGTCCTTAGTTATATTCTCTAAGTAGCTCCATGAGCTGTGGGCAGAATCTCACTCCCCTTACATCTCTGTGCCTAACTCATTGCCTTGACTATTATAAGTGCTTAAATTACTGAATATATAGATAAATTATGGGGAGTAAAAAATGTAACAATTATTATTCTCATAGGAAAAGGAGAGAAAAAGCAGATACTCTAAAGGTAAGTTAAAATAATTTATTGACAGTCAAGGTGAGTGTTAAAATGCTAGCTGAATTATTAGCCCCAGAGGAGCAAGAGGATGGGACTTGAAAGACTTATCAAATAAATGAATCAAAGAACGGTCCTTGTAGCGTCCTGTTAAGAGGCAGAGATATTTCAACATCTCAAGAATCAAGTACTACAATCTTTTATGAGACTAGAAAATCATTGTAGGTCTCATAAATTTCCCTCTTCTCATTGTTCCAAAGGCTTAATTTAGGATGAGTCACTCCATAAATCTAGGCAAGGATGACTAATGATTATAATAACAATATCATAAATTATATAGTGCTTTTCCTCCAAAGGAAAACTGTATCTAATTTATTCTCACAATATTCCTCATTGGTGGCTAGGACCAGGGATCATTATCTCTATTTTTCAGATATCTGGGCATGGAAATGTGCTACCAATTTATCCTCATTGCCATAGGATGCCCTATGGCTGCATCCTCATGTCTTGTGGAGCTTACCTCTGAGTGGATTTCCACACCCTCTTCACCTCATTTAGTCTCCAGGCCTTGGCTTGGTTTTCTTTCCTTCTGTTTGTCATAACACATTCCCAACCTTATCTGAGAAAATTTTGTAACTTAGTCATTTTCTTTCTTTCTATTTTTTTTTTACAGAGTCCCAGACTATAGCCTGGGCTAGGATGCAATCTTGGCTCACTGCAACCTCGGCCTCCTGGGTTCAAGCAATCCTCTGCCTCAGCCTCCTGAGTAGCTGGGATTACAGGCACCCGCCACCATGCCTGATTAATTTTTTGTGTTTTTAGTAGAGACAGGGTTTCACTATGTTGGCCAGGCTGGTCTCTAACTCCTGACCTTGTGATCTGCCCGCCTCAGCCTCCCAAAGTGCTGGGATGAAACAGGCATTTTCTAACTCATTCTAGAATTCAGGAAACCTAACTGGAGGGGAAATAGAAAAGGTGAAAAAAAGTAAGAAATATATTTGAGGTCAGTTTCTTGCTAATAAGTATAATACTAGTTAAATTCTCTCCTTTAACAAATGCTTAAAGGTACCATAAAACTATGGACATCTTTTTTTTTGTATATTCATTTCAAATAATCTAGTGTATAGACCGATGTAGATTATGATGAACAGGACAGAAAATAATTACTGAGTAAAGTGAGTGAGGAATGGACCTGAAATGCATAAAACATAGTCTTCTCTTTGTTAACTACAATAAAACAGGAAATATACATGTTTGATATAGCCTCAATCACTGTTTACCAAATTATGCTAGATGATTATTAAGCACACAGTTGTTTACTATATGGCTTGGTTAATGTCACAGGGTAAATAACACTATGATCATAGTGTTTCAGTCACAAAACATGAATCCATATTTTTAAATACTAAGTTTATCATTTGGTTCATACATCCATTATTGTGTAAAACCTTAAGGAGAACTTCACAATATTTTTGTCCTAGTAAAATGCTACTGGTGGGTTAATCTATGAACAATGATTTTTATTTATGTAAAAGCAAAACATGATGCCTTGGATTTAATAATTTACTTATGAATTCAAATTGCATTGTGTATGTTAATTAGAATTACTTCATAGGATGGTAATGTAAAGAACACTCATATTCTTGCATATTCTTGCCTTCCCTTCATAGAGTTGCTAATACTCTTCATTCATCTATTCCTTTATTCCACAAATATTTGTTGATTGCCAACTGTATGCTAGGAGCTCTGCTGGGTGCTGGTTATACAGTGATGAACAAATCAGGCATAACCCTTGTCCTCCAAGAGCTTAGCATATTAAAAGAGACAGAGACAGGAGCAAAGAGACACATAAAGCGATGCATATCTGGAGATCATGACAAGTGTCATGAAGTGAAAGAATGGGAGGAATGCAATTTACAATGAGGAATCCAAGAAGGCCTCTTTAAGAAAGAGACATTTTTTGTGAGGTTGAGGGGTAAGAGTTAGGCATGCAGATGAATCAATGCATGTGAATAATTAGAATGCAGCTGAGAACCTGCAAAGCAGAGTGTGGCCTGATGGCAAGGAGGGGAGAGAGTTTACAAAATGAGGTGGAGAATGGAGGCAGGGAGGGCCCTTGCCAGATGGTTTCTCATTTATTATCCATATGAAGAATTTGAGATGTTAAATTAAGGGTAAAAAGAAACTATCAGAAGGTTTTATGGAGGTGATATGGTTTGGCTATGTCTCCACCCAAATCTCTTCTTGAATAATTCCCACGTGTTGTGGGAGGAACCTGGTGGGAGACAATTGAATCATGGGAGCAGTTTCCCCCATACCTGTTCGTGTGGTAGTGAATAAGTCTCACCAGACCTAATGATTTTACAAGAGGTTTTCATTTTCCCTTGGCTCTTATTGTTTCTTGTCTGCCTCCATGTAAGACGTGCCTTTTGCCTTCTGCCATGATTATGAGGCCTCCCCAGCCACGTGGAACTGTGGGTCCATTAAACCTCTTTTTCTTTATAATTTACCCAGTCTTGGTATGTCTTTATCAGCAGCATGAAAATGGACTAATACAGCAGGGAAATAAAAAGAATCAATTTTTTATTATAAAAGGACCACTCTGGTGACTCTGTTGGTGTGTAGGTTGGAGATGTGTCAGAGTGAGGTAATTAGGAAGCTCTTGAATTAGTCCAGGTGAGTAGATACCAAAGCGATTATGGTAAAGGTAGTCTGATATAAAATATAGTTTAGAGTCAGATCACCAGAGCTTTGTGATGAATTGGATGCAGTCAGAGTAGGGGATGTGGGAAAACAAGATTCTCTAGGTCATTGAGTCCCTGTTTGAGCCAGAAGGAGGTTTAGACAATATCTGATCCAACTCCCCCATTTCAGAGCAAATGGAATTGAATTTCTGAGACATAGAAAGGTTTCCGTCACAAATATTTTACTAGAAATAAAATTTGTGTTGCTCAGAACCAAAAGGTTGAACCAATAGAATTAAATGCTGTCTACTGATATTTAGTTCTTACCTCTAAGAGAAACACCTTGGTAACTTAATATAGTAAGATACTTGCCATTTATTTTATAAATATTTGCAATGTACATGAGGACATACAGAAAAAAGTTTCCAGTTCTTCTTCCTTTATGTTTAAGTGACTCATCATTTGGGAGAGCTGCCTCCTCATCTGGTTTGTTTCATGGTCTAATGCTTCTGTAAAATGATTCCTTGATGTTTAGCTCAAGTTTATGCTTGTCCAGTGTCAGATGTTATATTTTATTTGGAAAAATAACAGAAACCAGTATTTCCTAACTTTTCCCCTAAAAGGAAGATAGGGAGCTTTATTTTTTTCATGAAGGGTTTTCATGCATACCATTTTTTTTAACTGATGCAAAAAGAATTGGCTGCTGACAAATGAATCACAGTCCATAGTCCTGTTTGATTGATGTAGCATATTCCTTAAAAATTTGGTTATCAGTTAAAATAAATTATAATTTTTCACCATTGTCTTGGAAGAATGCAGCTTTTATTCAGTGATAATCACAATTATGTTTTAATAATGATAGCTAAACAAAGAGAGACATTTCCTATATGCTGGGCACTGTACCAGAACTGTTAACATTCACTGTTTGCCTAGAGTAAGACAGCTAATAGTGACAGAGTTGAAATTCAAGCCCAAATCTGTATGATTACATAGTACATGTTCAAAGCCATTTTTCTGTACATTCATTCATTCAATAAATATCAAGCAATTGGGTGCTAGGACTGTTCCAGGAGCTGGGTACATAGCAGTGAACAAAATGGACAAAAATTCCCACCTTCAAAACCTTATATTCTATTTTGGAGTGGGAAAGGGCAAGATTATAAAGCATAATAAATAAAGTATATAGTCTGCTAGAAAATGATAAGTGCTGTGGAGAAAATGAAATTTGAGTATAAGGGAGCAATGTTAAATAGAGGAGATGGGGAGAGCATCACTGACAAGGTAACATTTGAGCCAAGATTTCAAGGAGATGAAAAATTGCGGTCTGTGGGGAAGAGCACTCCAGGCAGCGGGAATAGCAGTGGAAGGCTCTCCCTGAGGAGTTGCTAGTTGCCAGGCATATTTGGGGACAGGCAGGGAGACCAGTGTGGCAGGGGTGGAGGGAGGGAAAGGGGTCTAATAGAAGGCCAGGTCATCCTGTAGCATCTTTCAAGCCAGGATAAAGTTTAAAATGGATATAGATATATATAGTGCCATCAATCTGGTATAAGAATGCTATCTGTCACACTATTACAAGGTAAGCCTTACTCACATTGTGCTGGGTGTCCCAGAGAATTGATGAATGACAGTGTTGCTGCTCTCTGAGAATGTCTGATCCACTGAGGAAGCAGTGCTCGCTCAGGAAAACAGTTGCGTAGTGGAAATTTTGGAAACCCAGAGTGGCTTGGGTTTTGTTCAGCTTTAGAACAATTTCCTAAATCTGTCTTACAGTGCTTTAGAGGAGCCCCTTAGAAGTGCATATTGATTACCTTGAGGATGGTGTTAAAATGCAGGGTCTGGTTCAGTAAGTCTGAGGTTGGGCCCATGAATCTGCATTTCTAATATGCTCCCAGAGGAAGTCAGCGCTGCTGGGTTGTGATCCAGACTTTGAGAAGTGGGGCTTTAGGGTTGCTGGAAGACTTTCCAGCACGTCATCTCATTTTAATTTGTATCTTCATTGAAGACCTGAGTTAATTGGTTCAGGTATTATCATTTTCCTATACAAATGAGGAACTCAAAGCTCAGAGGGTTGAGATGACCCGGCAGAGGTCATATGGCCAAATGACAGAGCTGTGACTTGAATTTAGTTCCTTGGCTTCTAGACAACAGCTGCCCTGATGGCTTTTAAGCTCTAATACATAAAGCACATGCTAATTAATGTTTTTGGCTGGTACACACATGTGTACACATACACATACACAAGCACACATACAAGGCTGTAGTGGGGCATGGGTGAGGGATGATTAGGCCCCCCTAAAGCTGCAGCTGCCCAGAGGCAGGCCTTGGCAGTGGTCTCTGGAACTGATCCAATCATCACAACATGCTCTGGAAATATGCCTGTCTCCTGCACAATGCCCGCCCTTACCTCAGATGGGAGCATTTTCTTCACAATTACTTTGCACATGAGCTAAATGGCATTTCATCTACCTTGGAGGTAATCTGGTCCCATCCTTTTGCCCAAGTCAGAAAGTTATTTACTGTCAAGCTGGAAAATTCTGTTCTTCTCACCCAAGGAGAGCAGTGTTCTCAGAGATGAAGCACATTGCTTCATACTGAGCTTCAGCTTTCTGGGAAAAGCAGAAATCTTTGAAGCATTTCCAACCAAATCCTTGGAGAGGTAAACATATTTTTCAGCTGCAGGATTCCAGGTTAAAGAAGTGTGTCCCCCACTTGTTTACAAAGCAGCGCAGCAGCTGTTAGGAGGCCTCCACCCCCACTGGACGGTCAGAGGCATTTGGAAGATGCGCCGAGCCTTCCCATACAGTCTGCTCAGGCTCACCCCTCCGGGAAGACCTCATCACCATCAGCCACCAGCAGCGCTGAGAGCTCAGGGGTACAGGAATGGCAGATGAGACACGCCTGGCTTCTCTGATTCAGTTTTGCTGTGCTCTTTTTTTATTAACGTTTTAAGAAAAACATGCTGCCTCTCAACTTTTTTTTTTTTTGCAGATGATGGGTAAAGAAAAGCCTGCTCCATCTCCTGCTTCCTATTCTCTTGTAGGAAACATGGCTCCAGAGACATAGGCATTAGTTTCTTGGGTGTTGTGATGAGAAGAGCTCTCCTCCCTCTCTTCTGCTTGTGTGCCCCTGCTTCAAAATCCTGTTCATGTCCTGTGCTCTCTATGAAGCCCTTCTTGAACATACAAGGTTGCAGTGGTTGCTCACTTTCCTAATTCCTAGAACACTTAGTGTTTTCTCTTTGGATATTTATTTTGCACCATTTTGTATGGTTAAGAATGATAATTGTGACAATAATAGCTAGCATCGATAGTGTGATTGCTATCACACTGTGCTAAGCACTTCATATGAATTATCCCATTTATCCTCAGAACAAACCTCATAAGGACAAATTGCTTGAGCCCAGGGGTTCAAGACCAACCTGGGCAACATGGTGAAACTCCATCTTAACAACACATACAAAATTTAGCTAGATGTGGCGGTGTGCCTGTAGGCCCAACTACGCAGGAGAGACTCATGCTCATATAGTTCTTAGTACCCACAATCTCGAATTTGACCTTCTAGATTAGTTTCTGATTGGTTTGACCCTGATCCGTATGGAAATGTTTATTAAGATAGCTGAAGAGGGAGAATCACTTGAGACCAGGAGGCGGAGGCTGCAGTGAGCCAAGATTGTACCACTGCACTCCAGCCTGGGCGACAGAGTGAGACCTTGTCTCAAAACAACAACAACAAAAACAGTGGATCCTGTAAGATTAGCATTATTATTTATCCTAATTTTAAGATGAGAAAATCAAGACATAGAGAAATGATTAGATATGCCAAAGGTCATACAGCTCATACATTCAAGAGTCTGGATTGGAACCAGTTTGTTTTAGAATCCTTGTTATCTTCTCAATATGTAATGATAATGCCTCTTCTATTATGATGGAATAATAGTAAAGTCTGTGATGAATAGCAGCACTTTAATAAACATTTCCATATGGATTAGGGTCAAACCAATGAGAAACTGATACAGAAGGTCAAATTTGAGATTGTGGGTACTAAGAACCACATGAGCTTGAGTTTATCATAAGCCATCTTTACCTCCATGTGATTAAAGCCAACCCAAGAAGAAAGTCACATAGCAAGTAGAGCTGAGAGATGGAAAGATACTGTTTTAATGATACATTTGAACCCCTGATCCAGCTGGGCTTTATTCCTAGATTTTTCAGTTATAGAAACATATTTGCTGTTTTGCTTAGGCTATTTTTGAGTTTTTTCCCTTGTAATCAAATGAGTCTTGACTAATATAACCCATTAGAAAACAACCACCACCCCCAAATTAAAACTAACACTGAAACACAGGACCCCTCTTCCTTTAAATAATGGAGTTGTTTGCCAAGCAGGGGTTTGCTCTCTCTCTCTCTCTCTCTCTCTCTCTCACTCTTTTTAAAATCTAGACCAGTGCTGTCCAGTGTTACTTTCTGTGATGATTAGGATGTTCTAGAAATGGTCTAGATCTGTACTGTCCAATACAGTAGCCATTAGCCACATGCACTATTAAGTGCTTGAAATGTGATTAAGCGCATGTGGCTAATGGCTAACTGAAGAACTGAATTTTTAATTTGATTTACATTTAATTAATTTAAACAGCCAAATATTGCTAGTGGCTATTGTATTGGGCAGCACAGATGCAGTTCATCTCTGTACTTCATGAACGAATACAGAAACACCTGATGACTCCATTGCAGTAGGTAGAATGAATTATAGCTCACTCTTTTTTTGTTCCTGGTGGGTCCCCAGGAGTCCTTCTGCTATGTCTGTGATTCCAAAGCCCACGCTCCTTCCACATATGAGACTCAGAGAGGTAAATAATAACTTGCCAGATCTTTTAAAGGTAAATACCTTATTGGCTCTGTTAGAGCAATGGCTGATGAAGGAAACTCTCTTACTTTATAAACATGGTTACCCCATCTTGGTCTATCTATCCTGTGTGAGACTTCTTGTGTGACTGGCCCTGTGACCTCATTATAGCTGAAATTTTCACAGTCTAGGTTATGCCAACACTTGTAGAAATGGATAAAGAAAAAGAGACACAGCAATGTCCAGATGTCTTGAACATTTTCATCTAAGTTTGCAGAGAGAAGGTGGAGACAAGTCATGAGGTATTAATTTAAGAATTAAATTAATTCTTAAACTAGGTGAATTTAAACTAGAAATTCCCCTAGTCATCAAGAGCCTGTGGAAACAGGAAGCCTGGATCTAAATCCTGACTTCTTCTCTTAGCACATTTATAAGACCCCAGTTGAACCACTTATGCTCTTTAAATGTGAGTTATTGCAACTGAAAAATGGGAATACAAGTATCTATGTCATGGTGTTTTAGTGTGTATTAAGTGAAACAATACACATTAAGGACTTAGAGTTCCCAGAATGTGGTAAATGCTCTGTAAATGTCCACTGTCATCGTTTCATATGATTATTGATATTCATGGGGTGATATAAGCAATAAAAAGCACAGCCATGTTGTTGATTCTCTAACAGACTTTCTGCATTGTGGATCCTCACTAGCCTGCAGCATTTTTTCAGTATGAAATTTGGCTGAAAGTTAGAATGAAGTTCCTTTCCACAAATTAGTTTCGACTGAGGTAAATGAAGATAGCTGGTCAGAAAGATGCGCTTCTGCTTGGTGTTCACACTGCTTTTCGCTGTTTCTCAACTTTCTTTTCATCTTTCATAGATGTCAAGGGTTCTTATCAGTGAGATTAGAAAATGGTCCTTGCTGTTCCTTTCCCAAAGCTTAAGTGTTCAATGCCTTAACAGTGACATTAGGCAGCAGCTCCCCTAAAACACTGGTGAGGAGGCCCATGTCCCCACCCAGGGTAGCTGCCTAGGTGCTGTTCAAAATAATTAGATTGACATTCAGGAATCATTTATTCTAAAAATATTGATTGAGCTCGTCTTGCTTTGCAGACATCATGCTGGCCACTGAGGATATGGTAATGAACAAAGTAGACATAGTCTATAGCTCCCCTCCATAGTCTAAAGATTAACTGAGCCTGGGGGATGTTTTGGTGCCTTGTTTGCAGAATACTGGTCATCTTTAAACCATCACCTCTCATTAGGACAGCACCATTGGTGAAGCCTATGGGTATGTACACAGAGTTTGAGAGAACACTCTTTGATTAGATGCTGCAACTCCTATTTAGCTTTCTATGCTCTTCATGCAAAGGGAAAATTTCTATGTTCAAGTAAAATAATGTAATAACTGGATTCAGGTATAATGGCATAATTCTATCCGTTAGAGGAAAGAGGAAATATTATAACATATTTGAGTCCCACAAATTGTCAGCTCATTTTATCCAGACTTGTCTATAATACTTACTACAGAATAAAATGAAAGCATTTAGCATCTAGACATTAGGAAGCAGGCTCATCAGCATGAAGCATCTCACTAGCTAGAGTAGCCATTCAAAGTATCCATTCTGCAAACATTAATATAGTACCCATGTTACGCCAGACACTGACTCGAATTTGGAAGCACCGACGCTGCTCAATTCTCAGGGAAGAATGAATACAGTTTTCAGTAGCTTAAGAGTAGTAGACTTCTGTGCATTTACATGATTGCAAAACATTCTTTTAATGGAATCCTGCTTCTCATTTCTAAAAAAAATATTGTGTTGGGATTGCAGAGAAAAAAAATCAAGGAATCAATGGGCTTGCAAAATGAGTCTTTCATATCTCGTGGTGTATTCAGATTTATCTCCATCGTAGGTGACTGCAGCATGCAACTTTAATAATTCAAAAGGGACAAAAAATGTAGAAGTTTCAATTCATTTTAGTTCCTTTTACTTTAGCAGATATTTATGGAGTCATATGCCCCATGAGGTACCGTTAATAATAGCACACATTTACAGGGATTATCTGATGTCCTCTTGCTGCATTCTGACATAGGTGCTATTTTTGTTGCCATTTAACAGATGAGAATATTGGGAGTCAAGACTTACATTGAAATGGCTGTGATTAAGCTGCTGAGAAAAGGCAGACCTGGATTGCATGCAGATGTATTTGACCTCAAAGCCCATTTTTTAAACTACCATGTCTGAGGACATGATTACATTATCAACATCCTTTTAGTCCCTGCAATGCTTTATCTATAGAGAAAGCTCTCAATAAATATTGATCAATTGTAAGTTTGAGGACTATTGCAGAGTGGGGTGGGGGAGTGGGAGAGTCTAGCCTTAATTAAAAAAATATTTTTCAGTACCTACTTGACCTGGTTGTCACCTGTCATTTCTTTATAGCTTTGAAATTCAGATAAACTGGGTTGGAGTCAGAAGATTTTACATCCAATTAATACCAGTTTCTACCTCAAACTTTCTTATCCTGCCACCATACAGGTTCTGTTTCTGAGCTGTCTTGATGTAAAATTTACCCTCTGCAAGCGTCTGCAAGACATTTAACCTCACAGTATGATGTTTTTCTAGTACTTTTCTTGAAGGTATTGGGATTACATTGCATGGCTATCGATATTTTTTGATTCTTTCTCCTTCTACTGCTCCTAATCGCCACACACCTAAAACTGCATACATGCTCTGAGTCTTCTAAAAGTCTGAGCTTCTGCCCCCACTGGGATACCCCATTCTTGCAGCTTCCTCATGAAGCATCATCTGTTCTCCTCTAATTTTCTTCCACTGGAAATCTGGTGAATAAAATTTTATACATTTTTACACTAATAGGTGTTTTGTGATTTTATGTACATTCTCATGTAATGCTTGCAATTAGACGTTAGTGTCCCCATTCTATGATGAGAGGGGAGAAACAAAACCAGTCTTGATCAGTTAGCACTTGTCTGAGTCCGGTTGTCACTGGAGGTGCTGTGTTGGGAAGCTTAGCCCTCTGCCTGGACTCTGATGCTTTTTCCGCTATACCCTGCCTCTCCAGTCCAACTGAGCCATGTAGCAGAGAGGAAGAAAGTGGATTCTGTCTTAGGTAGCCAGCTCTGGCAGTATTTGTCAATGGGATGCTGTTGACACTTTGAGTAGGATGATTTGCTGCAAGTAACTGTTCTGGGCATTCCAGGTGCTTGGGATCTCTGGCTCCCATCCACTAAGTGCTGGTCGTGTCCTGCGCTCATTGTGGCAACCAATGAAGTATCCTTATGCATGTCTAAAGGTTTAAGGTATGTAGAGAAGAATAGATCGTCCCTGAGATCAGTGGACTAAGTCTTTATTTCGATACTGGGGTCTTCATTTCCATATGAATAGATTAACTGAAAGGTAGTGTGAATATAGCAGCTACTACTAATGTTAAAATGGTAATGTGAAACAAAATGGTGAGGAAGAAGAGAGTGGCAGTAGGAAAACTAGGGTCCTCCTTTCCCCCTACATGACACATGGGTCCCGTGGAAGGCTCGGGTTACAGTGTCCTTCTCACTCCTGGAATTAGGCTGTGGGTAGAAGCCAAGATAGAAAGGAGAACAAGGCAGGAAGGAAGTGGTGTCTTGGGAAACAGCAGGAAAGAGGGAACCCGCATTTGGTGGTGGGGGGATGATTGGGCAAGCAGGGAGGGCATCAAGATAGAGCCTTTGCTTGGTTGCAAGCAATTGTGTAATCTTGAGTAGTATCCTCTTGACATGCAGAATGAGAGAGTTGGATCAGGGCATAGCCAAGAGTCTTGGCCCTGTTTCTCAGTTCAGGGACTTTGGGGGATCAGAAGTACTGGTTATTTTGTTTACTGATATTTCTTAATACTTTGGTTGTTGCGTACAGTTTAGCCTGCTAATGGTTTCCATATTTGTCAGCTGCTTCAGCCTGAATCATCTTTATCCTTTAGGAGGAAGGAAAGTCAAAGCCCATGATTTGATTCTGTCCAGAAACCATAGCCCTCAGGCTCGGGCTGGGGGCCTATGCCTCCCTATTTATTCCTGCTGGCAAGTTGCAAGCTCTGGGTGAGGAAGATACATGATCTTAAGTGTTTGTAGAGTCAGATGTGCTCAGTGAAAACAGTCTGGCTGACTCACAACAGATTCCCAGCCCCCTTGGCTGTCCTCCAGAAATCATGTCTGGTAGGATTTCTGCAACAGATCTGATAGTTGCTGACTTAGGGAACTTGTTAGTTGCTTGTGAATTCATGGTGATGGTCCTAATTCCAGACGCAAATTCCCATTGACAGTAAGAGGCTAGAAATTTAGAGAAAATGCGTTGAAAGCTTATTTGTGAAATGTGTGGGTATATCCGTGTGTGTGTGTGTGTGTGTGTGTGTGTGTGAGAGAGAGAGAGAGAGAGAGAGAGAAAGAGAGAAAGGGAAAGAGAGAGGGAAAAAGGGGGAGAAAAAGAGAGGAAGAGAAAGAGATATTATGTAGATGATATAAAAATAAAAATAATTTATATTGGTAGAGGCTGGATACTCTCTAAATGGAATATTTTGAAAGATGGCTACTTTGGGAAAGAAGTTAGGCTAGAATGATGATCTCTGATGATTTTCCTAACATAGAACATAACCTCATAAGACATTGTCCCAAAACACCATGCTCTACCAAAAGGCTAGTATATAACTTTTGAGAATGAAGAGAAAGAGGATGGGCAGATGGAAGACACAGGAGAGCTGATAAACTTTACCAGAATTTGCAGATTGCAAATTTATTTATTTTGTATTGCAGAACATTAATCAGATAAACTTTTTGGGTAGATGATCAGATTATTTTAAGAACTCTTTTCCTTTTTGAAGCATAATGACATTTTGTTTATTTGTTCAATGCATGTTCCATTGAGCCTTCCTCTATCCAGATAGTAAGCACAGACTACTGTCATTTGCCTGAGTTTGTACATGAGTGTGTGAAGGCAAAGGGTAATTTGTGGAGATAGTAGGATAGATGGGAACTGGTTATTTTAATATCTTTTGCAGATAATACCAAAAAAGTGGAGGAAAAATAATGTCTGATAAGTGATTTGTGGGACTCGGTGGAAAATGTGCTTTTTAGTAAGAATTTTAAGGTGACAGCATCAGAGAATTAAACCAAGCCCAGTGTTCTTCCTAGTGTGGGGGCCTGTGTGACTGTGCAGATCACATACTTATGAAGCACCCCTGTCATGGTGCATGACCCTCTGAGCCTCAATTATATCTTTCAATTGGTAATAATGCTATCTACCTTGTAGGGTAATTGTAATGAAAACTTGAAATCATGTTGTGTGACAGTGTTTATTAAGTTTATTAATATGCTCATCAAGCTTATTAAGCTTATATTAGGTGTTTAAAATATAATAATATTTGAATGTCATGATAGAAAGCTGAATTAATAGCATAAATTAGAATTTACTTGGAGGACTTGCAATGCCAAGAGTGTTTTTTGTTTTGTTGCTTTTTGTCGGAGGAACCATCTTGATAAGTAATTTTACTTTTGCCCTAGATTTTTCTTTTCAAATTAATAGACATTTATTCATTTCCTGTTCAAAGAAATAAGAGCTTGGTTGCAGGCCACATGTGTGTCATAAATCAAACCCTGGGTAGAAAATATATAAAATGTAAAGAAATGCTTGACTCACATGCTTATTCACCTTATAATATTTGCAATCATAAAAATGTTTCCTCTGATACTTTCAAACTGGAGTAGAATATCTTTTTCACAGAGTACCATAAATAAGCAAGTTTCCAGGTTCTGTAACATTCCTTAGAAATGCTTTCGTTACTTGAGCTATTGGAAGGAACGTTTTATACCAAAAGCAGAAAATGTATATAGCTCTTTAATATTTAACAGCTGAAATTATTTAAGCTCAAATATCATCTTCAAACCCAAAAATATCTTGGAGAAAAAGCAACAATAAAAACTTTTAAGCCATAAAGAACATTTATTTTATTTTATTTTCAGATGGAGCCTTGCCCAGGCTGGAGTGCAGTGGCATGACTTCGGCTCACTACAACCTACTCCCCCCAGATTCAAGCGATTCTCCCACCTCAGCCTCCAGAGTATCTGGGACTACAGGCACCTGCCACCATGCCTGGCTAATTTATGTATTTTTAGTAGAGACAAGGTTTTGCCATGTTGGTCAGGCTGGTCTCTAACTCCTCATCTCAAGTGATCTGCCTGCCTTGGCCTCCCAAAGCGTTGAGATTATAGGCGTGAGCTGCCACGCCTGGCCATGTAAAGAACATTTAAAAAAGTTAGGAGTTAATAAAAAACAGGACCATTGATTTTCTGAAAAAAATTCTTTTGACATATTTTTTCTTACCTGGACAATAGACTTGTGGAGAAGTAATAGTTACAGAGTTTGAAGGTGAAGATCTGTTATATTCTCATTTTCCTAGTGAGTTATCAGGACAATGTTTCAGACAAAATCACTGAAAATATTCAAATTTATTAATACTTAATAGAAACAGAAAGGGAATATACTCTGTGAGGTGATAGCACTTTCTTTCTTTTGATTGCAAAGTCATTTTTTCTTTCTCTGTCTACACTTTAGTGTTTGTAGATGATCTCCAGGGTAAGAGTATCAATTGTTTTTATGGTGGATCACCTCTAATTAATAATGCTATCAAAATCTGGTCAAGAATCCACATATGAGTCTTTTGTCCTCTGCCCATGCAGGCCCACAGTACATATAACTCAATGAAGTGAACCCTAAGATTTTGAAGGAACTTCCTACCTAGTTCATGGAGGATCAGATGTTCCTATTAAAAAGCCAGAGTTGCTGACCTTGAACACTCTGGACAGATGAGGACTTGCTGCCCCTGTGCAGGATCAGGGCATGTGCAACCAATCCTGTGTCCTTTAAGACAGAAGTCCCCACCCCTGGGCTGAAGACTGGTACCTGTCCATAGCTTGTTAGGAACTAGGTCACACAGCAGGAGGTGAGTGGCCAGCAAGCATTACTACCTGAGCTCTGCCTCCTGTCACATCAGCAGTGGCATTAGATTCTCATAGGAGCAGGAACCCTATTGTGAACTGAGCATGTGAGGCATCTGTGCTGCATGCTCCTTATGAGAATCTAATGCCTGATGATATGAAGTGGAACAATTTCACCCTGAAACCATCCCCACCACCTGGTCCATGGAAAAATGGTCTTCCACAAAACCAGTCCCGGGTGCCAGAAAGTTGGGGACTAACTGCTGCTTTAAGGGGTCAACTAAAGAAAAGCTGAGCTGGGACAGACCAAAGGGCATTACATTTTATGCTTTCCATCAGAAAGATTTCATGTGTCTTTCTGTGTCATTTCTGAGCCTAGCTCCAGGTTGTCCACTAATACTGTCTGGGACTCCAAAGTTTATCTTCCCAGCTGGTGATCCCTTCATTCTGTTGCCCACTTTCCTTGAGCTCCATTGGAGTTTTGTGCCCTCTCATGCCTGGCCTCACCTGCACCATTATACCTGTGGGAATTATCCACCTGTTTCACATACCTGGTGGTTTCTGCCTCATGCCACATTGTACTGACCCAGTATTCCTCCACTGCAGCAGTTTCTGGACATTTCCTTCCTGACTTGGGAGAACATACTATTTCTATGCACACTTGACCTGGTGAATTCTTCTAGAGGCCAGTTATGGGTTAGATTGTGTTTTCCTCCAAGTTTGGGTGTTCAAGTTCTAATCCCTAGGGCCTCTGAATATGGTGTTTTTGGAGATAGGGTCCTTGTGGAGATAATCAAGTTAGGATGAAGTCATGAGGGTGGGCCCTAATCCAATATGACTGGTGTCCTTACAAAAATGGGAAATTTAGGCCAGGTGTGGTGGCTCATGCCTGTAATCCCAGCACTTTAAGAGATCTGAGGTCAGGAGTTCAAGACCAGCCTGGTCAATATGTCAAAATCCCATCTCTACTAAAAATACAAAAATTAGCTGGGCGTGATGATGTATGCCTGTAATCCCAGCTGCTTGGAAGGCTGAAGTAGGAGAATCATTTGAACCTGGGAGATGGAGGTTGCAGTGAGCCGAGATTGTGGCATTGCACTCCAGCCTGGGCAGTAAGAGTGAAACTCTGTCTCAAAGAAAAAAAAAAAAGGGAAATTTGGACATAGACTCACATACAGGGGGAAGACCACAGGAACATGAAGATGGCCGCCTACAAGCCAGAAAGAGAGGTCTAGAAATGGATCCTTCCCACAGTCCTCAGAAAGAGCAGATCCTGCTGACACATTAATTTTAGACTTCTAGCCCCCAGAACTGAGAGATTATAAATTTCTGTTGCTTAAGCCACTCAGTTTGTGGCACTTTGTGGCAATTTCCTTAATAATCAAATACAGAGTCTCTTCGAGTAGAGCTCTCAACTCCTTTTCTTGTCTCTTCTAGAGCATTCAAAGGTTCAAAGCCCATGAGGGGACAACCACTCATTCTATGCCCAAGATTATGTCACCATGAAGGTGGGAAGGTTTACTTCCACGTCCACAAGTTCACCACTTTCTGAAATGTGTTTGGTCTGCGCAGTGCAGGTCTCTCTGCTTTCTTGGGACCCACGTTTCTGAAGGGGCTTCTGGACTGATGATGTCTACATCTCTAGTTATGTGTTGAACCTGTTTTATTCTTTGAATACAAAGTATTCAGTCATCTCTTCAGACCATCTTTTTCTTTCTTCACTGGCTTCTTCCTAAGTGGAGTGAGCGAAAATCAGCCAGCCCTCAAATCCCCTCCAGTGAGGACAGTTGCCAATGTCTGGCTCTGTTGCTTCATCATGGAAGGTGACAGTGGGCCAGTCATGCCATCAGGGGCACAAATCAAATGTAGATGATCCCTTGCAGTCGGATACAATATTGTTTCCTCTGCCCTCCTTATGAGCGAGTGGTCAGACCATAATTACTTCTGATGGCAGGTGGCAGGTCTACATCACATCTTGACATTAGCTTTTAGTTATTTTTTTTTTATAGCTGCAGTGTGCTCGGTCAAATACCTGTCTGTCATCACAATCAGACAGGTCTTAATGTCTCTGCATTACAGAGGAGGACCTCAGCTCCCTTTCAGCCCGTTTATTATGGTCCCAGCATAGCATTTTATCACACGTTCCTTAAGCATAGCCTCCTCTCTACCACCACGGAAATCTTGCAAGTTGGCAGCTTTAGTGTCTATTGCCATTAATCTTCACTAGGCTGGGATCATGGGGCAAAGGATGATTTATTGCAATTACCTGTTATAGTGCAGAGCTCAGGTGAGCTGGACTCAGATGCATTTACTGGGCTTCCTTCAATTCTCCCACAGCCAAGGAGGAAAGAATGTCTGCTTTGTTTCTAGGTGTATTTGCTTTCATTTAGCCCATCAAATGTTAATTGATTAACAGGAAAGTGGAGAAATAGATTTAGATAGTATTAGGGTTATGTATAGACATGCTGAAGGCTGGCTGTTCAAAGCCAGAACTGATACTGACATTTGACAGTCCATTTAATTTCTTTGTTGTTTCTGCATTTTAAGAAATATCCAAAGGAAATTCGAAATTGCACTTACCTGACACTTTCTGCGCCATCTGTTCCAGGTGATTAAAACCAATCTGCATATAGTGTTGTGTTTCATTTCCAATTTCTCACTCCCTGGGATGGCAGGGGGCAATGCGTGAAGTGGGGATAATGTGTGCTTGGGTTCTTCTAGTAAGGGAGAAAAAAGGGGTGATGGTGATAGAAAATAAATGTGTTCTTAAAAGCAGCCCATTGTTTTCCCATTACCAGCTCCGATGGCAGCTTCTTGAATGCTCTGAGTCAAAGAGCCTCAATATTCTCATGTCCTTGGCCTGGTGAAAAGTGGCAATTGTCAGGATAGATGAATGAAATTAAAAAGCTTTTTTGCTATTGTACTCCAGATCTGCTTCATTCTCAGATTTTATGTAATGTGTAGAAGATACTATTTGGTACCCTTATTATAGGCAATAAACCATTTGTTTCCTACTGGATGGTCAGGTAGAGGAGGGCTGGACTAAATGAGCCTTAAAGGATTCTTTCTGAGTTTCTGACCTCCTAAGGGGACAGTAGAATTAAGGAGAGAATGGCTGCTCCACAATTCCCAGCTGAGACAGATACAACATTCATGTCTATCTCTACATTTTCCCGCTTTGCTTTGCTCCCTCTCAAGTTTGCTGTAATTCTCTGCATGGGCTGCTGAGAATGGGGATGCTGGAATTTTATGCAGTCCTCCCCCAATGCACCTTCCTTTCAGCATTGATGGACATTTATTTCCCTTACATCCTGCTACCAATATGGGCTGTCTGGGATTTCACAGAATCATTGACGAGGCTGCAAGGAGCCAGCAGTTTGCCAGCAAGACCCAGATTTAGCCGACATCCATTCTGCTGGGTTTTCACTGGTTCTGCATCCTAGTGCGGAGAGTATATCCTTCAGCATACATTTGAGATAGAAAGAGGGACTTTTTGAAAAATATCTGTTGCCGGGAATGACTCCCTGGCAAACGTGTATCACCAAACTGAAAGTTTTATGAGAAGACTTTTCTTTCACATGTTCTTGGAACATGGTAGTAGAGGAGGACAAGTTTCCATCGTTAGGGATTACTAATTAGGAATTAAGGCAAAGAAGAAGAATGCATGGAGAAGTTTGCATGTTAACCATGAGAAGTGGAGGTTTAGCAAAGTTAAGTAATTTGCCTAATATCTCATAGCCAGTAAATACTAAGGTCAGCACTTGGCCTTCAACAATTGACAAGCTTTTACATCGACAGATGGGTTAGGTTGCTTCTAAAATGGCTCCCAGTGATCACTGCCTCCAGTCTTTATTCCCTTATGCAATCTCCTTATGTGTGGGTTGAAACTGAGGACTAGCTACTAATGAACAGAAGATGGTGCCAGTGATAGGATATCCATTTTAAGATCAAATTATAAAAGACTGTGATCTCTGTTTCCCGACACCCTGCTCTGCTGAAGCTGGATGCATGCTGTAGGCTGCCCTATGGAGAGATCCATGTGGGTAAGGAACTCTGGCCAACAGATGGTCTGGGTGGTCTCTGGTCAGCAGCCAGGGAAGAGCTGAGAACCTCTGACCAGAGGATTATGAGAAACTGAATCCTGCCAGTAAGGTGAGCTTGGAAGCAGACCTTTCTTCACTTGAGCTTTGAGATCACTGTAGCACCGCCTGACATCTCAACTGCATTGTAAGAGAGCCTGAGTGACAGCATCTAACTCAGCCATGCTCAGATTTCTGGCCTGCAAAAACTATGAAATGATAAGTGTTGCTTTAGGCCATTATATTTTGGGACATTTTGTTATACAGCTACAGTTGGTATGTATGTTATATATATCTATAGTTTATTAGATAACTAATAAAACAAGGAAACCTTAAATACACAGGAACCTTCTTCTGTTTGCTATGGAAAGGGATCTGGGAAAAGACCCATTTGTCTTGGAATCCTGCAAGGAGTACTAAATGAGATCAATGAACAGGTAATAATAAAGGTATTTTAAAATCTCAATGGCACAGACATCAACCACTTCGAAAGTATCAGCCATCTCCCTATGCAGGATGCCACAGGGCCAGGTTCTAGCCCATTCATTACTGGATTATGGAGGACTCCAGGTGGTCTGCGAAAAGGAATGGAGCAATGTGCAGATATTTGTGAAGCTTAGGGAAGAGGTTAACTTCCCTGGGATGAGTCATGGGATAAATATGTTTATATTTTAACAATCTGCCTGGCCATTGGGCCTCCCTCCTGGCTATGAAGCCTGGGCCAGTTCCTAGAAACTCATTTCATGAACATCATCTGAATCAGAAGGCACAGACCTAGGAGGTCAGTGGGATAGTGGGGAGATGGGAATCCCTTTTTGTTCTTCACTCTGACTTACTGAAGAGACAGTCTTGGGGCTCCTAGGCTCCAAAGACCACAGCAGCTGCCTTTTCCATTTGCTTATCAGTAAGTAGTCTACTACAAGCTCAAAGGTTTTGGAGAACATACCTTCCAGCAGCTGGAAGCCCAGGCTTTGCTCTGACATCCTTTCTCCAGTTTTCATGCATTAGTGAATGTAATTCTTCAGTATGCAGGATCCTGGGCAAAGGCAGGTCTTTTAAACATTCAGCTGTGTGCTTGAACTGGGGAAATCACAGCTGCTCCTTGCTTTTGATAATGCCAAGGAAATTGGGTAAATAAATAAATAAATAGAGCCCAGGGTTCATTCACTAAATACCCCAGTATGTGCAAGCAAGCTGTAACAGGCATATCAAAGGAAAATAAAAGCATAATTTAGTAATAACATGGTCTCCTGCAGCCCCCTGCTTAACTCAAGTGTTAAGTTAAAAGAGGTAAATCAGGGGTTTTGAAACATGATTTTACACTTAGTCTTCTTTTTCTTAAAAAAAAAAAAAAAAAAAAAACAGGATCTGGGACCATTTCCTATGTTCACAGGATCTGGCACAGCTTTCCTTTCTGTGAAAGGGAAGAATTTAAAAAGTAATTGTTAACAATTATTCTTTATTTACCCTTCAGCTAGGGAATTTTCCCGCATGTAGGAAGCATGCCATGTTTAAAGTGTTTGCAAGCATTTGAGGGACTTAAAATATTTCCCATGTCAGAGATTGGTTTTCAGTTTGAGTTTGGCAGAAACACTGCAGCGCCCATACCCCGACGGAAGAAATTAATCTGGAAGGAGAAAAAAGACACTGGGACATCTTCCAAATTATCTATGCCCAGGGATACCCAAACTCCACTCCTATATTATGTTGGAGAACAGACCACATAGCAAGGGCATTGGGAGTGTCATGGTCAGCCTTCATTTCTTGTACTTGTACTTCATTCTTGTACTTCATTTCTTGCAGCCTCTGCGCTATTGCTCTGACACTGTCCTCCAGCTTTTCAGTGCCTCTTTAGAATTCACCCCCACCCTGGGGCAAGCCTTCCTGCATTCTTCCCCCTTCAGTTTGGTGGATTTATCTCTGCCTTGAATGCCACAAACCCTATGCGGCCACACCTCTGTGCATCTATTTGCCCATTGTGCTCTGATTCCTTACTCCCTGACTTCTACCTTGGTGCTGAAGTCTTTCAATCAATATTGAAAACTGCTTCTTCTGTACCCACTCCTAACTAAAATGATGTCTTTCTGTCAATCATGCCCTTCACTGAATGCCCTTGCCATGCAAAGATGTGTGGGCTTTGACCGATTAGTCAGCCGGGTTTCAAATACTACCCTTCCTCCCTATTAGCTGTGTAATCTCAGGCAAATTACTTTAATTTGCTGAGCCTTGGCTTCCCGTGGTTAAAATGGAAACTTCTCCAAGTCTTGTCTTTTCCTTAAGTGAGAATCAGTAATCCTTAACTCATAGGTTTGTTGTGAGGATTAAATGATTTACATGTGTAAGCTGTTTCACATGCTGATTGGCCACATAGGAAACTCTCAATAATTGATATGTACATATGTGATTTAATACTACCCTACTACTGCTGATGCTTTTTTGAACATTAGATAATTTTATCCTTTTAACCTCCCTACTAGATAAGTACCATTATTATCCCCCTTGCACAAGTTATACATCCATAGAGAGAGGTTTGAATCTGGGTCTGAATTCAGCATCTCACTCTAGCTTCTCTTAAGATGATGGATGATTTGCTTACTCTCTCTTTTCTTACTCTTCATCTGGCCAAGAACTGATGAAGTGTTTACGTTTCAAATGGTTTATCCATACAATGGGATAAATAGAGAGACTTGAGAAGTCAACACAGGTGTAATTAGGCAGATCATCGGCTGTTGATAGCATCTCTCCCAGATGTCAACAAAACAGGCTTTTAAATAGACTGGATGCTGGTAGTAAATTTGAAAGTCAGCCATACCTTGGAATATGAAAAAATCACTGCTAATGAAAGGAGCAATAGCATAATTAGTTCAACACATAGATTAATAATAATTTACTTTTAGATTTAGAATCTATTTGATAACCATATTAATTCATGTGAAGATGTTTAATAGTTCAACATTTGGAAAAAGAATCCTGTTAAGATTCCATCTATAAGGTGCTCAAAATGCATTCCTATCCCTCCACTTTCTTCTTCCACTTTCATTCCAGAGAGGATGCTACACTTTCATCTTAGGGAAGTTCCTTGTAAGTTTCCTACCTTCTTGGTGATTTGAAGAAAAGGAAGAAAATTCAGTGTTTTTTTTCTTAGACTAAATCTGAAGTGGTTGCACAAGGGATATGATCACATCTTGATAACATTTACTTATTCTGATATGGTCTGTAGTCGATTAAGCATCTGAAATTCCTTTGGGCAAGCTGCTATTGACTTCAGTTTTGTTATAGGAAAAAATGAGAAACTCCCAAATTCAAAATCTTTCTAGATTGTTCTGGGCTGCAGAAGAAATATATAAATCAACAGGGGATAAAGGAATAATAGAAGTAGAGAGAACCAAAAGCAGAGTCTTTCTGAAGAAAGAGGTCAACATTCAGAGTTTATTAAAACTTGCTGCCAGATCCGAAGTTGCGGGGTCATGCGTGGGACTTGCATACCAGAAGCATGCAGATATTACTTGGTCTTTGGTCTTGAAAACAGTTTGGGTTTTATTGCTAATATCTATAGATTGGACAATTTCATATAAAAATCTATATTTCTGCTTTTGCTTGAGATATATAAAATTCTAGCAATAGTAGACTTGCATTTTTCTGAATAATAATCAGATGCGAATGAGTAACAACTAGCCTCTTAGACAGAGAGGCTCACCAGTTTTACCCAGTCCTGAGTAGGTCAATTTCTGTTGTTTCCTGGCTGTCAGGATGAGTGCATTTGCCACTCATCTGGATAGTTACTTATTACAAGGGTACTATATGTATGTATATAAAACATATATGAAAAGTTAAGGTAATTATAATTTAGGACTTTATATGGGCAACTTATATGAATGAAGAATATACTAAACATGGTAATATTGCTAGACAGTTCACTTGAATATTTATATAATATCTAACATTGCTTTCTGTCTGGTATTATATTGGCACATCACATTTCATTAGTTCCTCCTAATAGTCCCATGACAATATTATGATAACTGTAATATTATAACTGTAATATTATGATAACTGTAATCATGATAATTACAGACCCAATGTTAACCAACATTTTATAGATGAGGAAACTGAGGAACTAACAGCATTAGTGACTGCTACATTGCCCAGCTGGCATGTGGCAGAACCAGGGCTCCAAGCCAGCAGTCCAACTCAAATGCCCACTTTCTTAATCACCACCTTTCTTGCCTCCTGTCTGCAGGGAAGAGGGATCAGTAGTAGCTCCATGGCACTTTAGGCAATCTCAGGTGGAAGATTTGTGAAGAGTGAAATGATTATTAAGCAACGTCTACAGGGACTCCCACATGAAAGGTGAAAAATAGCAGCACATGTACCTCCCCTGGTAAATTTGATTGTGCATAAGCAATGATGGAGCTTGTTGCTCTGCTAACTCTGGCACTAAGAAGTAGAGACATTGGCAGAGTTTCTAGCTGCGTCCTGTATTGCCATTAGCAGTCATGGTGACTAGATATTGGGGAAGACCAAAGCAGTAGTTGGTCTTGTGTCCTTGTGGGATATCTGGTGGCTGCTGGTGTTTTGTGGACTGGTAATGCTGGTGCTGCCAGCAGCCCTGGTATTGCTGGCTAGAGAGCAGTTGCACTGTGGTGGAAGGCGTGCGATCTCTATATCTTTTATTTTCTTTGTGTCACAGTGCTAATGAAGCTATAGATAGCTTGTTAGAGGAAAACTTAAACCACCATCATAATAATTTACTTTTAGATTTGCTAGAACTATGTAGCAAATACCACGTGTCCTGCTGTAAATGTGGAAAGCCTCATATACTGTATTACTAGACTGGGAACTAAGAAATCATTGTGACTAAGAATGTGATTTTAGGGGCTCCAGTGGATTTGGGTTTAAATTCTAGCTTTGACTGTCAATGCTGTGTGACTTTGGGCTTGTTAATTAACCTCTTTGAGTGTCATTCTCACAATTTATAGAATAAGGACTAATTTGAGTAATGTGAGTAACTGGTAAAATCATATTTTAAATATGATTAGAAGCAGATGGAAAAATATGTGGTTCTCTTTTACTAGCACCGTCACAGGCTCTGCTAAACCATGACTCTTTGATTCCAAGTCATGCTTAGTAGTACCATTGTCAGAATGGTGACTTCTAGTGAGAAAAAGACACACTAGCACATTGAACTAATTTTAAGGCATGTATTTTTGTTTATTTTTTTTGAGACAAAGTTTCACTCTGTCAACCAGGCTGGAGTGCAATGGTGTGATCTCCCCTCACTATAACATCTGCCTCCCAGATGTTGTAGAATATGTGATTCACAGAGAATCAAGTGATTCTCCTGCCTAAGCCTCCTGAGTAGCTGGGATAACAGGCACTCACCACCATGCCTAGCTAATTTTTTTTGTATTTTTAGTAGAGATGGAGTTTCACCATGTTGTCCAGGCTCATCTCAAACTCCTGGCATCAGGTAATCCACCAACCTCTGTAAAACTAAAAAAAAAGTATATCTCAAAATCATGGAAATGCGATGTATCAAGCCTGAGCTGTATCTGGTCAAAAAGACTTTGCTTTATTAACCTTCCAGATATCTTTTCCCAAAATTGAGCCTAACTGAAGACTTTATTTCTCTCACGAAGGCTTTGTTGGGCCCTTGTCATTCTGTTTCACACACTATGGAGTAGCAGGAAAAAACACAAGTGCCTCCTATTGGTGGACATGTGGGCAAGTGACTCTTCTCTGGCTGAGCCTCAGTTTCTTATCCTTAAAATTGGATATTACCCATCTCATAATTGAGATTTAAATGAGACAACATTGACAAGTCCCCCACCCTGATGCCTTCCACAGAAAAGGAGCTCGATGTATTCTGCTTTTTCTTGCTTTCACACAACAGACTGTGTGCTACATGAATTAGAGCTAAATGACTTGTACACAAGGAAGTGGTATGGAATGACATGGAACATTGCTGAATTAAAAAAAAAATTAGACCGCTGAGAATTCTCAGCCTGTGTATTTAGCCAGCACTCATTGTGTAATGAGCACCAACATGCAAGCTGGCTGCAAAGCCCCAGATTAATTATGCTAACTGATGCGGGATGGCCTAGAGATTATGACTCTGGAAGGGTCTACCTGGGTTTAGCAGAAGAGGGGCTCCTCTGATGAATCAGTGATTGTATGGAGACTCTGAGAGGTCAAAGCAAGCTTGAGAAACAGTACTCCTACTCTCTCCAAAGAGTCAAAATTTTCATTTATTTGTTCAACTATTATTATTATTATTTTTTGAGATTGGGTCTCATTCTGTTGCCAAGGCTGAGTGCAGTGGCATGATCATGACTCACTGCAGCCTCAACCTCCTGGGCTCAGGCAATCCTCCTGCCTCAGTGTCCCATGTATCTGGGATTATAGGCACACTCCACCACACCCAGATAATTTTTTATTTTTTTGTAGAGACAGAGCCTCACTATGTTGCCCAGGCTGGACTTAAACTCCTGAATACAAGTGATCCTCCTTCCTCAGCCTCCTAAAGTGCTGGGATTACAGGTGTGAGCCACCATGCCTGGCCTATTATTCTTAAAGTACCTCTGCTATAGTCTAAATCTGTCCCTCTGAAATTCGTATATAGAAAGGTAGTTGTCAATGTGATAGTATTAAGAAGTGGGCCTTTAGGAAGTGATTAGGTTATGAGGATGGAACCCTCAAGAATGGGATTAGTGCCCTTATATAAGAGGTGTGAAGTAGCTGTTTGCACTTCTCACCATGTGAGGATGCAGCACGAAGCACTGTCTTTGAAGCAGAGAGCAAGCCTTCCAAAGACACCAGATCTGCTGGCACCTTGATCTGGGGCTCTCCAGCCTCCAGAACTGTAAGCAATACATTTCCATTATTTATGCATTAGCCAGTCTATGGCATTTTGTTACAGCAGCCCAAATGAACTAAGCTCATTTGCCAGGCATTGTGCTAGGCTGAGAATACACTGGTAGATAAGAGACATATGTGACTCTTGTCCTGTGGAGCTCGGAGTCTAAAAAACCAGATAGACAATAAACACAGGAAAAAAATCAGCAAGGAATTATAGCTTGATGTAATTATCACAAAGGAAAAGAGCAGAGCACAGGAAATCTTAAGAGAATGTGGGATGATTGAGGAAAGTCTCTCAGTGGGGCTGACATCTAAGCTGGAAGAACCAGGAATTCAAAGCACAAAGAAAAGTGTTCTTGGCTGAGACATTGGTATATAAGAAGTTTCTGAGGCAGGAAAGAACTTGGCATGCTGTAGGACCTGAAACAAGCCATTGGGGGAGGCTCTTCTCAAACAATGGGTTCACTTATTACTTCAGTCATGTGTTTTGGTAAATCTTCGTGGATAATTATAATGTGACCCAAATACTTGAACTCCCAGAGGGAACATGCAGGAAATAGAACATGCAAGGAAGATGTGTGGGGGGCTGATTATCTTTTTCTTCTCCTGGTGCTACATGTTACCGTGCCCCATGCATATTTTTATGCTGTGATTTGGGTCATACTTGGCCTCTCCAAAAGCGAAGGTTCAGAGAATGAAGGGAGGCTCCTGGGGTTTGGTTTCTCCAGCTTGTACTTATTTCATTCTGGCTGTATGGACTGGTCATTTGGTTCCTGGAACTGGACCAGATCTTCCTGGAAGCAGTGAGCTAAGAGCCCAGCAGAATGTGAGAAGATGTTTTTCCATTAGTAGAGTATTTGAAAGTAGTGTCATTTGCATTTTATTGAGGGATTGGTGGTCTAGAACAGTGTACATCTTGATAGGTATTGGATGAAAAATTAAACTAGGGAAAAAATAAGTTTGGGAAATCCTGGGTGGTAAACAATGCTGGATTGCTTTATTACAGGATTTCCTGTAAGCCTTTTATAGACTTGCAATTTCTCAATTACTGTAATGAATGTTTATATAGTCATGCGTCACTTAATGACAGAGTTATATTCTGAGATATGTTCTGAGACATAAATTGTTAGGTGATTTCATCATCACGCAAATGTCACAGACTAAACTTATACAAAACTAGGTGGTATAGCCTACCATGTGTCTAGGCTAGATGGTATAGTCTATGGCTCCTAGGCTACAAACCTGTACAGCATGTTACTCTACTGAACACTGTAGGCAAATATAACAATGTTAAGTATTTATGTATCTAAATATATCTAAACACAGAAAAGGTACAGTAAAAATGCAGTATAAAAGTTTAAAAAAATGGTACATCTCTATAGGGCTCTTATCGTGAGTGGAGCTTACAGGACAGGAAGTTGCTCTGGGTGAGTCAGTGAGTGGTGAGTGAACGTGAAGGTCTAGAATGTTACCGTACACTCCTGCAGACTTTATAAACGTGGTACACTTAGACTATGGTATGGTTTGGCTCTGTCCCCACCCAAGTTTCATCTTGAATTGTACTCCCATAATTCCCACTTGTTCCCCCATAATTCTCCACCTGGTACAAGATAATTTGAATCATGGGGGCAGTTTCCCCCCTACTGTTCTCATGGTATTGAGTAAGTCTCATGAGATCTGATAGTTCTATCAGTGGTTTCTGCTTTTGCATCTTCCTTATTTTCTCTTGCCACCACCACATAAGAAGTGCCTTTTGCTACCTGCCATGATTCTGAGGCCTCCCCAGGGATGTGGAACTGTAAGTCCAATTAAACCTCTGTTTCTTCCCAGTGTTGGGTATGTCTTTATCAGCAGCATGGAAATGGACTAATACAGTAAATTGGCACCAATCGAGTGGGACACTGTTGAAAAGATACCCTAAAATGTGGAAGCAACTTTGGAACTGGGTAACAGGCAGAGGCTGGAACAGTTTGGAGGGCTCAGAAGAAGATAGGAAAATGTGGGTAAGTTTGGAACTTCCTAGAGACTTGTTGAATGGCTTTGCCCAAAATGCTGATAGTGATATGGACAATACAGTCCAGGCTGAGATGGTCTCAGATGGAGATGAGGAACTTGTTGGGAACTGGAGTAAAGGTGACTCTGTCATGTTTTAGCAAAGAGACTGGTGGCATTTTGCCCCTGCCCTAGAGATTTGTGGAAGTTTGAATTTGAAAGAGATGATTAGGGTATCTGGTTGAAGAAATTTCTAAGCAGCGAGCCATTCAAGAGGTGACTTGGGTGCTGTTAAAGGCATTCAGTTTCAAAAGGGAAACAGAGCATGAAAGTTTGGAAAATTTGCAGCCTGACTGTGCAATAGAAAAGAAAATCTCATCTTCTGAGGAGAAATTCAAGCCGGCTGCGGAAAGTTGCATAAGTAACGAGGAGCCAAATGTTAATCCCCAAGACAATGGGGAAAATATCTCCAGGGCATGTCAGAAGCAACGGCAGCCCCTCCCATCACAGGCCCAGAGGTCTAGGAGGGAAAAATGGTTTTCTGGGCAAGGCTGGGGATGCTTGGTACTCTAGAACATGACTAAAAGGGACCAAGATACAGCTCCACCTGTGGCTTCAGAGATTGGAGCCCCAAGCCTTGGCACCTTCCATGTGGTGTTGAGCCTGCCAGTGCATAGAAGTCAAGAACTGAGGTTTGGGAACCTCTGCCTAGATTTCAGAGGATGTATGGAAATGCCTCGATGTTCAGGCAGAAGTTTACTTCAGGGGCTGGGCTCTCATAGAGAACCTCTGGTAGGGCAGTGTTGAAGAGAAATGTGGGGTCTGAGCCCTCACATAATGTCCCTACTGACACAACACCTAGTGGAGCTGGGAGAAGAAGGCCACCATCCTCCAGACCCCAGAACGGTAGATCTACTGACAGCTTGCACCTTGCACCTGGAAAAGCCACAGACACTCAGTGCCAGCCCATGAAAGCAGCCAAGAAGGGGGCTATACCCTGAAAAGCCACAGGAATGAAGCTTCCCAAGCCCATGGGAATCCATCTGTTGCATCAGCATGACCTGGATGTAAGACCTGGAGTCAAAGGAGATCATTTTGGAGCTTTAAGATTTTGACTGCTCTGCTGAATTTTGGATTTGCATAGGCCCTGTGACCCCTTTGTTTTGGCCGATTTCTCCCATTTGGAACAGGTGTATTTATCCAATACCTATACCCTGTGTATCCAGGAGCAACTAGCTTGCTTTTGATTTTACAGGCTCATAGGTGGAAGGGACTTGCCTTGACTCAGATAAGACTTTGGACTGTGGACTTTTGGGTTAATGCTGAAATGAGTTAAGACTTTGGGGGACTGTTGGGAAGAGATGATTGCTTATGATTGGTTTTGAAATCTGAGGACATGAGATTTGGAAGGGCCAGGGGTGGAATGATATGTTTTGGCTCTGTGTCCCTATCCCAGTCTTATCTTGAATTGTACTCCCAGAATTCCCACATGTTGTTGGAGGGACCTGGTGGGAGTTAATTTGAATCATGGGAGCAGTCTCCCCCATACTGTTCTTGTGGTATTGAATAGGTCTCATGAGATCTGATGGTTTTAACAGAGGTTTCCACTTTGCATCTTCCTCATTTTCTTTTGCCATCACCATGTAAAAAATGCTTTTTGCCTCCTACTGTGATTCTGAAGCCTCCCCAGCCATGTGGAACTGTAAGTCCTATTAAAACCTCTTTTTATTCCCAGTCACAGGTATGTCTTTATCAGTAGCAAGATAATGGACTGATACAGCTTACACTAAATTTATAATAAAATTTTTAAAAGTAATAAATTAATCTTAGCTTACTGTACTTTTTTTACTTTACAAACTTTTAAAACCTTTTTGACTCTTTTGTTATAACACTTAGCTTATAACATAAACACATAATATGTATATAGCTGTAAATAATATTTTCATTCTTTACATTCTTTTTTATGAGCTTTTTCTGTTTTTCCTTTTTTTTTATATTTTAAACTGTTTTGTTAAAAACTAACACACAAACATAGGATCATCAATGTCACTGTCTTCCCCCTCCACATCTTGTCCCACTGGAAGGTCTTCAGGGGCAATAACATGCATGGAGCTGCCATCTCCTGTGATAACAATACCTTTTTCTGGAATCCTTTCTGAAGGACCTGAGGTTGTTTTACAGTTAACTTTTTTTCTATAAGTTGGAACACACTTTAAAGAAATGATAAAAATTATGGCAAATACATAAACCAGTAACATAGTTTTAAATTATTATGACATGTTAAGTACCATGTATAATTTGTGTGTTATAATTTTATATGACTGGTAGTTCAGTAGATTTGTTTACATCAGTGTCACCACCAACATGTGAGTAATGCATTTTGCTATGATGGTAATATGGCTATGATGTTACTAGGTGACAGGAATTTTTCAGCTCCCTTATAATCTTATGGGACCACTGTGTTTGTGTGGTCCATATCTGGCTGAAACATCATCATGTGGTGCATGACTCTATTTCTCTTAGGGTAAATGTCAAATAAAAGGAAAAATTTTAAAATGATATTTAAAATTGCTTCAAGATATTTGGGAAAGACTCAACTTATGATAATATATGCCATAATCAAGATTGATAGCATTGGACAATTAGGAGTTTGAATCAAATTACATGCTACAGAATAAGAAATGGAATGGAATTTGAGCTGTAACATGAAAGGCAACGTATGTATCTAAGTTTCAAATTAATTCCCTTCAGAAATAAACAACACACAGCCATGGTCAGCAAGATATACCCCAATGAGTATGTGAGTGAAATGCATCTCTCATGTGGCTGGAATCATAGATTTGTGAAGATGCGTAGTTTGGGGGAAGAGTCTGCAAATAAATGCCCTCTGTGAAAATAGGATGAACTGGAAAGGGAGGGAGAAGGAATTATTAAGAGAGAAGGTGGAGATGAGCCTAGCCATATGGTCAGTGCCACAGCAGGCAAGCCTGTCAGGGGTAGGCACTCTGGGAATGCAGACGAAAGGGAATTTGTCCTGAAAGAACCACATGCATTCTGCCATGAGGAAATGAGGACAGAGGGCTGTGGGCAAGACTCTGTTCGGTGAGTGACACTTGCACTGATTGGAGCCAACACTGGATATTGAATCATTTCTACACAAAGTTGATTAGGATGGATGGGAACGTTCTAATGCCCTAAAAACATTCCATTCAAGGCAAACCATACTCATCCAAAGTGCCATAAACAAGATTGGCTTCTGTTTTGCAATGTATGTGACTAAATTTACTCAACTGATTAGAGGCATATAAATAGATTTTTCAAGAAAGTCCTCTTTTCTCTGACCAATCTCTGTTCCAAATGTCTCTCTATAGCTACCATTTATCTATTAAAGTATTGATTATTTTATAATTTCAAGCTTTCTGGATTAGACGGAAAAAATGATAACTTTAGAGATGTGCCTTTCTCTATGCAGACCCTGTACCTTTGATTAGAGAAAGAGGACTTTCTTGAAAGATCGATTTCTATCCCTCTAATCAGTTTAGCTATGAATACTTTAGAATTTGCTAAGAGTAAGGATGAAAATACTTTTTTTTTTTTTCTTCAGCTTTCTATCCCCTCAGCCGGACATAAACATGGGGCTGTTACAAGAGACGTGGTGGTTGATCATCCCCCATTTCCCTCTCATGCTGTGTGCACGCAATGCTGATGGAAATGCAGCCAGGTATTTGGAACACTACAAATGGCACATGCATACTGCATTTTCCAAATTAAGCCTCTTTCTTGGTAAAATAGATATATATTGGTTATAATCCGTCCACCCTGACTTCTAACATAAAAAGTAGGAAAAAGATTCTAGCTCATTTATGCTTTGCTTTGTCCACTTCCCTATTCCGTACCCACTGTGCTAGACGTTACCTTTTCATGAAAAATCACTATACCCCAAGATTCTCAGGCTAACTTAATAGACCTAGCATTGTTAGCAAATTAGTCTCTCTCATTCACACACACTCACACATAATCACACAAATACATTATAATCTTTTAATGTTCTACTGGAAGGATTACTTGAAATTTTTGCACAAAAGAGTAATTATCACAGTTATGGTTATATTATAATGTGTACAAATGACCTTAATGTCATATAAAAACACATGTCCCTAAGAAAACTCTTGCTTCAAATCCTAATAGCAAAATTGATATTATGAAACAAGGTATTTTATGATATAATAATGGCTTAATTTTCTCATAACATTCCATAAACAGTTGTTCAAATTACATCATCCTTTCACTAGTGACAATGGTTTAAAATATTTTGCCTAAGTAACAGTTTGTTATATTAGAATATATAATGTGGGTATAGTTTTCTAGAGACTTGAGTTATTTTCTTGTATATAGAGATAGCAATAAAAACGTTCTTTTAAAACAAAAATCTAGCTGTTCTTCTCATCATAGAATTTTAACATAATGATCTTCACGGGGTGCAGCATCTATTATATTAAAGTTTTCTCTTGTGATGCCTACAATGTCTTATTAAAAGGGGACCCAAGGAAGAGACTAGTTTGATATAAGGCAAAGTACTCAAATGACCTTGGCTGATGCTGCATGCTGTCTGGTTTTAGGATATTATTTGGGGCAGTAAATCATGTTACTGCTCTTTGTTCCGAGTCTGGTGTTTGGACTGGATGAAAGGGCACTCAGTTGGTGAAAATATGTTTATTCTTATTTGTCTGTACATATTTTTAAATACATTTTCCTTCTTGTCAAGAAGCTCTCTCTCATACTTTCTTGCTTATCAAGTTCTTCTAGATCTTTGTTGTTGGCTTTATCAAGTTTTACCAAATTTACTTAATATTGATGCTGCTATTTGATCCCATATATATGTCTGAATACAAACATTAAAAACTTGGCAGCATAAAGTAGGTTCAGATAGGTGTATCGCTTAATCAGTATATAGCCAACCATGAAAGTCTGGGATTCCCATTTGAGTCTACACAATTCTCTGACTCACAGGAAAAGAAAAAAAATCTTATTCTAAAATTGGGACCTGATTTCATGTCACTGAACGCAGTACTTGTCCACACTATGTTGGGCCTAGGAATTACAGAATGCAATTATACAACTGATAGACCTTTTGAAAAGATGCTTCAGTAATTTGTAGAAAAGCACATCACTCTTTTAAGTCATTGAAGCTGCACTTTGTGAATATTGTGTTTTTAATGTAGACTTCTAAGAATATTGGCCTTGAATGCCCCGCTCAGTATACGTATATATCTGCTGTTCTCTGTGGCTTTCTGGAAATGCCTGTTAGGAACAATAATAATGAAGAATTAAAGCTGGAGTCTCCTTTGATTCTTTATTCCCATCCTGAAATCTAGTTCATGGCTGTTTTACTTTGAATTATACAATTCAACTTGTATTTGTAAAGCATCTGCTATATATCCAGTCATTGGTCGTGTGAAGAGTTCTCAAAGGCATTCAAAACTTGGTCTGTTTGGGAATTTACAGTAAAGTAGAGAGGCTGGACTCACATTAAACAACCAAATGACTGACATGGTAATATAGTTCCAAGACATATGATCTAGAGACCTTTGTCCTCAAAGTGTGAAATGTGGACCAGCAGCCTCAGCATCACCTGGGAGTTTACTAGCAATGCAATCTGCATTCTCACAAGATCTACATGTTAAAGTTCAAGTTGAATCACTCAAACAGTGAGCACCTAGGAATCTAGTTCGGGGTGAGGCTAATAGAGACTGGAGTTGTGGGGAAAGGCTTTATGGATAACCACAGAGGTTCTTGGGAGAAGGGTAGGATTTAGGTAATGTGGATTTTGGACCAGAGTGTCTGAAATTGTCATTTGTGTGAAACCCACCTCCCTTTGGGTGCTTGTTTAAAATGCTGATTCCCGCAACTCCCTGTCCGTGCCTTACTGAATCAGAATCTCAAGGGAGGGCCCTACGAAAATGCGTTTTTAACAAACTCCCCAGGAAAGTTTCTAAACTAAATTTGAGAATCACAGATGCAGTTAAAAAGGAGTGCATTCAAGACGGGGAGATTTTGCCCACAGAAGCCACGTGAGTTTTGTTGTCTTTGTTTCTTCCCTACTGCCCTTGCCTTCATCATTTCTCACCAGTTTCTAGTTTATCTTCCTTACTGTTGCTAGATGAACTATGCAAAACCAAATCCAACTGCCTTGCCAATTGCAAACTCTGCTGTTGCCTAAAGCTAGGTTCTTAGAGTGTGACTGTGGCAATAGCAGGCCCTTTAAACACTGGCCCTGCCTTGCTTTTCCATCTCATCTCCTAGCACTTTAGTTCTATTGCCATCAAATTCCAGGCAAACTAAACTCACTCTTCTCAGAACATGCTGGGCCCTTTCACTGCCTAAGGATATTTCCTTATAATGCCCTTCTCTTCTGGCAAACTCCTTCTTCTCATCCCTCATCCTCAAAAGCACTCCTGGCAGGGATGAAAATAAAAATTGTCTTTTTGCAGAGCTGTTTGCTTTCCATAGTCTAAGGTTGGCAACTGAAGGCAGCATTAGAAAAGGCAGTGTTTCTCTTTTCTGGGGAAAGAAATTTATTGAGCTTTTGATTATGGCAAAGGTCAGGCATATTCTGGAGAGAAGGGTCTGGGAAAAGAGAAGCAAAGCTGCTCTTTATAATAAAGTATGAATGTCTTTTTTGAGACAAGGGAGATCGTTATAACGTTTCCTTTTTGTTTCTGTGTTTGCTTGTTTGCTGTATGCAGCCTGCAGAGCCAATAAAATGGGCCTGGTAAGGAGATGGGAGAAGGGGACCTTCTGACCTTCCAGTATCACTGGGGCCAGCTACGGGTAAAAAGAGAGGGCCAGGTAGGGACACCTGGGAGGGGCATGGATAGGGTATTCACTGATCATCTGACAGCCAGTCAGTTGATCACACAGTTTTGGCTGTGTCTTCTCCAATTTCTAATTCCTCTATGTTATGGTGAAGTCGTCAGTTAAGCTGGCTCACTGGTATTGCCCCGTTTGGGTCTTAATTGGTACCCCCTGGGGGAATAAAAGGACCAGCTCTATCCATATCTTGGAACTGCAGTGAGGAGTGAGCACACTGAGTTGAGGAAAAACTCTGAGCATCGGCTTGGAGACAGAGAATTCGTTGAGTAACAGAGTAGGTACACTTGTCAGAAGTCATCATTCATTTATTTATTCATTCAATAAGCATCAACTGAGTACCCACTGGATGTCTGGAATTGGTCACCTCTCTTCTTCGTTTCACCACGGTCTGTGGAGGAAATGACATAATATTTCCAATTGTTGTCTAATTCAGACTTGATGCTCAGCAATTGTTTAACTCAACTCTGAGTGACTCAATTATTCAATCCCCTAGAGCAGTTAAAACATTTCAGTATTTTCATTAAGCTACCTATTTCCTCAAGTCTTGCCTTGCACTTCACAGAAGAATAGAGATGAATTTATTCTGCTTCCTGTCCTTCTGCTCCAATGTTTTTCTGTTTTTTTTTTTTTTCCCCATCTTTACTTCCTTCCTTCTTAAGGAAACGGTATCTTAGGTCTTTCAAGTTAATAGTGTTATGATGATTAAGAAGGAACAAATAACCCAACACAGAAGTAGTTAAAAGCATGAACAAGCATTTCTCATTGGAGGAAATACATGTGGCCCATGCATATATGAAGAGAAGACCAAATATGACATGCCCACTTTGCCCAGGGTCTCATTGCCTCTCTCTTTTTTAGAACCTTGCTCTCTGTGCCTATATTTCAATCTCTCCTACTTCCCCAGCATTGCCATCTTCAAATAATCAGATTTCTATTCTGTTTTCCTGGGTGCTGTTGCTCTTTCTTTTCCGTCTTGCTATAATAATTCTTGAAAATCCAGCTGCACTGTTGGTTTCCTCTTGGCCTCTGCAGTCCCCATTCCCGGCAAGCTGGCTTTCCTCTCTGTCACTCCACTGAAACTTCTCTGGCCAAGACTGTAATAACCCCCTTACTTCTGAATCTAAAATCCTCTTTCAATCATTACTGCCATGGTCTGAACATTTGTGTCCCCTCAAAACTCATAAGTTGAAATCTCAACTTGCAAGATGATGATATAGAGGTGGGGCCTTTGGGAGGGGATTCTTTGGGATTGGTGCCCTTATAAAAGAGGCCCTAGAGAGACCCCTCAGCCCTTCTGCCATGTGAGGACACAGGAAGATGTCAACAGTCTGCAACTTGGAAGAGGACCCTCAGCAGAATCTGACCATGCTGGCAGACTGACTGTGGACTTCCAGCCTCCAGAACTGTGAGAAATTTCTGTTGTTTCTAAGCTACTCAGTTTATAGTATTTTGATGTAACAACCGGGACTGACTGAGATACACTGTTATAGCAATATTTAAAACTGTTGATCACCTAGTCATTTCCTTCTTGAGTTTTTCTCTTCTTGGTTTTTTTCTTGCCTCTCTGTTTTCTTCTTGGTCTCTTTCAGTATCTCCCACCTCCCCGTGTGGCTGTGCCTCAAGATGCACCCATGGTGTTTTGCTTCGATCTGTCTTTGTCTCTGTCAAATACTTTCACTGAACAAGTTTATTTATCCCTCTTCCAGGCTTTGGCTACCACCGTAGGCATTTGGTTCTCAAAACTCCAGCCTCCCAATTCTTGATTTATCTAGTCATATTTCTAGCTGCAACTGAAATAATTGTAAATAGCAATAATAGCAATAACTGTAACTTAATGTTATTGCTTTTAGTTGCTCCTACTCTAGCTTTTAATGTTGGGGTAAACTGAGATAGTGACTGTAAAAAGCTTAACATAGTGACTGGCATATTGCAAGCCCTCCGTAATTGTTAGCGGCTATGTTCCTCACAAGAATAGAAGGATAACAAAATTATCATCACTGTGATGGCTACAGAAGAAAGGCAGAATATTGTAAGATCAGTATCAGGCTGATTAAAACTCCAAGTCAGCTGTGGCTTGAAAGCAAACTGCAAAAAACCTCTAAATGGGGTCTTCATGTGATGTTAAAATTAATTCTTTTTGCCAAATATATCTAGATCTCTGCCTTCTGGGTACATGGTAGGATGGTATTTCTTGGAATTCCTGGGTTTGGTGGGGTTCTGTGGCTACCTCTCGTCAATGAGATGGGAGCAGAGGTGATGTGTGTCGTTTTTAGATCAGATTTTAAATTGCCAGTGCAAAGCTCCCTGGAGCACTCTCTTCTCTCTGCCAAAATGTTCTAGATAACAGTTATTCTATCAGCCAGGCTTGTTGGTGCTTATAGACAAATGACATGTAGGTTCACTGCCTCTTCTTTATATGACGGGGTGAGTTATAAAGGTTACTAGTTTGGTATACATGAATATAAATGCCTCTCCAGGGTTGGGAGAGGAAATTCACACTGCACTGTGTGGTTTTGTTGCTGGTTGTACTACAAAGCTCCCACTAAGTAAGCACATATCTAGCAGGTGGAATGTTCGAAGTTTAGAAAGAATCTTGGCCATACTCATTGGCTCATGCCTGTAATCCCAGCACTTTGGGAGACTGAGGCAGGAGGGTCCCTTGAAGCCAGGAGTTCAATACCAGCCTGAGCAACATATTGAGACTCCATCTCTACAAAAAAAAAAAAAAAAAAAAAGAGAGAGAGAATCTTTTATTATAAGTGCACCTTGAGTTGGTTGTTGCTTTTAGTTGCTCCTACTCTAGCTTTTAATAATTATTATTGGTTTATTCATGTTGATTTAATTGGTTGTGAGTTGTTTAAACATAGAGTGTATAGAATGCATTTTAATTTCAACAATATTTTTGACCTATAATTTTCTAATAATTTGAACATAAGGCATAATGGTATTATAGCTCAAATGTAAATAATCTGCATATTTTTCTTAAAAAATGTGTCTGTACTTCATCTAAAATTTGCTTCCACAGTAATAATTTGTTGGTGATAATGCTGTCTATAAATCTGTGCTACCACAAATGTAAGTTAAATAGTTATAATAAGATGACCAGGATATTTTTAATTTATAGGGCCTTTAAAATACATTTCACCTTACTTAATGCTTACTGTGATTTTGAGAGAAAAATTTCTCCGTTTTATAGAAATGGAGAGACAGACGTAGGATGGAAATTTTGTATAGGATCATATTTTTCTCCCTGGAATAAACAATGAGCAATTATATTGTGTGTTTAGCAGTACATTTATTGAAGCATTTAAATTTTGACCCTCTATCATTGTTTTTCATTACTAAGTTGTGGATAGTGGAAAGGATTGGTGTTGTGGGTCCCAGGATCTTTGGCACTGAGACGGGGGGGCTGGAATACAAATGTTAGAGAGTCACTGACAGAAGTCCTCTTGAGTGGCCTGGTGAAGAGCTCAGTCATTGGCATAATCTTATTCAAAACATCCTCAGACTTTCAAGATGTGAAGGGTTCAAAAGAAGAAGGATTAGATTTTTCTTACATGGGTCACAAAAAGATTGCAAACTCAAGTTATACTCGTGACCAATAGGCAGGTAGTATACATGATTGGATAGTGAAGTACAGGAAAGAGTCCTGGGCATTGTGGAGAGCGTATCATTCACTTAAAAGCAACAAAAGATAAACAAATGACCTCAAACAGCAAAACAGGCCTGCAGGCTGCATTCAGTGCATGGACCCTCAATTAGCACTCCTTGTTTCAGAGGGCAGGCACAGGTCCACGAGAAGGAAAGGATATTCTAGAGGACTTTGGTTCAGCATTAAGACTCATTTCTAGTAACTGCTCCTGTGTGAAGTTGAAAAAGGGCTCCCTGTAATCCTGCTGGATGTAGATGTCAAGATTTAATCATTCTTAATTCTTAGACTCTAGAGAATCTACATTTTTTTCCCCTCAAAGGATAAATAATTGATTTAGTTTTTTTTTTTCCCAATAATTTCTATTATCTCTTCATCTTCCACCATTGGGCCTGCTCAACCTGCAGCATTTAGTGTTTCTAGTGAGGCAGGGCATCTCAGTACACCATCAGGAATTTAGGCACAGCAAAAGTCTGAGTGGGCCTTTTTTCCCAATTTTGATTTCTCCTGAATTATTATCAGTGATTCTGCATTTCATCAGCAAGTTATTGGGGATAATATATATCTGGATCAAGTACTCAAAAGCAACAATGGATTATCTTAATCTTTATTTGTCATAAACTTTGTAACACCTTGCAGTTTGGAGATTATTTTTCTTGATGAAAAAATGTAAGCAAAACTGATGGTGAATAATTCTGCCCTTTATCTATCATCTGCTCAACGATGTATCACCTATATACCAAACAGTGGGTACATCCTTTATACTTCTTTATACTTTATTACTTCTTACTTTATACTTTTTACTTCTTATTCCTCCCAGCCCTCCAAAATTTTTAACAACATTTATGTTGTCCTTGGCATGATACCCAACCTTTCGCTTGTTCTGGACTTAATTAAGCAGATGCCAGTCCTTCTTGTTTGTCTCTCTCCTTCATGTTTGATGACTGACACGTTTTGATCAAAATCTTTTAGAGTCCTAGTTCACCAGAGAAATCCCTGTGTAGCCACATCTGCTTCTTTATTGCCTTCCCTCTCCTCTTTCCACCTTCGACCATAATTAACTTAACTGTCAGAAATTTGTTTGACTGTAGCTTCCAACTTATGAATTTAATGTCTGTGGTAACATACCTGCTATCCCCTGTTCAAACACTTTGAAATCTGCTCACATAAAATGAAGAATACACTTATAAATATGCCTTTAGTTCTTTGCATTACAATTCAAACTTACTGTCAACACAACTACTTGCTTTCAGTGTTATCGACATTTTCATGTTATCTACAAACATTCCACAAAAAGGCCCATGCTTAGTGGGAGGCAGTGTGGTATCTTGGAAACGGCACAGCTCTGATGAGCTGTATGGCCTTGGACAAGTTGGTAAACCTATTCAAACCTCAGTGATGTTTCTCATCTGTAAAATGTGGACCATACTCACCTTGTGGGGGGTTATTGTGGCAATTATACTTAAGAAATGCTTTTAGCAGAGTACCTGTTATAATACTGTATAAGAGTTCTGTAAGAGTTAGCCATTATCTTATTTAAAGGCATAAAACTTTCAGTGAAGTGAGTTGAGAGTTCACCAGAAGCTTCAGTTTTAGCGGAAGAAGTAACTTCTGCCATCTGATGGTAAAAGGGATGATGGTAACGATGACTCTAGCTCACATTTACTGAAACACTCACTCTGTGCCACCATTTATCTCTAAGAGCAGCCCTATACAGCAAGTAATTTTTATCATTTCCATTGTACAGTTGGGGAAATAGAGGTATAAAGAAAGAGGTGGTAAGTAACAGGGGCTTAAAGTAGCAGAGCTGGGATCCAAACCAATATGTACCCGACATTGATGTCTGTGCTCTGGAGGTTTGGATGACCCCTACCACTCATCAGTACCAGGTCAGCCATGGCACCTGGCAAGTCTGTCCACACAGTCCACCGGGAAGCTCTGGGTCACACCCCACAATGATGCCACTTCCATGCCCACCTCTTATCCTGACCCAGTTTTCTCCATACTGTCATTGCTCTCTGCTCTTTGTACTTGCACACAAAGAGCAAATATGCTTCTGAAGTCTCAAAATATGACATTTCCCTATGATTTTGTTTTCTTCCAACACAGTTATCATTCTGTTGTGTTGAACTCTCCTTTCCCATTTTGCACTTGTCTTGATGAGATCTTAGTCCATTTCCACAAGTTTCTAGTCCCCTTCAGTGATTAACACAATTTCATCTTAGTAATTAAGATTAAGTCATGCTGATTTCTAAACTTCAGTTTTTGATTTGATTCAAAGCTCTCTTCTCTCAGGGCAGAGAATAGTTCCCAGCATGGGTCTACAGCAAAGTGGGGGTTGTCTGCTCTCTTGCTCTCCCTTCCGTCTTCTCTGCAGTGAGGCTGTTGGGGTTGGAATAGGAAGGAGGAAGAGGAAAGCAGCCTGGCATTTTGTCCATCTGTGGTGAGGTGTTTTTTTTTTTTTTTTTTTTTTTTTTTCTCTGCAGCACAGTAGATAAGAATTGTGATGGTTACTTTGTCAATTTGGTTAGATTATGTTGACCAGAAGTTTGATCCAACACTAGTCTGGATATTGCTGTAAAGATATTTTAGAGATGTCATTAACATTTACAATCAGTTGACTTTAAGGAAAGCAGATTGTCCTCCATAATGTGGGAGGCCTCATCCAATCAGTTGAAGGCCTTAGGAGCAAGGACTGGGGTTTCCCAAAGAAGGAATTCTGCCTCCACATTGCAATGTAGACATTCTGCCCAAGTTGCAAGTCTTCACACTGAGGACTGCAGCATTAACTCTTACCTGAATCTCCAGGCTGCTGGCTTGCCCTACAGATTTAGTTGGACAGCCCCAACAATTGTATGCGCCAGTTTTAAAAAATCTCTCTTTCTATACACACACACACACACACACACACACACACACACACACACACACAGAGAGAGAGAGAGAGAGAGAGAGAGAGAGAGAGAGAAAGAGAATGAGAATCAGCCTTCTGTATCTGTGTATTTTGCATTATGACTTCAATCAAATGCAGATCAAAAATATTCAGGAGAAAAACATTCCACAAAGTTTTAAAAGCAAAGTTTTAAATTTGCCATGTGGTGAGTACTATGTTGAATCTACATGAAATAAGTGATGTATAGGTATCGTATTAGGTACTATAAATCATATAGATGATTTAAAGTATGTAAAAGGATGTGTGTGGGCTATATGCAAATACTATATCCTTTTATATAAGAAACTTGAGCGTTGGTGGACTTTGGTATTTGTGGCAAGCAGTAGGGTGTCTTGGAACCAATGTACCATGGGTACTGAGGAATGGCTCTGTATCCCCTTGGGTCTGTTTCTGTGGAGAACTCCGACTAACACAGTGCTGATCTCTCAAAGGGAGCATATATACTCAGGGGAGGTGCAAGATACTCCACTGGGATGCTGCAAGAAAACATGAGAACTTCTGTCTATAGAGTTTGTGTTAATTCAAAGAAATAAAAAAATTCAGCTTCACTAATGTTTAATGTGCATGTAGACACCAGCATCTCCCCTGGATCCATATGTCAGCTGGTCTTGTTTAATGAACAAGGCTTGAAGATTCAGGGGCTAGGAGGGGAGTTCCACAAAGTACAGGTCTTGCCTACACTGCTCTCCCAGTCGTTGGCTTTTCGTGTATTCAGACACTTTGCAATTTATTCTTGGAGAATTAAACGTATTTATGGATAATATGAACTAACTTTAGAAAAATCAGTCTTGATACAATGGACAAATTGTTTCAGATGATCTCTGCAAGGAATACGTGGGTTGGAGTAGATGTGAATAATGTAATCACAAATGAACAAAGGGCATAGCAGATATTTCTTGTGCACCCTCTATAAGAGCTTCTTCCTCTCTATGTCATGGGAAAGGCAGAAAATCTGAGACACTCCAATCAGAGATGACCAAAAGGCAGCCAAAAAGTTTTTCTAATTATCAAGGAGACTGTGAGAAACATGGGTTTGCATTCACCTTATACCTTAGCTTAATTTGCTTTACTGTGTAGTCCCTTTTTATAACCTCTGAGATGAACAATTGAAACATAAGCATCTCCTGATCCAATTCTGTTGCCTGCTTCCTTTATTCCCTGATATTATATGAATAGATGTAGGGAGGGAAGGATTATTTCAAAGTTTTATCATCCTAGGTGAATCGGTGAGTTGCAATATGGAAAGTTGGGAACTTAATTATGGATGGTGTTCCTTTTTGGACAAGCTACATCTGAGGTCATAAGACATTTAAGAATGAACTGAATAACACACACACACACACACACACACACACACACACACACACACACACACACGGTAATACATATAGAGATATATACTTCAAGAAAGAGCCTATTTTGAATAACATAAAAAATGAATTTGTAAACTTAAATTTGTATAAAGTGTCCTGCCACCGTACGTTAAAGCATGTACTATATTATACTTTAAAAAATACAAATATTAACTCTTGAGCACATTTATAAATAATAATGCATTGTGAGGGAAAAGAGTTGGTTCCAAAGTGGTGGTGCTTAACAAAGTGCAAGATTATGTTGTTTAATTGTACATTTTGCAAATAAAGAATTGTCTATTATAATGTTTGTTGCTTGTGTATACAATTTACAAATCTGATTTTTTCAAAATGCTTTCCTACTGGAGGTATGTGGACTGGTGAGAGTATAAAATGATGATGCCATTGTCAGCTCAGAGTGGAGAGAAACCGGAGGACTCTTGGGAGAATCACTGTATCTAAGCCAAGTTAGATGCGTTTCATGACCCTGCAAAATCTGAGCCCATTATAAAAGAGACACCTTAAGGCTGAGATCAAGTCCTTGTTTTCTTTTGCCTTTGGCCTTTCCTGGTCCTTTCCTCTCCCTGGCCAACACTCCTCTCCCTGCAACACATTCATCTACTGTCTGCTGGGACAGTGGACAACAAGCTGATAAAATTGAGTCAAACCAATCTGAGTTGAGGGCTTTTGAACCTTTGAGTATTAACTAGTCTGAGTTCATCTTACTCATTTAGCCTGATCAAATTCCCTAAATGCCATATGGCAGCAATGAGAGTACAGTGTGGAGTCTGTGTATACCCTGAAAGACTGGATTGTGCAGATCTAGTTCTTTAAAAAAAAAAAAAAAAAAAAAAAAAACAAGGAAGAAAACATCCCAAATCACACAGTAGTGTGAGGCAAAATATCTGATTACAGAGTCTAAAACTGCTTTGTGTATGTAATTTTTGAGAAGAAAAAAATTACAAGCCAGCAGCAATGAAGTGCTTAGTGCAAGATTTCAGTTTTCAACCTTGCAGCTATTACATTTCAATCTGAGCAGCAGGAAGATTCTGCTGATCCTAAGCTAACGAATGTCAAGAAGGAAATGGCTTTTTTTCTTCTTTTAGCAGGTGGTTATTGTTTTAAAAATGACGAGCCTTAAACCTGGCTGGAATCCAAGGCATGTCACATAATCTTGATCTAGAGATCTGCGGTGAGACTCCCCAGCCCCCAAATATTTGATTAGAGCATATGTAAATCATCCTATGTTCTTGGCATGGGCTGAATCAGGAATGACAATGTAGATTATGATGTTCATATACAATCAAAGGTTATTATTACTATTTTTTCCCCAAAGGAAGTAAGACTTGTTTAGTTGGGGGATCTGATGCTGCTTGGTATGGCAGATACTTTCTGCCCATGTTCAGTAAGGAAATACACAATGAATCAAGCAGTTCATGACATTTTATAAATATAACTTAGATTTCTTGAAAAGTTAATAACAATGCTATCACTGAAATATGTAGTCATTCAAAGAACTATCAGCAATTTTCTTTACCCCAGTTTCTGAGGAGTATCATAATTGACCCTGAGCCCTGAATCAGAAAATTAGATTTCTGATCAAATATATACCAAACTCATTTAAAAAATTATATACTAGCTAAAATATGAAAGAGATACGTTTTCTTACTATACAACTAGTTGATGAGGAATTTCAACATTTTATCTACTATCTGTCTGAAGCAGCATCTGGAGATGTAAAAATCACTGTAATCTTAAATGCCTAAGTTCAAGGCTCTGCAGAAAACAGCTCCATCCTCTTGCTAATATCCCTGGTTTGATCCCATGGATTTTGCTCTTCAGAGTAAATGCTCTAACCCCATTCCAAATATAGTTAAAAGAATGCCAGGTAAGGCTCCTCTTTGCATTGTGATACACACAGGAGGTACAAATTTATCAAGAAAATGACATTACTGTGAGTTAACACGATGGAAAAATGGATTTATATGTAGATAATATAACTTGTCATCAAGTTATATTGCTGTGTATCTACAGAGCAAATCCAGGGCGGGGGGCGGGTAAGCATTTCACACACATCACATGCACAATTTGAATAGCACCTGGAAACATGTTTATATCTCAAAGTTGTCAGTTTTCAAAAAAAAAAAAATGCAGGTGAAATCTTTCCTGTTTAACTCCAGAAGTAGTTAAATTATTAAAAGTGCTTCTTGCTCATAAAAATGGAAAGGGGGAAGGGATGGAAACCGAGTGCAGACAAGAACCAGTCTTGCCTGGAGATAGAAATGTGTGTGATGCCTCAGAACAGACAATAGAAAACTAATGAGGTAAAAAGTCTGGCAGGATTGTGATCTGATTTTCACAGATTCAACTAATGTCAATGAGGAGAAAAGAAGAGTGAATGAGCCTAAATGGCTTTGAGACACCTGCAAATAATTGTATTCCCAGCAATAGATTGTATGGGCATTGTTTTATACAGCATTTTACAACAGAAGGAATGGAATGGGGATTTGGAGAGAGGTGGTATTCTTTTCCTCCAGCTTCTTCTTGTCCAAACAAGTCCCTCCCTTAACTGCCTCTCTCTATGCATGTCCCAGGAAGGGGCTGCCTGCTGATACCCTCTGCCTTTTAAAATCTTACAATTCTATTGATAAGAAAATAAAGTCACTGAAGCTGGAAGCTGTACCCCAATCTTTAGAAAGAAACATTCATAGTGCTAGCATTTTATAGCACGTTATCTGTATAGTATATGTATGGGTTGCAATTCTTGGCAGAGTACTAGGGGCTATTTTTGATTCATTTGCTTTATTTTTTCTACTTAGGGCCATTGATCAGATATTCCCGGGCATATATTTTACTTAGAATTCAAGTGAGGTCCTCTGTAACCAATTGAAATTTTTTGACTGACAGCTCTGTATGAGAGGACATGTTCCCATTCCTATGGGCAACACCTATGAAACAAAGTTATAAACAATTCTCTAAGCACTAGATAAGGACGAGGGAGAGAGGTTAAATCTATACAACTAGGCTTATGATCTGAAATCTTCCATTACCATTTGGGAAATAATAAAAATAAAATCGTTATCATTGCAAGACAATGGCACTTTTTGTACCCTCTGGAAATTAATTACTAATGTGGTAGATATGTACTGAAAACTTTATTTCAGAGTTTAACCATATTCAATTATGTATCTGATTAGCTTAATATGACTTTATCTTACTAGAGAACAGTTTGAACTACAAAGAAAATTTGATTTTAAAGGAGGTAACACAATTCAAATCAGGGTAACAAATTGATGTTGACTTTTCTACCAGTCTTTTCTTTAAAAAACAGAAACAAGTTTATTGAGCTATAATTTGCATGTAATAAAATTTCCACTTTTGGATATGAGTTCTGACAAACACAGGCATTCAGGTAACCACCACCATGATCAAAAGGTAATATAGTCTCACACCTGCAAAAATTTCTTCAGGTCCCTTTGCATTCAATCTTCTCCCTCACCTCCAGCCCCTTGCAGCTGCTCATCTGTTTTCTGTTGTATAATTCTGTAGTTTTGCCTTTTCTAGAATGTGTTGAAAATATCGTATATATAAACCTTCTGAGCCTGGTTTTTTTCATTTAGTATAATGTATTTGAGATTCGTCTACATTGCTGTGTGTATCAGTACTTCATTTCTCTTTATCACTAAATAGTATTCCATATAGTTCCAGTTTTTAAAAAGGAATATATATGGTATGTGGTTCTTCCATTTTGGTTATGATAAAGCCAAGGGCAGACAAAGCCTCATTCTGGTGGCACTGGGCCCTCCCTGCAAATTCTCCCTGAAAAACACCTGGACAATAGGTTTTCAGTGTGAGAGAAACCAAACCAAAGAAGCATGGTGACGCTATATATGGACTGTGTTCTTATCCCATGTGGGGGCAATTCTGATGAGACATGAGTGTCTAGAGCTGTTAGATACCTAACTAAAGTACTAATGATACCAGGGACAATTTAAAAAAAAATTATGCAGATATGCCACTCAACATTTATTGCTTTTCTGAAAGAAATCAACACAAAGAACCATTTGGAGGGTTAGGGAAGATCTTTAAAGATGATTGAATTGATGACTGAGATCTTATTTTTCAAACTAATAGTGCATGCATTTATCTAGCACCTTCTAATATCCAAGGCATTTCCCACGTGTGCTATCTCATGTAATTCTCATGGTGATCCCATGAAGTCAGCAGGGCAGATGTTATTACTCATAATTTACTGATGAAAAAAACTGAAAGTCCAAGGACACAGTGGCTTACTCAAGATCAAGCAGTCCCTAATTGTCAGTGCCTGCTCAAAAGCCTGAGACTTCTGACTGGCAACCTAGTGAGAACTGACAGCACAAAATTCTGATTAATGAATTTAAGCAGCAGTAAATATTGTCAGAGTTTAGTATTTAGGCTTGTAATAGCTTAACTCATACAAAAATTCAGCCATGAGTCTCTTGTTAATTCATAAAAAATTGGAATTTTTAAAGGGATACGATCTCACCATGTTATTGGGTTAAGCACTTCTGACACAAGCAAACAACGATGTATTGTAAATTAGACCATTTTGGAATTTGTGCAATTTAAATGGTTGACTTATGTTAGGGAAGTGGCTGCACAGTATTCATTAGCTAATTTTCATGATTTAAAAAAAAACACATTGGACCAAATTACACTTTTAGAGATGTCTACAGAATTTTAATTAACATAATAGGTCTAACTTTGGTTCTTTAGTGCTTCTTTTTGATTCAAGAATGTGTTGAGTATTATAATTCCCCCTTTTGTAAGGGGAAAAATCGATTTTTGCAGGCTGAATTATATACCCACCGTCCAACCATGCATTGCAGAAGCATTCATCATAGGTGTGGGTTTCATGAACTTGCCCTAATAGTGGGGCCAGTGGGTAAAACTGGTGATATCCACATTTGTCCTATTGAATGGCTTAGTTATGCTATCTTCCCTAGACCCCCACCTGTTCTCTTTTAGATTTGTGGAAGTCTGAGAATTATGGAAAGAACAAGGACCTGAGTATATTAAATAAGTTTTTAAAATATCCTAAAAATATTGTAATAAAATTGAAATTTTATTATTTATATTTATATGGCAGCATGTCCCACCAAAGCTTGTCAGTATTGTCACTATCCTCCAGGGAGGTAAGTAATAATATTTCTAAGCCAACTGGCTTATTTAAATTTAGTTCCTATATGCATATGATTTTTAATCAAATGCGCTCAATGATAAAAGCAACCCTACATAACAATAACCTAATCTTTGTCATTCTGATGCCTGCTGGTTTCAAGGATTGAACGTAAATATATGGAACCTAAACAAATTGCATTCTGGGGTTAGGATCTCCCAGAAAAAATAGAGTTACTTTTAGCATCTGAGAGCTATTATCACTTGTCTCATGGATCTATGATTTAAGAAAAATATATTAGCAGGAGCTAGGGAGTACTCAGTGCTTAACATAAGCAGCTGTTAATTGTAAAATGGCAGTCATTTATATTTTCCTAAAAATGTTCATATGGCTTTCAAAGAATTTTTTTAGGAAGACATTAAATCCTTTTCATCTCTGTGTCTGATATTTATGCTTGCTACCTTCTCCCCCCTAAAGAATGCCTATTCTCTCTTCAGAGCTCTATCCAGGCTCATAAAACCAATAAAACATCTTTTTGGAGGAAGCCAAAATGTATTTGAAGGAATTAGGGCTGATTTGGGAGATGCAGTGCTAGTGTTATAGCAAATTAGTCCTGTTAAATATGAGTAGGATGAGTATTCTATAGATTGTTTTGCAATACAATATATTTCATGTGCATATATGTATGTGAAGGCAGTACATTTACATAGAAAGCTGCTTGCACGTATCAGCAGGTGTTTAATCAAAGTAATACTGCGATAAAAATAAAAGCTTGGCCAAGAACAATAGGTTTTTCCGTAGAAGCTGTAGACACAGTGTACGACATATTTCTTGCATTCAAGCCTGTCTTTTATTTTGTTTACACAACAAAGTTATTATGCTAATTACATAGTAATATGCTGCCCCTGAGGACTTTCTACATTGATAGCATCTACTTGAGGATGCAGATTTGGAGCCAATATGTGATTATTATGATTTCAAAATGATATGATCAGATTGACAGTTTTGCCTTCTGAAAGGGAGTTCTCTCTGGCTCTTTACTGCTGGGTGTAGTTTTACAATGAATGGTAGAAAACATTCAGGAGAGTCTGGGGAATATTTTTTCATGCTGTTTTAAAAGAAGTTGGGGTGGACAACGTTTTGGACTAACAAGTCAAATCTAAGACTCTTTGTGGGTTTGTGTGTGTCTGTGTGTGTATGTGTGCGCGCGCGCGGGCAGACGTGCATGCATGCAGGAGTTCACACTATGTGTGCAACTTCACTAGGGGGAGCTCTTGGCTGGCTGTTCAGCAACTTGACCATTGTCTGTAGGAGACAATTTTTCTTTGTTTGAAAATTTACAAATCATCAATGAAAATGCCACAGATATGGTAGAAGTTTTGGGGCTAAGCCACTAGTTCCCAGTTCTGCCTTCAGGTGGGATTGGGAGTGATGATGTGTTTTCCCCCATGGTCCCATTGCCCAGCAATTATTTTCCCATATTCTCACAATTTAACAGATTTCAGAGCTACTGTGAATATTTCCTTTCACCCAGAGATAGGGCTTCTCTGTAGCCCGCACCCTCTGAAAGGCTCTCCACTGATGCTTGATGGTTAACAGTGAAAAAGTATACATTTTCAAAAGCCCAGAACTCAGATCAATTAATTACATGATGATAAAAATGTGATTGCCATAAATGATATTGCAAGGCTGATTTCAAATGGAAAACTTTGTGATTACAAACACACTTGATTAAAAGAGTTATTGGGGGAAAATGATCAACTAAAAAGACAGAAAAATTATTTAAAAATCTTTATAATGTAATCACGTTGGAAAAGAAAAAACAATATGCCAGCTTTAGGAGCAGAGTGACACTGGTTTGGACGGTTGTAGATATTATTGTCCTTATTCTCTGAATGTTCTCTCCCTATCACTCACTGTTGTGTGCGTGTGTGTGTGTGTGTGTGTGTGTGTGTGTATGTGAGAGAGAGAAAGTGTGTCTGTCTTTTTAAATTGGAGGAAAAAATAAAGCAAAGTGCTTCGTTCCCTACCATGTTCCTTTCCTTTTTTCTCCACTCTAATGACATTTGGCAGGCTCGGCTGTGTAATGCTTGACTGGTTTTATTGTTGTCTGTTCCCAGTGGGGAATAGTTGACACTGCTCTCTGTTTTCAATTGATATCCATTTTCAACAATATTGCTTTCTATTAGATTCCTGCACAGTTTGTGCCAAGCAAACTGAATATTTACTGGGCTGACCTCAAAGCCTTCAAATCAACAAACACTAGAATAAGCAAAATATGCATTTTTAAGATCAAATGTTTTCAAATGCTCTTTTCAAAATTATTATTTTTAAATGCACTGTGTACTGCAGATTAAAGGATATTATATTGCCACTCTGTCAGCCCAATTTTATTTCTTTATTTCCTCACATTAAATAATGGGATTAAACATTGAAAGAATAGTTGTATACGTTACCTGGGCAAGCTTAAAAGCAATTCAGTTTTTTCATATGTAACAATCTCTCCTAGGCAATCAAGCATTTTTTTTTTTTGCTTATTACTATTTAACATAGGCATAGTTAATAATATCCTATTGAGCAGAGCCACTTAATCTGACAAACCAGAAGACAGGAAACCATTTCAAGGCTACCTGAGTGTCAGGGGGCTCTGTGTTGGAAATTGAGGGGTAGAAGATTAAATTTAGCCAAAAGAAAGCCAAATAGCCAGTGAGTTACATGAATTTTTCTAACATATTTCCTTCAATTTGCTAAGCAAAGTTTTCAAAGTCTTAATTGTACACCCTACCTACATCTGCCTGCAGCTGGCACATAGGGAAGCGATATGATTTATTTTTGGAGATAATCAAGAAAAAGATTAAAAAAGAAAAGGATTGGTTTTATGACGAGCACCTCACAAATTATTGCAATACAGTCAACTATGTTTAGTTACTTTAGAAAAGGCTTATCCTTCTTTCACACTAAAGTTAAAACAGCCCATAATAGGACGTGTCTGCATTAAATTTATTGGTTAGGTTGGGGTAACTATTGGTAACTCAAGCAAAGAAGCCCTCACAGTGAGGTGGGAGTTGACCCTTACAAGGGTAGGGTTAAGAAATATTATGTCCAAAATATGTTTTGTGCATGGTATTTACATCACCAAAACCACCATGTTACAGAAGATAAAACCATTTAATGAAACTCCAGCGAGTCACAGGAAAAGGACATGAACCCAGATTTCTATTTTAAAAGACTTCTTCCCTCACTTGCTTTGTTTTCCTTCCTTTCTTCCAAAAATATTTATTGAGCATCCAGATCAGCAACTCCATTTTTTTCAAGGCAGAGACTAATTTCTCTGTTACCTTTCTTGTGCCCACATTACCTGCCAGCTACCTGATACCAATCACTGTCCATATGCATCATTGACTCCTCACAACAACCACACCCTCTGAACTTGTTGTTTTTCCGCCTCTCAAAGTATGCGCGTATTGCAGTTGAAACACTGGAGTCTTTAATGCTCATCTGCCATTTGAGGTCTCTTACCCAGAAAATGTGGCCAAGTAGAGATTATGCAGGCCTGGCAAAGAGTGGCCTGGGTCTGATATGCCAGTGGTTCTGGGGAAATCCCTTACTCAGCTTCATTTTTCACCATCTGTGTCTCTCAGTTTTTCTATTTGTAAACCAGCCATAATTAAAACTGCCCACTGGGCCTTTCACGGGCATGTTGGGAGGATTAGCAAGAGGCTGCAAACTTTCCTGAGCTCTTTGACAGAGAGGTGCTATAACAAATTCAAGGCAGGAGGCTTGCATGCAAGATGTTGGATGCATTTACATTTAAACCTCCATTTTTCTAAATTAAATATGGCATTCTTTGGCTTGGACACAGAGCACAATTAATCAGATGGGTCTCTATAAAAAATATAATTTTCATGGATTCCAGGAATGCCTGGAGGCTTATGGCCAGTATGGAACTAGCATAATAGATTGATGTGCTGCTGGATGCCCTGGATGGATGTTCAACAAATTTGGGTTCCGATCAAACGCCATCACTAACTAGCTGTGTCAACCTTGGCAAGCAACTTACCCTCCCTGTGCTTTCCCACTTGCAAAAACAATGCACTTTCTGACTGCCTCACAGGGCTGTGAAGGGAATAAACCAAGGAATGTGCGAAAATATGTGGAATGATATCACGCATCATTTGTATGTCATAAGTGCTATTGGTGATTTTTGGAGAATGGGATGAGATAGTCCCACACCTTTCTCTTTGGCTAATTGCAGTTGCATTAAAAAAGGCATTACAGATTTTTTAAGGAGCAAAGAACTCCACTTTTCTTATCATGTCTCTATGTCCTTCTTGTCATTAAATCTCCTCTTGATTGAGGACGGAGACAACTATAAGACAGCAATTTCTCACAGAGTTGTGTCCCCAGAAGTATCCTCAGATGAAAGCAGAGTTTCAACTCTTATGAAAAATGTACATGACATGATCTGAGAGTGTTTTATGAACCTAGTCCAGGAATCTGCAGGTAAAATATATGGTGTGCTAGCTACGCAAATGATTTTCCTTGTGTCCCTGGTACCATCTTAACATTCTCACATCTATGACCGTCTTTCCCAAGTGGTATCAGAATTCAATTATGCTTTACTTGATTCTTTTCCAAATGTAAATGATTGTTAATCAAAGCAGCGAGCACACAAATTACAAAAAAAAAAAAAGAATATAAATTTTATTGAGATCTGTTACTTTGGTGAATACAATTTACACTGGATTAGCAAGGTGAAAATTATATTTTTCTCTCCATGAGTTGCAGGCCACTCTTAGAAAGTAGACTTGAAGCCAGGTCACCTGGGAAAGTTGATGTCTCAAGGTACCTGGGATCATCTTGGTGATGGATACTATAGGTGTGTGGGTATAAGTTATTGAAAAGATGTGGCGAGGCACAGTGGCTCACGCTTGTAATCCCAGCACTTTGGGAGGCCAAGGTGCGTGGATCACCTGAGGTTAGGAGTTTGAAACCAGCCTGACCAACATGGAGAAACCTCATCTCTACTAAAAATACAAAATTAGCCAGGTGTGGTGGCACATGCCTGTAATCTTAGCTCTTAGCTACTTGGGAGGCTGAGGCAGGAAAATGGCTTGACCCTGGGAGGTAGAGGTTGCAGTGAGCTGAGATTGTGTCATTGCACTCCAGCCTGGTCAATGAGAATGAAACTCTGCCTCAAAAAAAAAAAAAGTTATTGCAAAGATGTAAGAACAAAAGAAAGATATTAGGCAAGGGAATGAAGAGTGGAAGAAATCCTGGTGTGTTTGCTTAATCCCATTTAGGAAAAATTTAGGTTAAAATGAATTTTTCTACCATAGAATGAGGGAAAAGACAAAAAACATTAAGAAAAAGGCAGACTAAGATGAAGGGGAGAAGAGAGAGACAATCATATCCTGCTCCTCTCCCCTTCCTCCTCATATGCCATGATCTTCCATTATTCCAGTTTGTTAAAGTGTAGGGATGAATCCAGGCATGGAGGCTCATTTCCATGTCATGCCTTGGTGGGGTTTAGAGTCCCAGATATCCATCGAAAATATTTAGGACCTGACAAGCATCTGCAGCTGGAGTATGGTAGGATGTGACAGAGAGCTTTGGAACCCAGAGAGGAAAGAGTAAAGGGTAGAAGTAGCAAGAGACAGTGGGGGTGGAGATGTCATTGTGTCAGGATGAAGACATAGATTTTAGCAGTGGTAGGGATTAGAGCAGAAGTCAGGAGGGTGAGAAAATTGGCACAGGAAAAAGGAACATGAAGCTGGCCTGGTGTATTCACTCAGCTGTCATGCTAACTAAAGTGTCAGAAGATCAGGTACGTTATCTCTAAAAAGGGAGTTAAAAATGGTTGACCTTTAGAAAAGTTGAAAGTAACAAGTGGGATAGGATATATAAAAGCATTTTGTCCAAATTATCCAATAGTGTGCAAACATAAAGTTCACTTAGGATTGCCTAATTGCAATTGAAATTGATTCAATTACAAGAACAGCAAGGGCAGCCTGAAAGAGTTTTAGGATTGAAGTCATGGCATCCTACCCTGTCCTCAGCCATCAGAATTATCTGTGGGCAGCTTGCTGTGCAAGTCCAGGCTGCTGGGTCCATCTCAGCATCCCCTTGGCAGATGCGGGCTGTGCACTGAGCCCCCAGTTAGTGAGGAGAGGGGGACTGTGAAAACCCAACTCATGCAGAAAGCTGCTTATGAATGGAGGTTGTGAGACCGGACCTCACAAGCTCGGCCTCAGGAAGCAATGCAGCAGAGGACACTACCCAGGAATTGTCTTGAGCAGAAAGAAGCAGACTTTAAAATGCCCTCACAAATGAAGAAAATATCATTATTTCACACACAGATTCTTTAAAGGCGTAGTTTAGTGTCTGCGGTTGGCTGGATTTCATAAAATGAAGAAAATCAAACCAGAGGCCTGTTTGTGGAGTCGAGGTGTGATTGTATTTTTAGTTTTCTTAACTAAATAAATCCATCAGTTGACAAAGAGCAGAGTGTAGTGGATTAGACAGGGAAGGTATGATTGAAGACTTGAAGGCAGGGTCAACTTGAGACACATTGATCACAGTCTCATTAGGCCTGGAACAGAAACAAAAATGAATTTGAAATGTGAGGATGGGGAGGGGAAGGATAGAATGAGGGCCAAAGGGAAATATTGGTATATTTTCCAACAGTGGGATTCATAACACCCAGATGATCTCAGACATGGAGATACAATTCATCGCTCAAATTCCTGACAGACTGAGCCAGGGTAAAGTGTTTCTATCAACCCATCTTTCTCTCTCTCATTGTCTTTCTTAGTAAAGTACCCTGAAATAAATTTCATAGCATCAAAAAGGGATTCTGCTCCTGAGAAATATTTTTAATGTAAGACTGAAAAATATATTCCAAGGAAAGTTCAAGTCAGATGCTGGGAGAGAGACCAGTAAGAGCCCAGGCTATTGTTACTGTTGACAGGTCAGTTCTCTGATTTAGATAGTATGAAGCATATATTAGTAACAAAAGAGATCTATAAAAGTGCTGATTGCATATTTCATTAAACTGGTAGTGAAGCTGATCATAAAATTTAATATTAGGAGGAAGTAGAATAATTGGAGCAGAATTAAAACTTAATAAAAACTTAAATTTAGTCTTCAAAGCCCCTCATTAGCTGCCTTGCTATCTTGTACCTCATCAAACTTTTTCCTTCATTTCTTTTTTTTTTTTTTTTTGAGGTGGAGTCTGTCTCTCTCACCCAGGCTGGGATGATGCAGTGGTGCCATCTTGCTCACTGCAACCTCCACCTCTGGGGTTCAAGCAATTCTGCTGTCCCAGTCTCCTGAGTAGCCGGGACTACAGGCGTGCACCACCATGCCTGGCTAATTTTTGTGTTTTCAGTAGAGGCGGGTTTCGCCATGTTGACTAAGCTAGTCTCAAACTCCTGACCTCAAGTGATTTGCCTGCTTTGGCCTCCCAAAGTGCTGGGATTATAGGCATGAGCCACCGTGCCCAGCCCATTATTTTTTATTTGTTTAAAAAACTGTTATATTCCTCAGGTTACTTTTCCTTCTCTACCTACAGCTTCCTTTCTTTGCGCAGGCTATTTTCTTTGGCTTCCTTCTCCTATCTCTTTTATCTCATCCCAATTACATCCTTCACGAACTGGTGGAAAGTTTTCTTTAGCAGTTTCCCTTGAGTAACCCCTTCCGGGATTCAGAGGAGCCCCGGGATGAACACTTTTCCCCATCTGAGTTCTGGCGTATTTGAGAAATCCACAGAAGTAGGACAGATGAAGGTCAAAAGATGATCTTTATTCTGATATAACTGATGCTGCAGAAAGTGGCAAGTGAGATGTGAAATGTATAATCCAGAATCAGAAAGGCATGGTCATCCCTTTGCAGGCAGAGCTGCCCCCAGCAAGAACCCACGCCTGCCAAACTTTGAGTGGAGTGTGTATTTTTGGTGAGCAGGCAGCTCCCCTCCAAGAGAAGGAAAAAGTGACAGAGCTATGCAGACCCACTTCCACATCCCAGACTCATCAATTGAGGAGGATACTGTGGATGGAGAGAAGCTAGGAGGGTTTTGCTAGTGGACCATCGCCTACATGGAAAAAAGAAAATCTGGAGTGGGGTAACTACTACGTCTTCAAATGCACCTCCATTTAAAAATTTTTCTTCAGGGGCTTGTTCTATGATGTCATATTTTCACATACTTTGACTCAGTTGGGATTCAGTCAGGGGAGCAGAGCCATTAAGGGTAAGAAGGGATAAGGGGTTTATTATAGTATATTAGACCTTACACAACTGTGGAAGGAACTGCAGATGTGGAATCTCAGGGGAGGAGCTGAGGATCCGGGAAGAGTCACTACTTGTCCATCCTGAAGCATGGTGATACCTCACAGCCTGAGGAGGAATTCTGAGAAGCCAGGACATCAGCTGCCACAGGGGAACCATAATCGGGAAGCTGTTGCTCCTGGGTAGCTCCTGTCTCCATGGTTCTGCCGTCAAGCTTCTAGTGGTGGATGCGGGGCTGCTGTGGTCAGCAGTGGCTTGAGCACTGGGCACCAGCCAAGGAGATCTGGACCAAGGCAGAGGAGAGTGAGGATGAGCTAGGACACTCTTGGCACCCCTAATCAGTCTGTCGCCTCATCTAGTGTGAAAAGCATTGAGAGTCACAGACACTGCTTCTTTTTCATCTCCTTGGTTAACTCTGGCCTGGAATTATATAGGGGAGGGGATTCTAGTAAAAGTACTTCCAAGGTTAAACACATTGATGATAAAACAATGCAATACAGTCAACACCTTGATAACTTAGCATCTGTATACACGTCCTCTAACCATGTTTAACTTCAAAATAAAGATGAAAATCTTGCTTCTGCTTAATGTGATACAATTAAAAACACTCTAACTCACTCCCCAAAAGAGGATTGGAGTTTTCATGTGTCAATTTACTCACTGGGGAATGTTTATTCCTCCTCTAGCTCAATCATATGCACCCCTTGATATCTTGTAACTTAAATGTTGATATAATGTAAGCAACTATGGACACATCTTACATCAGATAGTAGGGGAATCAGAGAGGAGAAGAAAGAAAAAAATATGTTTAATCAACGTATGAAAGAAATACTTGTAAGTATGACTGTCCTTTTTTCTGCAAGTAGTCACATGGTCTTAGCTGGTATTTAGAACTTCCTTCTTCAGAAGCCATTCCATATCCCTTTGCTCAAGCAAACACCTCAGCTCATCACAGTTCCTAGCCTGGTGGTGGGAAGGGGACCTAAGCCTTCTTCACTCCTAAAGGTCTGTGCTATCAGCAGCTTCACCTATACTGGGTTATTGTAGTTTTCTACTTACTTTTATCAGAAGCATGGGAGTATTAAAAGGCCTCTATGCTCATTGTGCAGTAATGTGGTATAATAAGAAAAGAATTTGGGCTTTGTCTTCAGTTTCTGGCACAGAGCTCCTGAAACCCTTGAAATTTCCTGAGTGATAAAGGTGAAAGGAACATCTTTTGTTCTCATGTGGTGACCCCTCTTGGAGGGTTCTTAGATAGCTGCAGGATGGGGGTTGATTGCCAGATGAACCAACCATGTGATTAGAGGGTTGGAACTTTCAGCCCACCCCCAACCTCTGGGGACGGAGGGCAGAGGGCTTATAGACAGAGATCATCAATGGCCAATGATTTAATCAATTCTGCCTACATAATGAAACCTCCATAAGAACCCCTCAATGACAGTGTTCTGGGAGATTCTGGGTCGGCAAACACATCCATGTAAAAGGAGGATGGCACACTCCAACTTTGAGGGATAGAGATTCCCGCATTTGGGACCCTTTCAGACCTCACTCTCTGTACCTCAGCTAGTTGTTCATTTGTATGTCTTATAATAAACTATAATCATAAGTATAACATTTTTCTGAGTTCTGTGAGTTGTTTTAGCAAATTATGAAACCTAGGAGGGGGGCTATGGGAACCTGTGACTTTGCAGCTAAGTTGGACGGATGTGCGGGTAACCTGGGGAACCAGTACGTGTGACTGGAGTCTGAAGTGAAGGCAATTTTGTGGCACTGTGGAGTTCCTTAAACTTGTAGAGTTTGACAGATCACTGTGGGTAGAGACAGAGTTAAGAATTGTGTTGAATTTTAGAATGGAGTAAAAAAACTCTCAAGTGGTAAACCAATTCCCCTTGACAGAATTAATCACTCCAACTGATGCAGCAACTCTTTCTTTGACTCTTGGTTTTCTGGCATGAAGACTTCATGTGTCTGCATGTCTCTCTCAGCTTCTGGTTTAATGAAACCATTTTCTTCTGTGAGCCCCTGGAAGCATTTCTTTATAACAACAAAACTAATTCAGCAGAGCCCAAAGTTGTGAGGATAGGATGCAAGCATTTCACTAGTGGCTGATTAGGAGAAATAGGAGAGGAGCCATTCTATTTCCATCCCTTGATTCTTAGGTTCTGAATCCTATCCATGTGGAAAATGATACAATGTATTAAACATTAAATTGGAACCTCCACTGCATCCTGGAGGATATCACACTCACCCTGCAAAGTGTAGGCACCCCAGCTGGCACCATCACTCAGTCTTCAAAGGCCCTTCTACATTCTACCAAGCCAGCTGCTTTGGTGAGATGAGGACCATGCAAGTCCAGTAAATTTCATGAGCATAAGCCCATGACCCTCTTACCTATTTATTTTCTTGGTAGGTTTTCCAGAAATGTGCCATATCAGGGGCTCAGTGTTGGTCTTTTTGCTGACTGGTTGCATATTTGGCAGTGATTAAAACCAGAGCAGCCAAGTCAGTGTGTGGTTGGGCCCAACACAAATTGTTGACCCACAGAACTATGAGAAAATAAATATTTAAGCCACGAATTTTTGATGTAGTTCGCTGCATGGCAAAAGCTAACTAAGACAGAAATTGGTACTTAGAAGTGGGATGTGCCATAACAAAAACCTAAAACATGTGGCACTGGTTTTGGAGCAAAACAATTGGAAAACTGTTGGATGTGGTCACTTGGAAGATAGAACGTTTATCTAATAAACTTGTGGATCTAGTTTAGAAACTTTCCAGGAGATTGTTAATAATATATGGGCTGAAAGAGATGGACTAAAGAAAGAACTGTTTCATTTACACGTAGAAAATAGAAGACATATAGAGGGCTCAGGACTTTCTAAATTAGAAAATAAACTTGTTTTTCATTTCAGTCTCTCTAGTTTGCAAAAGATTCTTGCAAAATCTAATTAAGAGTCTACTTTAAGACTCTTGTAAAGACCTCAGAAGGATTTGTGGTTGTTCCTAGTAGATTATCTCAGCTCAACAAAATAACTTCTAAAGATCTTGAGGCATTAACTCACAATATCCTAATATACTGCCCAAAGAAGAAAGGATGCTGCATCAAAAAGAATGTGTGTGTGCCATTTGTCTGTTGAAATGGATGACTCCCTGATACATAGAAAACCCACAAAATATTAAAGGAGGCTGTATAAGCTTGCATTAAAAGAGACTAAGACAAAATTTCTTAGGGCAGGAAGCAGGATGAGAAAAGCTCTTTATCCATAAACAAGGGCTATTTCTGATGGTCATATGCACATGACTGTATTCCTGAATTGCTGTACCAATGGCTCCCATGTGCTCCCTATTTCGCCTTTTTGAATGGGGTGTCTATTATGATTATCCTCTTGCCATCTCACCATTGTATATTGGGTATAGGAGAGGATGGAGATAAACTTGTCTGTTTAGTTCACAGATTTCTGGATTAACAGGGGCCACATGCAAGGAGCTATAACAAAAGATCCTTATCCGTACCTGGACCAAATGCACTTCTTGAGATCCTGGACATTCAGTTTGTTGATATGATTGGATGAAACTTTTGGGAAGTCTTGCGATGGGGTGAATTCACCTGACATATAGGAGAAACAGATATACTTATAGCTAACAGATGACTGTAGTAAATTAAATATGGCCACAGATTCTTTACAGCTTGACCCATTAAAAAGAGGGAGTAGGTTTCTCCATTTTTTGAGTTATAGCTGACTCATGACTTGGTTTGACCAACAGAATGTGGCAGAAGTGATAATATTCAAGCCGTGAACCTAGACCACTGGAGGCCTTGCAGCCTCTGCACTTGTTCTCTTAGAACTTGTACACTTTGTGAATAAGACTGCCTGCTTTTTCCAATGAAGAGAAAGATCTAGCCACCCCAGACTTGCTAGCTGTCCCAGCTGAGGCACCAGATATAGGAGCAAGCTCAGTAGACACTATGTAGGGTAGTGATGAGATGTCTAAGCTGAGCCCAACCCAAACTGCCAACCAAAGGATAAGTGAATAAATGATTATTTTAAGCCATAAAGTTTTGGGTGGTTTGTCACCTAGCAAAATCTAGTTAAAACTCACCTACATTTGCACATCTTTCATATATAGGTATTCTGTCTTTCTACTGAGATTGTAAAAACCTTGAAGGACGTGACCTTTTTTTAAAATAATTTTTGTGACTTCTGCAACATTTAGCACAGGACTGGGGACAGAACATTGCTTTATGAATGCTTTTGATATGCCTAAAATTCTCCTTCCTTTGTTTGAAAATACAGAGTTTGAAAAGTAAAAGAGTGTCAGAAGAAAAGTTTAGGTTAGCTTGGGCATATCATAGTATCTTGTTTACCCTTACTCTTCCCTGAAATTTTTTTTTAACTAGGGAAGAAGGTTGGTCTTCAGGATCAGAGATAGCTGGATTTTAAAATTTGTTTCTCTGTTAGACTCTTAGGGAGTGGCAAATAAGTGCCCATTGGCTAGACATGGTGGCTTGTGCCTTTAATCTCAGCATTTGTGAAGCCTAGGCAGGCGGACCACTTGAGGCCAGGAGTTTGAGACCAGCCAGACCAATATGGTTAAGCCCTGTCTCTACTAAACAATACAAAAAAAAAAAAAGAAATGAAAAAAATTAGGCACAGTGCCTCACACCTGTAATCCCAGCTACCCAGAAGGCTGAGGCACGAATCACTTGAACCTGGGAGGCAGAGATTGCAGTGAGCTGAGATTGTACCACTGCACTCCAGCCTGGGCAACAGAGCGAGACTCTGTCTCAGTGGGAAAAAAAACTGCTATGCAGCCATAAAAATCGATGAGTTCGTGTCCTTGGTAGGGACATGGATGAATCTGGAAACCATCATTCTCAGCAAACTGACACAAGAACAGAAAATCAAACACCGCATGTTCTCACTCATAGGTGGGTGTTGAACAATGAGAACACATGGACACAGGGAGGGGAGCATCGCACACTGGGGTCTGTTGAGGGGGACTAGGGGAGGGACAGCGGAGGGTAGGGAGGTTGGGGAGGGATAACGTGGGGAGAAATGCCAGATATAGGTGATTGGGGGATGGAGGCAGCAAACCACATTGCCATGTATGTACCTATACAACAATCCTTCATGTTTCTCATATGTACCCCAGAACCTAAAGTGCAATAAAAAATATATATTAAAAAAGGTGCTTATTACATAAAGAAGCAAAAATTACTAATAATATATTATTTTTATATAAATATAACAGTAATAATAATAGATAAAATGAGAACCAAAAGTTTTTTGAAAAGGGGAGTATTGACTCCAACTCTGAACCTTACAGTCAGTGCCTATGTCCATCACTGGATCTAATAACCAAATAACTAAAATAACCAGATAAGTCAAAAGCAAGCCAGTGAGAGAACAATGGCCTGGAATCATCTTGCTTTCTTCCTGATCTGATTCTGCTTTGCTCCTCTTTTATCCCAGATCCTGATCTCTGGCTTCATTTCCCATTTGCAACTGACTCTGTCCCTTGGAACTTAGCATTGCTATTAAGTTTTCCTGGCTTGGACCATTAGCAATCTGTACAGATAGTGGCTTATTTGGATCTTTCAGTCAGAGTTGCCTTAGATGGGATACCCTGCCCTAATTCAGCTCCTCATAGACTGACCACCTATCCCAGATTTCTCCCAAAGAAGAAGAGTTCAGACTGCCAGTAGTTTTCACAGACAAAATAATGGGGTAATGGCAAAGAGGGAATGAGACAGATTAGGGAGAGAATAGGAAGGCCCCGATCACATCTGTCAACTATGACAGGGGACCACCTGGTTTACTTAGGACCTCAGAAAAATCCTCCCATGGGAAAATTCTTGATGCTGGAATGGTATGCAATCATAAGAGAACTCTTTTTTTTTTTTTTTTAAGATGGAGTCTCACTCTATTGCCCAGGCTGGAGTGCAGTGGCATGATCTTGGCTCACTGCAACCTCCACCTCCCAGGTTCAAGTGATTCTCCTGCCTCAGCCTACCAAGTAGCTGGGACTACAGGAATGCGCCACCACACCTGGCTAATTTTTGTATTTTTAGTAGAGATGGGGTTTCACCATGTTGGCCAGGTTGGTCTCAAACTTCTGACCTCAGGTGATCCACCCACCTCAGCCTCCCAAAGTGCTGGGACTACAGGCATGAGCCACTGAGCCTGGCTGTACTCTACCATATCTTTCTAACTCCTCCCCAAGGGCTGTTCAAGCTCTAAAGGAAGACATGTTCTCTCCAGGTCTCTCTTGTTTATTGTGGGAGGGTGCCCTCCAGTGATGCTGCAAGAAATGAGCTGATGGGTAGGTGATTTTATGCATTTCTTGTGCTGTTGGGTCTAAGAGATAGTTGGTTCAAGTCAAGGCTGACCAACCAGATGAAAGGAAAGAAAATATTCTGATAGTTAAATGCTGAAAGTGTAATAATTTCCTTGTGAAATGATTATATGACATATATAATGTATACTGTATAGATTTGGACTTGCTGAAATTTAGAGAGGTGGGTCTCAGGCTGTGTACAGGCGGAGCAGCAAGTGTCTGCAGAGCTGTGTTGAGGGCATCTGCACCTACACCCAGCAGACAGCTCTGCGTCAATCTGCTTAAATGTGGGCGATGTATAAAAGGTTTCTGTAAAAGGATTCTGCTGGCTTGGAGAATCCAGTGGAAGGCTTTAGATATTAAGTTCACATCCCTTTCATTTTTCGAGCCTAGTACGAGAGCTCATTATAAGAACTTGCTCAGTAAATGTTTGTTGACCAACTGCCTGAATATATCGCCACACTTTATAATGGCAAGTTGCTTTAAAGGCCATGGAATGACTTTTAATTTTGCAATAAATTTGGAATGTGACTTGTTCCCTTTATGTTTCTTTGAAGAGGCACACATGAATCTCTAAAGTGATAATTACTAAACATGTGGGTGGGCAAAGTTAGTGAATGACAATACTGCCTTTCTATGTATGAGGCCTCATTAATACTTCAACATTCATCTAAAAAGAGAAGGGTGTGTGTCCCATCAATTCCCTTGCCTCCCATTATGTTCGTGCTTGATTACTGCAGGTGTGCAAAAGCCTTTTCCGTGTGAAGCCACATGCCTCTGCCTACGAGCTTGGGGTTTGGGAGTACATTTATCAAATGCATGCCAGCTCCTGCAAACTCCCTGAGAAAATTGTAGAACACCTGCATACTAATGGTTTTTATTGTTGGAATTATTTTATTGCACAATCAAAAACCTACAATCATATCATAGAAACATACTACATGACTCCAAGTACAGAAACAGGCTGTGAACTTCACTGCCGACACTTTATTTCTTGTAATTAAACTTTTACTTTTATTTCACCTATTTTATCCCATAAACAGGGAAAGAAAATAAAACATATGGAGTAAACTGCAGGATGTTGTGGTTTATTCCATGTTTTGGTATTTTTAGCTGCTCCCAATGAACCTACAGGTCTGAAGTTTCTATCCGAAGTGTATTAAAAATAAATTCATTAGCTAAGGAATGTTAAAAAGTTGGCTATACATTTGGGTTGGATTTTCTTGTTTTGCAGGAAGCAACAGCCCTCAATTGCCTGCATTTTCTTTCCTCTTCAAAACCACTTCTACTCCAAAGACCATGAACCTGAACTGAAGAAACGACTCTTTCCTGCTGGCATGAGATAATTCAGTCTCCATGATGTCTTAATCCTGGGCCTCCCTTAATTGACTTCTAACTGTGCCGAACTGTGGCTGTGAGGAGTTGCAATGTGGATTGCAATTTACAAGGCACTGGAATCGTTTCTTGTCTTCAAATTAGTCCTGAGCTGTACTCGAGAAAGAAAAAAAAGAGGGGGGGCGACCTTTACTCTTCTTGCTGTCTTGCCACCTCAAGTGAGACTTTCTTACCATCTCAGAATGGATGATTGCCTTTTAGCAATTTAGTTAGGGACAGAAAGGAAAAAGAGGGTTGCCAATACTTCGTCAATTTTGTCTTAATAAAGTTGCCTCACGTGGCCTATCTTGTCCTGGGGAATGAAGAACTCCTAATGGTTTTAGGCTGTCATGATGGAGTAGTCATTATTTTGAAACCCTGTTCTGTGAGAAATCCAAGATAGAGCAAGGGTCACTGCTTTTTCTTTCTCCGTGGATATCTATAGGATGTATTTAGTAATTAAGAAGTGTTCTAGTTCTAAGCAGCAGGAAAAAAAAAAAAAAGGAAAGGAGTTATTTCTTTTATGGCCTTTTATAGCTACTTAATATCTATTTCTACTTCTCCTCCCTAATTTCTTCCTTTCCATCTTGGAACCCTAAGTTAGAAAGTTGTGGTACACATACACCTTCCCACCAGTTGGTATAGGCACTCTGTTAGACCCTGGGGGTAAATGTGATGTGGTTAGCACCCTCAAAGGAAAGATACACATATAAATGATAATGATGATGCAACCTAGGAAGGTATACACGGGAGATGTTTATGGGAGCATGGAGGAGGGACACCTATCAGAGGCTAGGGAAAACAGGATGGAGGAGGCGGAAACCCAATGGGCTCTTTAAGAATGATTCTGAATCAACCAGAAGTATGTGAAAATGGGATTTTTAGGCAGAGGGAATAGATGAGAAATGCTTAGAACCACATCCTCTTCTATGTCAGAGCAACTCAGAGAGTGAGGTGGAGGAGTTGGGGAAGCGCATCAGGCTAGAGGGGGTAAGCAGGGATCAGCTACAAGTGGCCTTACATGCCATGCCAATGAGCTTGGACTTCAGCAAGTAGATGGGGAGGCCCTTAAGCAGGGAATGGAACTGATCAAATTTGTGCTTTATATATGTCCTTCTGGCAGCTGTGTCCAGAATGGATTTGAGCAGAGGAGGCCTAAAGCTAGAGGTTAGATTGGAGGCTGGTGCAGTTGTCTAGGACAGAACTCTGAATAACGGAAGTGAGAGCAAGATAGAGAGGAGCTAGGGCTGAGAAATAACTAATAAGTTGAAAACTGGAGGGACTTGGATGGAGTGCATAGAAGGTGACTTAGAGGTTCATTAAGCCTACAGAATTGCCACAGCAGATAATCTGGCTTCAAAGAGAATGGATCTTCTATTCGAGACCTGAAGATCCTTGATTGTTCAAGGTAGACTAAACACTATCACTGTAGTGAGGCTGGTATTTTAGTGAACCAGGCATTATGGGTGGGAATTTGGGTATGAAATCAGTTCTTATAAGAATTCCATAAAGTCTGGCCCTTCTCATTCTTTGGACCTTTAAGACATCTGTAGGGTAACTCTCCTAGACAACTGAGGATGAATAGGACTGGGATGGTTGGAGCCATTTTTTTTTTTTTTTTTTT
>NW_016107424.1:3607572-3692095 GCF_001604975.1 Cebus imitator | reverse complement strand
TCAGCTACTAGCTCATCTAATCCGTTAGGGAATGTCTAAGGGTCTAGTTAGTTAATGTGGCAAAAAACCTCACTCAATTGTGAGTACTGGCCAAGTATGTCAACAAGAAAATGTTCTTAATATCTAAGGCACAAATGAATTTCAAATAAAAAGTTCTCAGAGGCGGTTTCTAGCTTTGCCCTACGTAAAATAGCAGAGCCTGATTATAGTTTCCATGTCTTTGAATATGTGCGTACTTTTGTACTTTGTGTGAGGCGGTAAGATAATCAAACAATTCATGTCTATTTTCAGATGCTCAGACCTGGAGGATCCCCAAGGTCTTCTCTTGGTTACAGCAGGAAGGACACCTCTCTGAGGAAGAGATGGCCAGAACATTTAACTGTGGGGTTGGTGCTGCCCTTGTGGTATCAAAGGAGCACACAGAGCAGATTCTGAGGGATATCCAGCAGCAAAAGGAAGAAGCCTGGGTGATTGGCAGTGTAGTTGCACGAGCTGAAGGTAGGTACTTGCTCCTTACTCATTTTTAGACATATAATTTTAGCTATACCTCAGCCTTGCCTCACAAGCTTTCTGCCCACCTTTTAGTGCAGCCATAGCTATGGCAATAATCTTTACACAGATGTAATATGACAGCATCAACCCCAGGGATACCAAATATCTCTTCATTTCTGCCTCAGAACTTGGAGAATTCACGCATACATAGCCACACCCCACAGGATCACTTCCCAAAGTAATATCCCTGCACACAGGACCTCACGGCTTTGCTGTGTCACTCATCTCAATTCAAGGAATAGCAAGCGAGCACCCTGACAAGTGCTGTATCAGTCAGGACTCTGCTAGAAGTGCTAGAACTTGGCAGAGGGGCAGAAAATCCACTCAGATTCACTAACAAAGATGTCACATGCTTACTTCGGCAGCATGTATACTAAAATTAGAATGATCCATAGAAGATTCACAAAAATAAAAAATAGAAAAATAAATCAGGCTGGGTGTGGTGGCTCACGCCTGTAATCCTAGCACTTTGGGAGGCCGAGGTGGGTGGATCACCTGAGGTCAGGAGTTCAAGACCAGCCTGGCTATCAGGGTGAAACCCCATCTTAAATAAATAAATAAATAAATAACAAATCAGACCTTGTTGACTTTACCTGTATCTGCCTTTGTTTCCTCTATTGTGTAGGATTCATTTTCAAGTGGGTCAGAAAGATCGCATCCTTCAGCTCACGTTACAATAAGAAAGAGAGACTCTTCTCTTTCTTAACATCCCATATCAATTCTTTAAATGGCTTTGCTGGGTCACATGCTTACCCCCAAGACCAGGAGGTCTTGGTACTACCGTGGGTGGTTTCACTGGGAAGATTTGGGGAGTATGGGCAGAATACTGGCAGGCAATAATAGATCCACTGTGTGCTTCAAGTTAGTAATCTGTACCTCTTAGTTGAAGTAATTACATATGTTCACCTTTTGGAAGTTTTTATGAATGAGTAGTGTTAAGTGATACAAACGTGTTGTTCATTTTAGTCCTTGCATTATCTTATGTTCAGAATAAAATATACCCTAAAGTTTTCATAAAATATTTTTCTTTCCATTATTCCTGTTAATTCACAATTGTTACTTATGGATTTGCTTGAAATGAAGGTTCCCCACGTGTGAAAGTCAAGAATCTGATTGAAAGCATGCAAATAAGTCGGTCAGTGTTGAAGAATGGTTCCCTGAAAAATCATTTCTCTGTTGAACAAAAAAAGGCCAGAGTGGCTGTCTTAATATCTGGAACAGGTGAGATGTGGCTTCTTCTTCACTGCAGAGCTGTTGAATGCCCTTTCTCTCCTCCCTGCACCCTTTCAGATTGTAAGGGTACTCTTGGCAGAGTCTGGGGGCTGGGGAGAATCATGAAGGTTGTCTTTGCCTTTTCAGCATTCTTAGTCTTTCTACTTTTTTGTCACAAAGTCTCACTCTTTTGCCCAGGCTGGAGTGCTGTGGCGCAATCTTGGCTTACTGCAAACTCCACCTCCCGGGTTCAAGCAGTTCTTCTGCCTCAGCCTCCCAAGTAGTTGGGATTAAAGGTGCCTGCCACCATGCCCAGCTAATTTTTTTGCATTTAGTAGGGATGGAGTTTTGCCATGTTGGCCAGGCTGGTCTCGAACTCCTGACCTCAGGGTGATCCACCCCCATCGGCCTCCCAAAGTGCTGGGATTACAGGCGTGAGCCACTGCACCCAGCCTCTTTCAGTTATTTTAAAATGTATAATAAGTTATTGTTGACTCTAGTCACCCTGTTATGCTAGTAAACACTAAATTTTGCTTGTTCTGTCTAACTATATTTTTGTGCCCATTAGCTGTCCCCTCTCCTCTTCTCTCCCACTACCCTTCCCAGCCTCTGGTAACTATCATTGCACTATCGTCATGAGTTCAACTGTTTTAATTTTCAGCTCCCACAAATAAGTGAGAACATGTGAGGTCTGTCTTTCTGTGCCTGGCTTATAGTGACCTCTGGTTCCATCCATGTTGTTGCAAATGACAGGATCTTGTTCTTTTTTATGGCTGAATAGTACTCCATTGTATAATGTACCACATTTTCTTTATCCATTCATCTGCGGATAAACATTTAGGTTGCTTCCAAATCTTGGCTATGGAGAATAAACATGAAACTGCAGATAATTCTTTGATATACAGATTGTTTTTCTTTTGGGTATATTGCTGGATCATATGGTAGCTCTTTTTTTGTTTTTGAGGACCCTCCAAACTGTTCTCCATAGTAATTGAACTAATTTACATTCGCAATAGTGTGTGAGGGTTCCCTTTTCTCCATATCCTAGCCAGAATGTGACTGCCTGTCTTTTGGATAAAAGCCATTTTAACTGGGGCAAGACAATATGTCATTATAGTTTTGGTTTGCATTTCTCTGATGATCAATGATGTTGAGCACCTTTTTATATATCTGTTTGCCATTTGTGTGTTTTCTTTTTTTTTTTTTTTTTTTTTTTACGGAGTTTCTTTTTTTTTATTTTTTTTTTTTTTTTTTTTTTTTTTTTTTTTTTTTTTTTTTTTGAGACGGAGTTTCACTCTTGTTGCCCAGGCTGGAGTGCAATGGTGTGGCCTCAGCTCACTGCAACCTCCACCTCCTGGGTTCAAGGGATCCTCCTGTCTCAGCCTCCCAAGCAGCTGGTATTACAGGTACCTGCCACCACGCCCGGCTAATTTTTGTATTTTTAGCAGAGATGGAGTCTCACTGTGTTGGCCAGGCTGGTCTCAGACTCCTGACCTCAGGTGATGCACCCATCTCAGCCTCCCAAAGTGCTGGGATTACAGGCATGAGCCATGGTACCCAGCCGGTGCTGTTTCTTGGCTATGAAGTCTAGGATTTCCATTTCTAAGTGTTCCCAAATTGAGAGACAGTCTTTTGTCAGGGGAATGCCATTTGGCCCCAGAATGATTCCTCAGAACTTCCAGGAGAAAGCCAGTACCCTAGGCTGTGTACAGGAGGGCCCTGGCTAGTCTGTCCCCATGTCCTTTACTCTTGTCTCCTGCTACTCCACGCATGCGCCCTTTCTCCATGCTGCCCTATGGAATAATTCATGGACGTTTTCAAATATTATTCTTACCTCTGAAATTTTCTCCCATGATTTTTCATCAAAATATATTTTATGGCTGATTGTGGTGCCCCACACCTATACTCCCAGCACTTTAGGGGGGCCAAGGTGGGTGGATCATTTGAGGTCAGGAGTTCAAGACCAGTTTGGCCAACATGGTGAAAACTTGTCTCCACTAAAAATACAAAAATTAGCTGGTGGTAGTAGTGCATGCCCATAATCCCAAGTACTCAGGAGGCTGAGGCAGGAGAATTGCTTGAGCCTGGAAAGCAGAGGTTGTGGTGAGCTGAGATCTCGTCCCTGCTCTTCAGTCTGGGCAACAGAGCGAGACCCGGTCTCAAAAACAAAACAAAACAAAAACCTTCTATGCACCTTTAAAAAGCGTCTTATTCTTCAGGAATATTTCACAAGTCCCAGGTCTGATTTATTTCTGTGTTTTCCGGCTGAGCCTGTCCACAACCCACTCGTGCACTTACCACACTGCTGTGTTTTCTGTAGTTTTCCTGTCAGTCTTGTTAGACGGTAAGGCCTTTAAGGGAAAGAAATTCACTAGAGCATTTGTGCGTGTGCATGCGTTCTCACTGGCTAGCACAGTGCTTAGCCAACAACTTTGAATGAATGTTGGTAGATACATCTCTTGTCCTATAGCAGGCTCAGAATTGTGAGAATTTATAAATCATGAGTATGACTTAAAACTCTCAGGAATAAAAATTTCCTAGAAAAAAATAAAGCATGTGACAATACTTTAAAAAATGTAAAGAGAATTGAATGAAGTATATTACCATATTATACAATGTAAGTAAGTATAAGAACATTATTATTGTAATGGATGCTGTGTTCATCCACGTGTTTATTTAGCTAATACCTATTTGGCAAAAACTGAGCAAAGCACATGTAGAACAGGTAGGGCATGTTTAGGAGACTTACCTGATTGAGTTCAGATCTTGGAAGACTGGAAGTTCAGGTACAATGTTGAGTGGTTTACTGACCTCTGTATGTTGTGGAGTGGCTAGCTGTGATTGTGGTGTTTAGTAGAAGATCTGAGCTCTAATTAGCTGATTGGCCTTGAGTAAAATCACTTTCTGAGCTTCAGTAGCTTCTTCTGTAAAGCCTGGATAATGTTAAAAACCTCCAGTATTGCAGAGTTATTGTGCTATTCAGTAAATGACAGGATCTAATGTGAATACTCACATGTGTGCCTGGCACCAGGCTTGGCTGCATCGGTGTGAGACCCATGCAGCTGCACAGGGCCTTGCCTTCCTCTAATGCTCTGCCTTTGCCATCCTGGAATTCTTCATAATTATTGAACAAGGTACCTCACATTTTCATTTCACTCTGGGGCCCTTAAATTATGTAGCCAGTTCTGCCTGACACATAGTAGGCACACAATAGTGCTCACAGGAGAGCCCTGAATTCTCACCTTGGCATTAGAAGGGAACCCGAGGAGCTACTTCCAGTGAGTGTTGTGTTCTGATGATGTCTTCATTTTGCTTTTCTGCAGAAGGTGAGCGGTGCCTCCTCCTATTCCCACATCTGCTTCCTGTGGAGTACATAGATTTTCAATTCTGCCATCCGCTTTCTCTCATTTATTTAGAAATGCCATACTGCGATCATTCTTTTATCTTAACTACTACTTTTATCCCCCACCTGCCCCCTCTTCCTACCAAGATAAACACATTGGCCACCAGCTGTACATAAAGTCAAAACGCAAATTCCTTTTTGATTCCACCAAGGTTTGAGTTGCAGTTTTTTTTTGTGGTGTTAAAATACTTTTCAAAAATGTAAATTTTTTTAAAAAAGAAAAAACCAAGTCACTGAGATAATTTGATTTTGGCTTCTACCATGTAACTTTAAGATTTAAGTATCTTTGTTGGTCCTAAATTGACTATGAGTTTTGCTCTGATGAAAATTACTTGTGCCAGAAAGCTACAGTAGGTTGAAACATTCTGCCACAGTAATCCCTATGGATTAGAGCATATTGAAGCACAACCATGGGAAATAGAATGATTCTTTTAAACCACTGAGCCAACAAATAAGGTCATTTGATGCTGAGAGACTGTGATCATCCATGAAGGGGCTAGTTCACCAGAAACATTAAGCTGGTTTGGGTAGACCCATATGTTGGTGGTTAAAACACTGGGGCTTCTTTTTCCATCAATCCTCCTTTGGTTTTTTATCCTTCCAAGTTCCAAGTTACAAGATCACAAGCTTACCAAATAACAAAACAAGGTGGTTGTATCCACACCCGCCTAGAGCTAAGTCAAGTTTTTGTACAGAGTCTGTTGCCTTTCAGCTTTCTGTTTAAATGACTTAACATGGCAATGTGTTAGGCATTCTAAAGGGGAAATTTCCAGGTGTTATGTCTAAATGACAATTCAGAGATATTTACTTTATATTCCCCTAAACAGTCTGAGAGGGAAAACTGAAGGAAAGAAAACTGGAAAAAACAAAACCGGTTGGAATCATGCCTGGCTTGTTTACTTTAGGAAATCTCTTAACACTCATTTTAATCAATTGAAAAGAGATGGTTCATCAGATCATAGAATTTTAGAGCTGAAAGGAGCCTTAGAGATTATCTCATCTGATTCTCTCATTTTATGGATGGGGAAACTGGGGTGCAGTGATGGGGAAAGGCCTTCCTAGTGGTCCTTGGCTAATTAGCAGCTGGGCAGACAACCCAGGTCTCCTAATGCCCAACCTGGAGGACTGCCTGAATTTTATACCCCTTTAAAGACAGTATATTTCCAAATCAAAAAGGCTCACAAAAGTAACTTAGTGTGCACAGGAAGAATATATTTTTCAATGGAATGAGATCTTTCAAGTATGTTTCAGAATACTGCCTGTATTGGATATTAAATTATTTTGCATATAGTAGATACTCAAAAAAATTGTCAATTGATAAATCTGTTCAGAAAAACTTAATTTATAAGAATAAAGGGAAAGAAAGCCCCTACAGAAATAAGCCTAAGATCACATAAGGAAAAAATGCTTATATTTAATATTAAAGAAAATAAGTCTCCAAAGAAAACAAAATCCCAAAGGCAAGACCACGTGTCATTTTCAAAAATAAAAAGAAACCTAAATGGTGGGGTATTTGCAGCCTCTCTAGGTCACATATCAAAAAGGTGGACCATACAATGTATTGTCCAAACTGGGACATTTTTAAGAGTGAAAGTGGGCATTATAAATATTTTTGTTAAGGTGACAAGTATAAATTGGGACTTTCCAGGGCAACTAGGACATATGGATCATCTTACCTGTGAAAGCAGATAAAAAATTTGCATTGATTATCTACCCTGTGCTAGATACTTTACTGTATTTTAAAATTTTATTTTAATTTTGGGGGTACATGTGCGGGATGCACAGGTTTGTTAAATAGGTAAATGTGTGCCATGGTGATTTGCTGCACCTGTCAATCCATCACCTAGGTGTTAAGTCCAGCATGCATCTTTTAGTGGTGGGGCAAGTAAAGAATTTAGTAGCATTTTATTATAACAGGTTCAATATTATATTGAGAGGTAAAGATGTGGGGTCTCATAATTTTCATTTCCTACAATGAACGATCCAGATATCTTTTTTGCTTACTTATACAGAAAGCAATAAAGGCTTTTTGTGTATCTCTCTTGCACTCTCTATTCCCTGCCCTGCTGCAATTTCTCTCATAAGTCCCTCTTTCTAAACTTCTATGAGTGGCAAAATTCAAATAGGATTATTCGGTATTGAATATTTCTCTGAAAACCCGCTTCCTAGTGAGGAAGGTTTCTTTGTTTTGACAAGATAGGTTGCGGCTGAATTTGCTTTTCTTACTTTTAGTTGGTTTTATAATGGGATTGTTGAAAGCAATGAACAGTTTAGAAAAATACCCTTGGTGCTGTGAAATAGGGACTATTTCCAAAGTTTGTTCAAAATCTGATTACATTAGCAATTTCTCAAATCCATTGTACTGGCTTTGTAATTTGCTTCCATGACCCACGGTGTCTATTGACTCAGCCAATGAATTTCGTTGTTGTTGTTTTTTTCTTAAAAAAGAGAAAAAGACATGACTCTGTTTGGAAAATACAAACATGGAAGAACTTAGAAACAATAGATTTCTAGACTGGCTGGAAGGTAAGCTCTAAATCTACTGATTTGCTTGCCTTTGTTTGTTCTGCCTCTGTCGATAGCTGGGACTATCCCTAAATAAATCTTTGGGTTTTTCCACAATGCTTTAAGTAACACTCACAAGCTGTGCTCTGTGTTTTTTTCGTTTTGTAGGTGATATGGTTTGGTTGTGTCCCCACCCAAATCTCATCTTGAATTATAATCCCCATAATCCCCATGTGTCATGGGAGGGACCCAATGGGAGGTAATTGAATTATGGGGGCAGTTTCCCCCATGCTGTTCTCATGATAATGAGTGAGTTCTCACAAGATCTGATGGTTTTCTAAGTGTCTGGCATTTCCCCCACTGCCACTCATTCTCTCTCTTGCTGTCCTTGGAAGAGGTGCCTTCCACCATGATTGTAAGTTTCCTGAGGCTGCCCTAGCCATGTGGCACTGTGAGTCAATTAAACCTCTTTTCTCTATAAATTACCTAGTCTTGGATATTTCTTCATAGCAGCATGAGAACAGACCAATACTATAGGGAAGGAGAAATCTAGATATTTGAAAATAGCTAATAGGGTTATTGAACCTAGAACATGTGCCTAAACGTTAGTACCTACTGTTTTCCTTATAGTATTCTCACTTTATCTTTACAACAATCCTCTGAAAATGTAAACCATTATTCAACCCAGTTTGCAGGTGATGAAGCTGAGGCTTAGAAAGGAAGCCTGGCCAGGCACCCTGGGAGCGGTAATTTGCAGGCAGCTTTGTCTGGCCCCAGGGCTATATACTTAGATCCTAATTAATCACTCTGCTAGGCTCTGTTTGAAGAATCTCTTGGCTTTATCTCAATTTTGAAAGAATTTTCTTCATGGAAAGCCAAGCATCCAACTATCAGAGCCAGAACATTGCCTGCTACTATGGGTTGAATTGTTTCTCCTCAAAAAGGTATGTTGAAGTGTTAACCCCTAATATCTCAGAATGAGACTTTGTTTGGAGATAGGGTCTTGACAGGGCTTAGCAACTTAAAACTAGGTTATCAGTATGGTTACTTAAAACTAGGTTGTCAGTGTGGTTACTAGCATAACTCCGTGTCCTTCTTAAAAGGAGAAATTTGGACACAGAGGAATAACAAGGTGAAGAAACAGTGGTAGAAGAAGATGGCCATTTACAAGCCAGGGCTTCTAGAAGCCAGGGCAGAGGGGTGGAACAGACCCTCCCCAAGAACCTTCAGAGGGAGCATGACCCTTCTGGCCTCTAGAATGGTGAGAGGAGAAATGTCTGTTGTTGAAGCTACCCAGTCTGTGGTACTTTGTTTTAGCAACCCTAACAAAGAAATACACACGCTCGCCCACCATTTCAGTGGGTGTGGACTTGCTAGTGAATGGCCAACTGTCTCATCTACTTTTTCTGACTGCAGCTGGTGCAAGGAGCAGGAGCCAGGTCTAAGCTGGAAATATCTGAGACGGAGCACAAGCCAGTTGCACCCATCTCCAGGCTCCAGACTGAGGTGAAGCCCTCATAGCTCCACCCTGAACCCTGGAGAGAGGGAGGGGAGGGTCTATGTGGTGGCTCTGACCTGCCCTCCAGACACAGATAGCAGTGGTTCCAAGAGGAGTCCTTTTCCTCCCTTTCCAACCCCCAGTGGTTTCTAATATTCCCTCCAGTGACATTAATTGATGGGAGAATGATCTGTCACAGCTGTTGAATAATACACATGCTGATGATTTCTTAATAACTTAAAAGCCCTTGTGATGGAGCGAGGAGAAGGAGGAAAAACATATCCCACCTCTTGCAAAGGGAGAAACAAAAGCCTTCATTCGAATTTTTCACAGAAATAACCCTAGAACTGCCAGGTGGGACCTGTTCATCAACTTCTAGCAGAAATAACCTGGGTTTATCGAACTCACTACCAGCTCTAAACACAACTGGAAACACAACACTACTATTAACTAGAAATAATAAAATGCTCAATAAACCTCAAATTATGAAGGCCTAGCCAGGAAACTCTCAGACACTCATGTTTACAGCACACCTGGCAAGTAGTTTCACAATAAAGTGTAAAATCTGCCCCTTTAAATAGCACAGAACTGGTGGCACAGCACATTTACACTCTTTAAGATGTAAGCCAGAGTTTGTAGAGTTTATAAACGCCTCATAAGTAATTGCTACAATGTGAAAGTTTGGAATAAAATGAGCGGTTTGACAAGCTGTAGAGTTCAAAACAAACAGCTTTTTTTGTCTGGAGAAGAGAAAGCCAACAAGAAAGTAAGTATTGTTGTTATGGAATTGCTTTGGCCCAGGGGGAAAAAGCCTGTAAAGACAATTTTGTTCTGCCTTCTCTTTGATTTCTACTTTAGAATTGAGGACAAACTTGGAAAGAAGAAAGTATTAGTTAAATAGGGTGTTAGAACAGAGATGGCCCGTGTAAGGGCAGCAAGGGCAGCATTTCTTCCCATCACCATGGAGGAGCCAGGTGGGGCTGCCTCTGGGGACTTGTTCTTTCAGTATGCGTTTCTGCTGTCGAGTTGCCATATTTTGTGGTCTTTTCCTGATTCTGGGATTTTCCACGTCCATGCCAAGCCACTCCATATCTCATCCTCACACTTCTCCCAGCCGCTTCCCAGTTCCTTCAGGGCGTTTTTCATTCTTTAAAAAGCAAAACTCTTTCTTTTTTTTTTTTTAAAGACTCTTTAGAGGGTCTTGCTCTGTTGCCCACAACCATAGCTCAATCATAGCTCACTGCAGACCTGAACTCCTCAGCGGAAGCAATCCTCCTGCCTCTCAGCCTCCTGGGTAGCTGGCAGTACAGGCTCGCACCACTACATCAAGCTAATTTGTATGTATGTGTGTACGTGTGTATGTACGTATGTATATATGTAGAAACAAGGTTTTGCTTTGTTGCCCAAGCTGGTCTCAAACTCCCTCCAAGACATTTTCTGATATCATCACTAGCCTCAGCAGCATGTTGGACACTTATTCCCTCCCCAAATTCTTCTCTCTTTTCTCTGTGGAGTCCTAGCCTGCCTTCACCAATGGCAACATATATTTTTCTAAAACCCTCTGTTGCAGGTTAGGTCCTGAGAAATAGACTATGAGATGGAGATTGGGAAGTGGTCAGCCCCTGTGTGAATAAAGGAAGCAGGATGGGGCAGAGAGAACAGATCCTGGTGCAGCAAGAGCCTCTGCTGGCCCCCTGGGAAACCCTTCAGAGTTGTCCCCAGTGGAGGCCAGGGGCTGGGTCTTGGTAACCAACTATCAAACAGTGCTGGGGTGGGTTGCCCTAGGGAGGAGGATGATCTTAGGCGAGTCACCTCTCTTGGCTGAGGGCAGCTCTCTCCTAGGGAGGGACTCAGTTGGGAGCCCTTACCTGTGAACGTGCCAATGCTTTGCAGCTGGGGGAATGGGCACTGAATCTCACTAGAGCGGATCTGGGTGGGTACTACTGTGTTGAATACACCCTCACTGTAAAAGTCACATGTGAGGCAGAGAAGACTTTATAGAGAGGGAAGCAAGTAAAGTTAAGGAAAACCTTAAATCTAATTTTTCACATCTACTGAAATATAACAGTGAAACACATTAAGTACAAAGCTATTTTACATATTGCTATTCAGTAGTTATGTTCTAATAATTAGGCTACTTATTATTTATCTCCTTCAGGATCTGTCTCCTTCTTAGTTTTAATAAGATAAATGTGTTTTTCTTTGTTACAAATAATATAACTGCCACTAATTGAGCACAGACTATATTCCAGATATATTTTATTAAATCTTCATAAGACTCTGCAAGAAAGATAACTTGGTACACACTTTATAAATGACAAAAGCAAAAATGACTTGTCCAATTCACACATAAATGGCACAACTGGATCTGAACCCAACTGACCCTGGAAACTACTTTTAAATCTATTATGCTGCATTTTATCCTAATAAACATTTTGTTTTCCTTTTTGTCCTCTTTCCAAATATCCAATGCCTCTCTGATTTGTTTTCACTCCAAGTTGTGAAAGTCCATTCCTGAAATGTGACTGTAGTCCCAGAAATAAAGACATGGAAGAGACACTGAGAACCTGTGCATAACCTCCTCGGAGTAACTAGGTGGGTGGTCCACAAAGAGCCCTCCAGGTTCCCAGGCTGGAACTGGCCTGGGCTTCCCGATGGTGTCCCACCTGAACTCACTGTCATCCAGTGATGCAGGGCTGTCTTGTTGGCCTTTCCTCGGTTCCCTGAATCGCTCAAGATTTCACTGCAACAACCTCAATCCATACTTCACTATTCTGTTCACCACCCAACCTTCAGTTCTTTTCCTCTACTTGCTAATAGGAATGATTACTGATGACTAAAAATTCAGATCTAAAATCCTCATGACAACAAAAAGAATAAATGTATATGTTCCCACATCCTAAAACCTCAGACACAGGGAAGAGTGAGTTAGGAATGGCTACTGTATATACAGTGACTTGAAGAGCCATCTTAGTGTATCTTTTTACCAGCATATTCCATGTCTAAAGTCTGGTTTGGTCAAGACTAGAAATTCCTAGAGTTTGATACTTCAGGTAAAGAAATTCCTTACTTAAGCATTTCAGAGATTTCAAATTTAAGTAAAGTCAACCCTGTGTCTCCCCATATCCCCATACACACACACACACACACACACACACACACACACACACACATAAAATATAATTTTGTATTATATATCTATATTATATATAAATATATATTATAATTTATAAAATTATAACAAAAGAAAGTTTCAAATTTAAATAGAACCATGACAGGTTGATAGGTGCATCAAACCACCATGGCAAATGTTTACCTACGTAACAAACCTGCACGTTCTGCACATGTATCCCGGAACTTAAAATAAAAAAAAAATAGAACAAATTCTCTCTATACATACATATAAACACACATACAAAATATGTATCTATATTATATATCTATTACATACATATTACACGTAGATATATATACGTACAATTTATAAAGTTATAACAAAACAAATCTTATCTAGCTAGCTGTATCCCAACTTAAAATGTACCATGTGGGCTTTAGAGAAGCAGTCAGAATGGAGTGCTTTGCTGAGGCACTTTTTTATACTAGAATAGTAGAATTATTATCTCTGTTTTTGAAATAAAAAAAGAATAGATTTTCGTCTGTCTGGGATAATGTAATATAACCTACCTGGAGGCAGAGGGGAATGGAGCACATGATTCTTCTAGTCATTTCTTGCTCCATAATTACATTTTTAGAGGGAGAGAATAAAGATTCCTTCTGCTTCACCCATTATTATACCTTTTGAAGAGGATTCAGAGTTTAATATTTGTCATTCAGCCACTTTCCTAATTTTATGTGTAATTGGCCAAGAAATTGAAGTTTCAAAAACATTCTCAATGTGCTAAATTCCCATATGTATTTCAATTCAACACACATTTGTTACATTTTTTTCTAGGAATTAGGGGCTGAGGGAAGGAGGCTGAATAAGGAGGCACAGGCCTTTCTTTGCAGGGTTGGGCATCCATTGAGGAAGGAGGACTTCTTCACAACCTACTAGCATGAACTGCTGAGCTCCCAGCAGAAATGTCATTTAACGGAAGCACAAAGGCAGGCTCATTGAATTCTCTTGAGGGGTTGGAGGAGGACCAGGGAAACCTTTACAAGGGGCTGACATTGGAACTGGGTCAAAGATGAGTGGAATCTACCTGGGGTGCAGGAAGGAAGAAAGGAAGAAAAATTTCTTTGAGCTACCTCTCTGCTGGCCTGTTGCAACTTGCCCTCAGTCATTGTGTCTATTCTAGGGTGTCTGAGGGATCAGGCATGAAAGGCCTGAATCTCTGCCAGGATTCTTTATTTCAAGATGGTCCATTGTTCCCCATCTGCACTTCTGATTAGGTGAAGTGTTGCATCAGGGCAACTCCGCACTTTTAGTCAACCTAGGTGTTTTGTATGTGAGACCTCTGCTGCATCTTACCATCTCATCACCGCATAATCAGAATGCTCCTTCCCAGAAACTCCACCATTAAAGCAGATTCCTGATGTGAATGTTCTTCCTCTCAAGCCTGTCCTATCCTCCTAATCTTTAAAAACTATTGCACTGTGTCTTCCAGCACTGCTGTGCCCATAGAGATAAATCTCTCCTTCCACAGTTGTATTATTTTGCAGGATATTGTTAAAAACGTCGTTGCGTAAATAACATATAGTAAAGCCAAGGTGTATTTACTTTTCCCTTTCATGAATTTGGCTTTGACAGGCATCATATAGTTGAAAAGGATGCATGCTTTTTTGGGGGTTGTTGCACAGACACATGACCACAGCACTGTGCTCGAGGCCAGCACACATCTTCACATGAAGGCAGTGAACTTGGACTTCAGTACAGTTCACTTTCTTTTGATTCCTAGCCACCCTCATACTCAGCCTGCCCTTTTTGCCACCTGCTAGTTGTTAACCAATCCCTCTAAACTGTGAATCCTTATCCTTAAGATGTCTACCCCACAGAAACACAACCTATTGGTGGAATCTCACGCACCATAGAAACGTGTAGTGAAGGACCCGCCAGCCACATGTCAAGGAGCACAAATGGCTATTGGGGCTATTATGAAGGAGCCTTACCTAAACTTTTATAAAGATAGTGCAGCTGCCCTTTCTGTACCCACAAATTTTTACCAAAAATATTTGGATTTTGTAACTTCTAGGTACTATTGGTTGGTGCTTTCTTTGACACTGAATTAACCCTGCCTACTACCTTTCTTGGGTTTTCAGATATAGAGGCACCTAAGACGCCACTTCTTATTCACAGGTGAAGTAGAAGCTCATCAGCTTTGAACTCCTCATCATTCTACTTCTCCACTTCACAGCATCTGTTTCTGTGCGTGCCTAAGCATTTCTCCTACTCTACTGCCTCCTCAGATCCGAAGCAATCCCATTTCCTTATGCTCTAGATTACACCGGCTCACACTTCTCAGGAATCTTTCCATTGGTTTCTCTCTCTTTCTTTCCTATATCTTCAAACTATTTCTCTCTGTTTCTTGTGTGGTTCTTTCCATCACATAAACATGTGCAAACCCTTCTCACCTGAGCATCTATAGTCCCTTCTTTGGATTGGAAGACATACTGCCTTATCACCTTTGACTGTCTCCCTCTTTGGCTTCAGTTGATCAAAGTTGACAGTCTTTCTTTCCAATCGGATATGGCTCTTCTTTCTAATGTCACCAATGACCCTGTAGGGGTCGATCTCCATGGACCCTTCTCAGTCGCCTTACTTGATTTTCCCTGCAATGTTTAACACTGCTGATCTTTCCATTCCTCTTAAATTTTCCCTCCTCATTTTGTTTCTTCCTTGAGCTCCTTGTGCCTTTTCTTGGTCTTTCTAGGTGTCTTTTCTTTCCTAAATATTGAAATTTATGTAAATATTGATAACATAAATCTCTCATCACTCTCTTTCTCTTCTTTAGTTCTGGGGCTGTCCCCAAAACTCCAACAGTTTACAATCCCTCTTTATGCTGTTGACTCTGAACTTGTATCTCCCACCTAGACTTCTCTTCTCTTCCATGCTCCAGATATATGGACTCAAGTTTCTAATGGGCATCTACATCAGGTCAACCCAGACATCTTAAACTTGCTCCATCCCAAAGTATGTATTTCCCCTTCCACTCTCTTCACCTTACTTTCTCTCTTATATTCCCTAACAGGTGCCTGGTAATACTGTGCACCTGCAGTCCTCCTGGATTTATTCCCCTCCTTCAACTCACACAGCCAACTGAAGGACAAACTCATCAGTTGCACCAGCACCAGACACTCCTTGGCCATGCCCGCTTCTACTTCTTTACTACTACAGCCTCCATTTGGGCAACCATTACTTCTTATATGGACTGTTTTTCTGTTTCTGTTCTCACCCTTCACCAGCCATACACCCAAACACCACTATCTGCCACCAGTTTGATCATGTCAGAGTTCTTTAAAGACCCTTATTGCTTAGAGCAGAGAGAACCATGGTCTGTGAGCCGAATCTAGCCTACTGTCCAGTTTTATCGGAATACAGCTACTTTCATTCATTTACATGTTGTTATGGCTTCTTTAATGCAAAGGCTGAGTTGAGTAGTTGTGAAAGAGATTATAGGACCTGTAAAACCTAAAATATTTACTGCCTGACCCTTTACAGAAAAACTTTGTTGGGACTTGGAGTATTAATCAAATCTTCATAGCCTGGCACAAAAGACCCTTCAACAAGTCTGTTCTGTCTGCCTGTCCAGACTCATGTTCTTTGATGTCTTCTTTAACAGAAAGCAATACTGGATTGTTTTTTTTTTTTTTTTTTGGCACATGAAGCTGTGTAACATGGTGGTTAAAGTTCAGCCAGGATACCTGGTCTGAATTTTGGTTCTGCTACTAACCAGCTGTGTGATCCTGGGCAAGTTACTTAAAATCTTTGTGGTTTAATTTCCCCATAAAATGGAACTGATGTTCCCTTTTGCATTTTAGCATAGCTGTGAGTGGTAAACAAGAGCTGGGTGAGATTTCAGATGGTTCCAGTTCAAACTCTTTCTAATTTAGTCAACTATTGAAACATATTTATTGCTTCAGAGCCTCATTTTATTTGGTTTTAATTTAAAGCTCATGAAATGGTCTTTTGGGTGATAGTTCATGGTGGTAGAGTATACTAAAATATATTTTTGAGAGCAATGGTAAACATCAAAATATTCTCACTGGCATAAACTCTCTTGTCTCAACTGACTTATCTGATACTTTGTAGGAACAAGTATTAACACGCCAATGGAAATCTCAAAGGGATGAGAAAAGGAAAATAGAGGTATCTGTGAGGAGCGTTAACATTTATTTAAAAAGAGAAAGAATATCTCTTTAAAAAACAATTATTTAAAATGTATGCAGGTGCTATATAAACGAGAAGGACCAAATACAGATAAGATATTATATGTAGATCTTTAGCAATCACCCATAGCTGATTGTCTTCATCTGAGTTCATGGGAGAATGAGCTTTTTTGGTCCTCTTGCAATTAGGTAGGGGTCATGTGACTTGTTTGGCCAACAAGTTGTGCCATTTATTACTTCCTGCATGAGGCATTGAATTGCTGGTCAGAGACTGGGACTCTCTTCTCCTGCCGGATAGAACAGAGAGGGCACTATTCCAGATGGTACCTCTAGGTGATGGTGGCATCACCATGGAATTTCTGAGTCACCCTCTGGGTGACTGTGGGGGCAGTTAACCCTGGAGTCACCTGGACCCACAGTGGATTTTTGTGACTGTGAGAAAGAAATGTTGTTGGTTTAACTCATAGCGATTTGAGGCTTCTTTGTCATTGAGAATAACCTAGCCTATTTTGGATTATTATTTTATAAGATAATAGTGTTTTCCTCCACTCATGCTCATAGATGGCAGACTTACATGGACATACCTGGAAGGGTAGAGCTGGCTTCCCCACATGCAGCCTCGCATGGGCAGTGAAGGGAGCTGGTTGATTGTTCTGTGCTGATGAGGCAGGGATGCCCCTTTGTGTTTGACTCCTGGTTGTTTTCTCTCTTATAATTAGCAGTTTTTGTTATTGTACTTGTGCGGCGAAGCTTTAGGAGCAAAGGCCACAGCTTTCATGATAAATGCCTCCTCAAACATTTCCAACCTAAAAATAAAGTAACATAAAACCTCGCAAATGAATGTGGTAGCAAGCTGCAAATGTCAATTCTGCCATTGTATGGATTTAAAATCAAATGTAAACAATGTTTGAGAAAACATTGACCTGAATCCAGGCTTTTTTCACACTAGTAATTAGTTCTCCAGCAGCAGGCTCCAGCTGAAAGCTGGGTCAGCGCCCTCTCCCCTAGGAAGCCGAGAAAATTCTCACTGCGGCCAGACCACGAGACAGGGCCCCTGGGGATGTTGTCAGCTGCGGTTGCCACTTTGCCCACTTGTGGTAAAGGGCAGGCTTCTTGGCAAATGCTCTCCTACCTTGGCTTGCAGGGAGTGGGCAGAAATTCTCTCTTCACTGTGGGCAGTAATTAGAGGGGAGGGGTGGAGGCAGGTTCATAGAGGTACAAGAGGGCATCAGCCAAAATTCTAGCAATCAGCAGACTTCACCCATGGTGGGAATATTACAACTGAAAACATACTTTAACTTTTTTAAAAAGCTTAATAGTTACACTTTTGTAGATATTTAAAAAAAATATTCTGAGATGCAATGCTGACCATGAATTCAAATTACCTGAGGATTTCATAATTTGATTTTCATTCTGCAGATTCTTCAGTAATCAGAACTTCTGTTAACACATATTCCTGAACCAGAAAACATTGGATACGTATGAATGTCTTCAGAAATTTGAGATTAAATTCCTGGTTTCAGTTTCCCATGGTGAGCACTGTCATGTTAGGCCCAAGAAACAGACATTGAATTGTGTATAAAAAGCACAAATCAGTGAATAAATAAGAACTCAAGTCTTTGGAGCTGTTATTCAGAACTGTCTGCAGATTCTGACATCCTTATGAACTTCCATGGCACTTAAAAGTTTATCTGAGAGCCTTTGCTCTAGGACCCTCAAGATTATTGTCTCTGTTTCTAACTCAAAGAACTCAGAGAAAATAAGATTCTACTTAGTGAGGTGAAAAAAATCATTTGAAAATCGGATAAATTCCAAAGAATTCAGTATTAACAATTTATTATTATACTATTCACTGACATTAGGCAGGCTGGATAGAAATTTTCTCTAAAGTGCTAAGCAGAAAGAATTTAATGATTTCAGTTTAATTCCCTGTTGACCTGAAGTCCATTCTGGAAAGAAAAAATAAAAACCATCAATGTGCATTATACTAAAGGTCTGAGTCTCAGACGCAACTCTGATCTTTAGCTGGGGAAACAAAGTATCCAAAAATGTGTCCTGAGTCTACTGAAATTTCATCATGATTGAACAAGGTTAATCTTATCAACAGCTACTTCCTATGTTAGGACAGTAAATTAAAATACCACTCTTTGCCTTAACAAGAAAAATGAATAAGAAGAATAAGAAATTTAAATGGCTTTGCCAAATCAGTTCTTTGGCTTGCTTTTTTGCAGCTTCCCACTGCTGAGACAAGACAGGGAAGAAAATGGCTCTTACCTGTCTGCTGCCTTTTTCTTTCTTCTAATCCTTCTGGACTTTGCTCATCATTTTTTTCAGGTCATTACATCCCTTCTGGATTAATTTCTTTCATATCCCATTGGCTGGGCTGCCAAAACTCATTTCTTCATTACTGTTCTTTGCTTAAGGGTGGCAGTTGCTGAATCCTCTGCCACATCCCCTTTGATCTGCCTTGGATTTTATTTTTTTATAACATATATTTCTTTCTTTCCTTTGTTTATCCCAGTGGCAGAAAAAGAGGATTAATTATTTCTATGAAGCCAGCACTTCTCTTTTTGTCAAAGTGCTGGCAAACAGAACACATTTACCTTAAGATAGTGCATTTCTCTATAGGCTGTGGTTTTGGGTTCTATAAATTCAATGTTAAATTTCCTGAGAGCAGGATCTCTGTTTGCAAATTCTCTTGGAAGGGCCCATCTAACAGTGACAAGCATCTGCAGGTCTAAGTCCAACTCCAATGTAAGCCTCCTTGTCCCTAGCCCCAGTGCCTACAAATTCATCTTTCTGAAACATAAGTAAAAATGACTGTAATCATGTCACTCCTCAGTCCCAAATATTTCCTAGGCTCTTTGCTACCTTCTCAAGAAACCCAAATTATTTAAATGACATCAGGACACTTTTCCACCTGCTTATTTCATCTCTTTGCATTCTCTACAGATCTAGTATCTTGCATTTTAGTCCTACTAAAATGTCTGGGATTTCCAGATTGGAGCTTTTGGACCTGCTGTTTTCTCTTGAAGTGGCTTTCACCCCTTTGTCTATTTGGCAAACTTCTCACGGTTTTTAAGACTCAGCCTAGAATCAGCCTCTCTGAAAACTTTCCCCATTTACCCAAGACCTACAGCTGCACTGTCTCCTTAGCCTTTTTGTTAAACTTCAGTGTTGAACTGATCACATTCAATGTCACTGCCTACCTGCCTGGATCACCCAGTAGGTTTTGACCCGCTTAAGGGCAAGATTTTGATCTAATTCATCTTTGGGATCTCCATGCTCTATTAAAGAACTTGGTATTTCATAGGGCTGAAAAATACTATGTGCTCAGATGAGTGAATAAGTGAATGATGGATTGCAAAGTAACTCAGTATTTCTCATTAGTTGCATGGCATAAATTATGAATTGCTGTAGTTTTATTTTTCTTTTTGGTAGGCAATAAGAGTATTCCCGAATGCAGGTACTTAATAGTTGTTACTGCTGTTATTCTAATTAATTAGGATTCATGCTTTGAACAATATGAATTGATTGTATACACAGTCTAAATTTTTCAGGAATTTGTGGCTTCCTTTTTACAATTTTATGGAGCTTCTCATCTTTTTCCTAGATAAGCTACATTTCTATTGGTTTTCTGGAGAGCAAATACGATTTGGACTCTGTTCACTTTAAGAATGTCCTGACTCCTAAGGAAAAATTGCACTAATGGTCTAAATTTACCAAGGTAGTGTTGGATTCAAAATTGGGGTCATAATATATATACCACAGTTGTTTTTCTACATTTCTCTGTATTTCATTATATTGTTTTATTGTGAGTATTGTACCATGTTATTAAACATTCTAGGTAAATATAGTTATTGATTACATAATACATAATTGTGTGATTGTACCCTTTCTTTTTTCATTCCTTCAGTCACCACTTATTAAGTATTGTTTCATTAAGCTTGTACATGTGCATGTGTATTTTTGTTTATATATTTATATGTTTGTACTGTGTTATGATGTTAAATGTATTTCTTATTATAGATTGGGATCAGTAGGGTTTAGATGCCACTGACTTACCTATAGGGTAGTTCTGAGACTACATATTCTCCCCTAATATTTTTCTTACAAAGGCAAATTAGATTATAACAAACCTCAAGGAAGGCAACTTGGAAAAACTTAGTATGTCTAAGACGTGTGTAGAAGCTAAGCTAGTCCTACCACACAGGATAATGAAATATATTATTAATAAATATAATATACTCGGTTTCCTTATATCACTTGTGGAGACTGTATTCATTATTTTTAAACTCACTCTCCAGACCTACATTAAGCCTCCTAATTGTTCTATCTCCCCGTGTCCCTGGTTCTTTGCCACTTATGACAGCAGACTGGGGATACTCCAAATGGGGGGCCCAAGGCAGTGGACTCAGTTCAGTATGGTCAATAGTCAAGTGTTATTCCTACCTCTGGCCAGCCAGCCTCAATCCTCTGCTGTCGTTCCTGCCATGTTCAATCCATTGTCAAAACTGAGCCATGTCTCAGAAGTGGGCAGTTTCAGTTAAAGAAATGAGAATAGTAGTTGCTGCTTTGAACAATTACATTCTATATTTCTGCACAGCAATATGATTATTGATATAGGAGATTAATATCTTCAGAACTCTTGAATCTTGTTTTTCTATAATAACACCTAGTACACCCCAACAGCGCATGGTAATTCCTCTTGTGTACATTTTCTACAATTCATCTTGGTGATTCACCATTTCTAATGTTGGTAATTTACTGTAATAAGCCATGAGCTGACACCCAGGCTGGGTGAGACAGAGACAACTTTCAATCTACAGCAAGTGGAGAAGAGTACTTGAGGGATACATTCTCTACATTCTGAAAGCATCTTAATGATCCTAAGTGGTTTGGATGTTTAGAGGAAGTTCACAGGCACTGAATCAATTGCACATTATTAAAAAAATACAATACATAAGACTTGGGAGCTAAAGGAATGCTATCTGTTTCCCCTCCTATAGACTGAGAAGAAGGAGAAGGTGGCAGCTTAGGAGAGGATTGGAGCAATGTTTTTGTTCCCTTGCATGACTTATGAAGCATGGGGTAAATGCATGTTTTGTTATGTGTTCATGTCTGGCTTCCATGTGTGCCTGGGCAAAAATGAATGCATCCAGGCAAGTTTGGGGATCATGGAACATCCCAATCTATTGTTTTTTCAAATGTCTTGCATTTAGCAAAGCACTACACATCTTTAGCTGAACACTACTTCATATTAAATTATTAAATACACACACACACACACACACACACACACACACACACACACACACACATATCAGAAGATAGAATCCACATGTTTCCAAGGCCTTTCACTTTTTTTTTTTCAACAAGGGTAGTCAGATATACCTTTGGAACTGTGCCCTTTATAACAAATTATTTCCTTTGTGATAATGAGAATGAAAAATCTGTGGTTATTAGAACACACACACATTATCACCATGTAGATTGAAATAGTTCAGAAGGTCAATTTCCTAATATAAGAACACAAGCCATCAATTTGATGAATTGCATTTTCCTTTTTTTTCAGAGTGGGCCCTTTAATTTGGCTTCATTATTAAATAAAGCAGACAATTCTAGTACCGGGAAACTCCTGCCAGCTATTTTTAGATTCACATCTATGTTTCTCTCCAGAACTGTGGAAGGCATCTATATATCTATGTAGTGGAAAAAACATGGCCATTGCCTTCAGACAGTCCTGGGTTGCCGCTGTGACTGGTTGAGTGGCCCTAGGCAAGTCACTTTACTTCTTTAAGGCTTCATTTCTTCATTGGTGGAAAGAGCACAATAATTCTCCACACTGTGTTCTTGTGAGAATTAAATGTCTAATCTGTGGCAAGTGCCTAACACAGGGCCCATAGGGAGCAGAGGCTCAGGGAACATTAGCAGTTAGCTTAGAGATGCTGCTCTAATCACTCTCTCCAGTTGTTCAATCAATGCAATTGGTCTCTCAGTCGCAGAGACCATTGCAGAAGGTGCTCTGCTTTCTCCACCTCGGGCACTTCTGTGTGTTCCCTGACTTGCCACTATTTCCTTGTTGGCTGGTCCAAGACTATTGCAGCTATGCTATTTAGTTGTTTAGGCCGAACGCCAGTTCAAAGTCAACAATGTTGCCCTTGATGACCACACCATAGAGCTGTCTTCCCTGAAGCACTTGAGAATTTCTCACCTCTGCATTCTCTGGATTACTATGGCTTCCTCACTGCATCTCACACTCCCACCCTGTTGGCAATAGTCTCTCTTTTCCTGTACTGAAGGCAGCATAAGAGAAAACTGAGCCCTTTGTGTTAAATACATTTCCATCTCTCTTTTTACATTGGTTCAGTGCCCACAAGTGTCATAAGGACCGTGAAAGCCGAAGTAACTATGTCTAGCCAGCAGACTGCAAGAGGAGTAAAGGTAGAAGTAGAAAACTGGCAAAAGCCACTGCCACTGTTGTCTATTGCCCTGTTATCACAAATCTGGTCTTGCTTCCTTTGTCCAGGAGACCAGATGTAGGGCAAAGGTCATTCCTATGATATGACACAATATGATACGATAAGATTATGATATATTAGTTAATCTTCATCATTCACTGAGTCCATATGTGACTTCACCTCTTCAGTAACATTTATTTGTAACTCCAAAATCAATATTCCTGGTGCTTTCACAATCATTCAGACACATGCAGAGCATGAAAAATTTGAGACCTGCTAGGTACAAATTCCCAGCTGAGGTTAAACAAGGCGTTCCTCTGTTCTTGTGTCCTCTCATGCAGAGGTGACAGAGGATGCAGACAGTAGGGGGCAGGGCAGTGTAGGACAAGAACCTCTGGCTTTGGGGCCAGTTGGATGGGGTCTGAATCCTAACTCTGGCACCTGTGAGTGGGGTAGCTTCAGTCAAGCCTCAACATTTCTGAGCTGAATTTTCTCTATTGTAAAATAAAGAAAATAGAATCTACTAATCTATTACCAATATCTTGCCTGTAGCAAAGCACCACACATCTTTAGCCTAACACTACTTCAAATTTAATTGTAAAATTGATGTATATGTATATCAGAAGATAGAATCCATGTTTCCAAAGCCTTTTACATTTTAAGTTATTTTTTAGGATTCAAGATTATGATCAATCTACTTATGTATATCATGCTTTGTATGTATATGTATACACACAATATACACGTGTGCATATATGTGTATATATATGTGTGTATATGCATACATGTATATTGTGTGTATACATATATATACAAAGAATATATATACACACACACATACAAGTGCTCATCATTAAAAACAACAGTTTTGTATTTGCTAATCGAGTGTTTGCAGAGACTTTATAGAACGCCGTAATGAGAATGTTCTGTTGTGTGTAGGTGTGTGTTATACTACTTTTCCACTGTACTCTTTCTACTCTTCCACTGGAAGGTGTATGTAAATCCATCTCTCTATATATATGTCTATATATGTGCATATCTTGTATATCTTTCACTGGATATATATATATATATATATATATATATATATATCTTTCAGTGGAAGAGTAGGCAGGGAATAGTAACTAGACCTTGGCTTCAGTTCCATTTCTATCAAGAGTGTCCACTTTTGTGTGAACAGAGACCTTACTTTATGCCCCATAGTTCTCTAATATATAAAGTTGGGATCAAGCTGTCTGCCTTCCCAACAAGAAGTTGTTGTGGGTATAAAATGAGTTTAACAGACATGAACATACTTAGTAACTTTTAAAGCACGCTAATAATAGGCATTAGTACTGTCTGGCACATGTCCAGGCAGCAGGAACAGTCAGGAAGCTAGGATGGTCATTCTGTGGGGGCTGTAGTCTACACTGGATTGTTTGAATACAGTGTTCACTTCTCTATTGATTTATTTATTCAATCTTTCAACAAACTTTTGTATTGAAAGATGGTGGTGCCCAGCCCTATGTAGGATGCCAAGGATATAAATGAATAAGTGAGATCTGTCTCTTAAAAAGCTTAGTGGGGAAGGAGAAAAACATGCTGTCTGGATTCTGGGAAGGGGTAGTCTAGGCTTACATTCTTCCACCAGACCCAACTTTTTCACATGGCCCTGGGTCTCTATATGACAGTGGAGACTCTCTTTTATTTGTGCCAGTTGTGTATGGGTCTGTGCTTGTACACATGTGTGTATGGATATGAATGTGACCAGAGGTAGGAGTGGGGATGTAACATACACTGGTGCTTTCAGTAAGTGCACTCTCCTAGGTGTTCTGCCTTCATTCATACTCATTCCCTTAGTTTTATGGTTTTGTAATCCTTTCTCTGGGATGTTAGTAACATTCCCTCATGTCTATAACTACCAATATAGGGAAATTTACACATGCCCACATGATTCCTGAGAGACAAATGCATTCACTAAACAAATGCATGCACTTCAGATGTGCTCTGTGAGAAGCATGTTAGGCTCTTTTTGTATCCAAAGCCTGAAGGTCCCAGCCTAAATATACTCACTGACATAGTTCCCTCATATATTATTTATCTGGTAACTTCAATTCTCTGATCTCATGTGAAAGCAATTCTTAGATAATAATGTGTGTTTGAGCCAAAAATATTGGCTTAAGGAGCCATAAAATTGCAAGTGCTTTTTAAAACTATCTTGATTATATATGTAAAATAAAAAGAAAAATTTTAGACTTCTCTAGAAATTTGCCTTGCCATGAGATCTGAGTGGTCATAGAATCTGTCTTAAAAGAGCTAAAAGAAAACTGAGTACTTACATGAGCCAAATCCTTCATTTCACAGATAAGGTCTAGAGTAATGAAATGGATTTCCAATGTTTGAATTGTTTGCATGAAAATATCATGAAATCTGGCTAAAATACAATGTATCTTAGATCTTTTCTCCCATCTCTCTTCTCTTTGATTTTTCTCTTTTTTCATTCATTCATTCTTTCATGCATTAGTTTATTACTCAGAGTGGACTGGCAGCCTTTATGTGCAAGGTATACTCATAACTAAAATTCCTTTTCTAGAACATTTGCAATGGGGATAAATGAAGTAGATATCCTGATATATAGTATTTTGGGGTGATGTCCAGCATTATACATCTGCTACATTTTAGCAAACTCTTTCATTCTTATTAAAGGTAGCAGATATTTTCCTTTCAGTTTGTAAAAGTTAAAAATATCTTAGCCGAAGTAGGGTTGGGCTTTCAGTTCTAACATATATTAATTTTAAGATGTCATCCCTGGCTTCTGGCAGGATAGTGAAAAGGTCAAGAGCATTGCCAGATTGCCTAGAGCCAAACCCTGGCTTTGCTGTTTTCTATCTGTGAAGCTGGATAAGTCACTTAACTCCTTTACACCTTGTTATTCTTACGTGTAATGTAAGAATAAATATCCTTACTTTAGATATAAAGTAGAAATGATTATATTTATTTATAAGGCACTTCTGGGAAGTTAAGTGAAAAGTCCTATAAAGCACATAGTCCAGTACCTTGCCCACATTAAGTACTTGATAGATGTCAGTTGTTATTGTTTTGGTGTTGCATAATGGAAGCAATTTCTTTGATTCCCGGATTGATTTGTTAGCACGGTAGATACTGTCTGTCAGAAATTTTATATCTCTACTAATATACTTCTTTGGGTAATATAGAGCCCATAAATTAATTACTCCTCAAACCCTAAATGCCAGGATGGGGGCACAGCATTGATAGGCTCTGTCTCCCACCAGTGAGGGAAAGGAGGTGTTTCTTGTAGCTGTATCTGTAGAAACAGATTTACTAAGCTACAGAAACTAGGAATGGTGGAATGGAAGCAAAAAATAAATAAATAAATAAATTCATGGAAATTTCACTCATATTTTTATATCAAGGAATGTATTGGTGGTTTTTGCAAACTTAGCCTTCCATCAGAATCACCTGGGAGATTTAAAATAATATAGATTTTTGGACTTCAGTTAGGACTGAATACATTAGAATTTTCTGAAATGTCTATTTAGAAAGTAAGTTCCCTGTCCCACAACTCCCCCGGTAATTTATACGCAGCTAGCTTGATACCAGCATTTGAGTACTGGCATACACTGTGATTAGTAGTTGGTGCCATTATTAGGTAGACATTCTGGGCCAGGTAGAAGGGATAGTTTGCTCCTTAATTTGGTCTTGTTGAAGGCATCCTAGGGCCTATGTGCCCTTACTTCTGGATTGGTGACATCAGGGGGATGAGAGGAACTAGAGAAATGAGAGGCTATTGTAATTTGTGTGGTGATCCTTTGTTTTCTGTGAATCTCCTGGAACTTCATCTTAGAGCTTAGAAGAAATGTGCCATCTCTCATCCTTTAGCAACAATTCCTAGTGCTACATGTAAGTACTTCATCAAATATCCAGTTCATGGTTATAACACCTGGTTTGGCAAAACCCACAGGTAGCTGAGAAACAGAGATGAAAATTTAAAACACCAAAACAAACACCATTGCCTCAAGAAAACAGTTTGCTTGAACATTTTAGGTACTACATTTTGTTTCTAAGAATGTAGCCCTTTTTGCTTTGACTACTAGAAAGCTCAGAGCCAAGTTCATAGCCGACTTTTCACAAATACAGTATAGTATGTTTTGCCAGGCATTTTATGTATTCCTCTCACTCTTGGACTCTTTTTTCCTATCCATATTTACTCTTTGACATGATTTCTTCAGTTATCTATTTTTTATCCTAATGTACCATGTATAGTATAAAGCATACAAAATCAGTTTTGGAACAAGTGGGGTTTTGAACAGATAGAAAAATATGTTAGGCAATTGGCACAAAAGATATTATTCCTGCCCCAAAGAGCTCACAATTTAGTGTCCAGAGAGACACATAAAAACATAAAACAAGTTGCAATACTGTTTTGTAAGAGCTATCAAGGTGGTGTAGACACAGTGCTCCAAGAAGTACAACTGAGGATGCATCACCATTTGTTCGGTAGCATGCATTCTGTGCCTGTTATGAGCCAGCAATTCTTTTAGGCCCCACAGACACATATTCCCTTAGCCCAAAGGAGCTCAAGTCTGAGGGGAAGACAAGTACGTAAGAAAATAACTACACAGTCATGTGCCACTTAATGATGAGGACACATTCTGAGAAATGCATCATTAGGTGATTTCATCATTTTGCAAACATCAGAGTGTGCTTATACAAACCTAGAAGGTATAGCCTACTATATTCCTAGGCTGTGTGGTATCGCCTATGGCTCCTAGGCTACAAACCTGTACAGTAAGCTTGTCCAACCTGTGGCCTGCTGTCCACATGTGGCTTAGGATGGCTTTGAATGCAGCCCAAAACAAATTCATAAACTTTCTTAAATCTTTGAGATTGCGGCTGCGTATGGTGGCTCATGCCTGTAATCTCGGCACTTTGGAAGGCCAAAGTGGTTGGGTCACTTGAGTCCAGGAGTTGGAGATCAGCCTGGCCAACATGACAAAACCCTGTCTCTACTGAAAATACAAAAATTAGCCAGGCATGGTGGCACATGCCCATGATCCCAGCTACTCAGGAGGTTGAGACACAAGAATCACTTGAACCCGGGAGGTGGAGGTTGCAGTGAGTCAGGATGGTACCACTGCACTTCAGCCTAGGCAACCGAGTGAGATTCTATTTCAAAAAACAAAAAACAAAACATTATGAATTTTTTTGCCATTTGTGTATTTTAGCTCATCAGCTTTTGTTAGTATTAGCGTATTTTACGTGTGGCTCAAAACAGTTCTGCAAATGTGGCTCAATGAAGCCAAAAGTTTGGGTTCCCCTGCTATATGGCTTGTTACTGCACTGAATATTGTAGGCAGCTATAACACAATGATAAGCATCTATGTATCTAAGCATATCTGAACATGGAAAAGGTACATTAAGATGATGGTATTATAATCTTATGGGACCCCTGTTGTATATGTGGTTTGTCATTGACTAAAATATCATTATGTAGCACATGACTATACTATAAAGAGATTCATTCTAAAACCGAGTATATATAAAATGCTGTGAAAACACAGATGAGAGGCAATTAATTCTGTCTGGGAAAGGAAGTCTTGAGAGAGTTACAGAGAGGTGATGACATTTCAGCTTGATCTTGTGCATAACAAATGACTTCCTATAAGGTATTTTCCACCTGTTTTGAATTAACTAAAATGATTAGGTCTTAGAATTTATAAAGGTCATCTTTACTAGCATGAAAAAAGTAGATCACTCTCGTAAAATAACCATTTAAAATGCAACAGCCTGATTTTTGAATGGGTACTAGGATGAATTAATGCTGAAGTTCAGAAGAAAGATTTGGAAATGAAGATGGATGGGGGTAAAATTATTAGGGATTTGACAGAAAATAGTGCTATCAAATATATATAATAATTACAATATAATTCATATAATATATAATAATAATTATAGCTTCCTGCCACACTACATTGCCTTTTAGTTTGTGCTTGACTGACTTAGGCCTCACTACTGGAAAACATTTACTGACTAATGAGATCATCAGAAACTTTGTACTCTGTGGCAGAAACAATGCTATGTATTCTCCAAACCTGCTTCCTTTTCCTTCTGGGTTTACTGCTAAACTTGACTTCCCATTATCCTTGCAGATCTCTGCCACTTCCAGAACTGGTCTGTCGAAATCTCCTATGCTTCATCTTTTACTCTCTTGCTTTCCCTTCCATTGGGACCTGCAGGTCACATGTTGAGGACAATAATGTCAAGAGGTGAAAGGAGCTTGAGTCCCTAAGGGACACGTAGAGGAGAGCACCCTAAGAAAGCTGTTTAACCAGGGATATCTGACTGGATTTTGCATGAGTGAGCCAAGTATCATTTTGTATTATGCATGGCCACTGAAATTGGAGGTTGCTTGTTATAGCAGTTATTCTATCTTAGTACACCCTCTGTGAAATTATGTAAACACTTCTGCTTTTATATTTACTTCCTTTAGCTCCCTTCCATCCATCCTCATCATCATGTAACATGCTGTGAGGAATTTAATGAATGTTTACAGAATTCATGAATCAAGATATTCTTTTCAGATATTGAGCAAGGTTAGTATTGCAACCTCAGTCTGTCAAATACACATAACTTAGGAAAATAAACAGAAGACCATTCAGTTCTCAGAGGAGCTATATTACATTTACCATGATGCATTTGTTCATGTAACACACACAAATGGAATATCTCAGAATGTGGTCCCTGGGCCAGATACAGGACACACACACACACACACACACACACACACACACACACACACGATGTGAGGGGAGCATTCCCTTCTTCATTGTGTGACCATGTTTGGTACAGGGCCTTCCAGGATATAAGAAATGAGTCAGGTCACTTGGCCTTAGCTTTAGAGACCTGGATTTGTTTAGCAAATCAGTAGAGTTTTAAAATAGCTGTTTCCGCTAGTGAGTTATGACGTTATTTCTATGGCATTCTAATGGACTTGAACAGTTTATTCCATAAAGAATATTTCATAAGTACCTCCTGCATATTAAATAGGCATTGCTATAGTTGTTGGGACTAATACAGTGAACAAGAAATATGGACCCTGCCCTCAAGAACCTTATAATCTAATGGCGAAACAGACATGTAAAATACAGTGACAGTTGTTGTCATAGAGGCAATCCAGGATATATTGATTTTTTTTTCAGCATTTCCTTCCCATTCTGGACAAAAAGATAAGGCTATACTACTTCTGTTGTTTAAATCCAAAGCAACACCAAAAGGAATTTCTCTATGTGTGAAATTAAACTCAATTATTAAGTTCTTTAAATTTGTTTTGTCTCCTTGATCATGATGGGTATGGCATGGCTTAGGAGTTGGAGGTAAGGTTTGGGAGTGGAGGGTACATTTTCAAACATGTTAATTTATTTTAAGGCCATGGTGGGGCCATGTATATGCATTAATCTGTAAATAGGTAACCACATATTTCTAGGTAGGCAGCAATATACATGAGAATTTCCTTTTTTATCACTATCACTAAGTTTCTTAGCGGCTAAGTCCTTATTAATTCCTTAGTTAATTCCTTAATAAGGTGTCAAAAATAGTGAATTATTAAACTTACGATTATTGAACCTAGTTTTCTTGCATTCAAATTCCCATGTCTCTAATACATCCTCATATTGCCAAGAGGTTACTTTCCTTAAACTTTACTTATTACACCTGTTTACCCTGTTGAAAACACCTTCAGAGGCTCTCATTGCTTAATGAATCATATCCGACTCTATAATAGCATTTCAGTGCTCTTCACTGTCTACCACCATGTATGTTTCTAGTTATAACAGCACCCCTCAATCCATCCCCCCCACACACCCAAAGTATCGAATACTCTCTCATCTCACAGTCCCTCAGTACTTTTTCTTACTCTCACCCCTTCACAGAATCCTGAGGCTGTCCCATGACTCTTCACCCATTATGCTTCCTGAATACCAAGATGTCCTGCAGAAGGACTGTGTTGTCAGGGATTGGAGCTGAAGGTAGGTGAGCTGAGCTCAGCACCTGCGGATGGGTCATGGGAGGAGATCACGGCAATGGTGCTGCCCCAGGGCATCTGTGGATCTTAATGTAACTGATGTTCAGGGGACCTACTCGACTCCACCTGTCTGACCTCTTGCTAGAGAGTCTCAGACCTATTCCCCACAGTCAATATCGTCTGATCTCCCTTCTTCAGAAAAATGGGTGTAGGGATGATGGAACCTGAGCCACTGCTGCCTAAAGAGTCAGGATCTGGAAGTGTAGTCTCTTCCTTATGTGTGCTGTCAGTCACCTGCCCTGTCATCATCTGAATACTTATAAAATGCAGATTTCCAGGCCCACAGCAGACCAACTACAACAGACTTTCCAGGGTGGGAGTATCTCTGACATTTTCACTTTAAACAATTATTCTTTGTATTTGATTCAAGTCTGAGAGTCACTGCTCCCCAGATGAGCAAACAGTCTGTGAGAAAATCCTGGTATCAGTCCTTCTAGTGCCACCATGAAATTGAGAGTTGGCTGGGCACAGTGGCTCACTCCTGTAATCTCAGCACTTTGGGAGGCAGGGTTGGGCAGACCATTGGATGCCAGGAGTTCAAGACAAGCCTGGCCAACATGGTGAAACCCCATCTCTACCGAAAAATACAAAAATTAGCTGGGCGTGGTGGTACGCATCTTTAGTCCCTGCTGCTTGGGAAGCTGAGGCACAAGAATTGCTTGAACCCAGGAGGTGGAGGTTGCAGTGAGCCAAGATTGTGCCACTGTACTCCAGCCTGGGCCATAAAGTGACTCTGTTTCAAGAAAAAGAAAAAGAAGATAGTAAGAGTTAATTCACTTTCCTATCTTTGTCTAGTTGATATTAGTGTTTGACTTTTCTACTGCCATGTGGATAATAGGAAAGTGGAGTAGAAGGAGTGGTAGGGTGAGGATAAATAAGGAAGGCACCTCCCCTGGTACTGTCCTTCACTGTCATAAGGAAGGGAATAAAATGTTATCGGGAGTTTGAGAAATTATACAGATATCCTTATTACCCATTAACTGTTTTCTTGAGCATTAGGTATTGGGCAGGCAAACTGAAAAATGTCCAGAGTCTCTGATGTCTCCCATTGCTTGTCCTTCACCCCCATCCTGTTTCTATAATCTTTATCCTCATCTCTAAATCTTGGTGACATTACTGTAACCAGTGGTGAGATATCAGAAGTATTAGGGAACATGTAATTATTCCTTTTTATTTGCATCTACTTATTGTTGCTTTCTGAGTTTTTGTTTTTGTGTGCATTTTATAATGTACATGATATGTAGTGAACCATGTATATGTATAAATGATAATACATATATTCAGGCTGAGTGCTTACTTTTCTTTAACTGATCACGAATACCCTCAAAAAAACTTCGCTGTCAACTATCTTGTTCGTGCAGCAACCTGATCCTCTGAGCTTTAGCCAATGACTGTCTCCTTTTTCCTGATAACTAAGGCCTGGGAATTCTGTGCTTTGGACTCTCCCAGGCCTTTAATAAATTTCCTTTTGATGCTCGTCCAATGGAACTAGCATTGCTATTTGACATTTTGAATTTCTTATTTCAGTATGTGACCTTGTAGGGTGTTGTTTTGAGGGAATCAAATCTTGATCTCAATCCAGTGAGCTTAACCCTTGCATGTTTATCCACCAAGGTCATGGCCAGTTAAATACTTTGGTTATACATATAATGCCCCAGAAAATTAAAGCTGGTCCTCAATTAAAAGTTTATTCTCTTCAACCTATGTGTGGCCTAACTCAAATTATTTGGTATGACCTTATAAATTTGAGACACAAAATGTTTATATTCTTAGCTTCTTAAAACCTCCACCAATTAGATATGTTAGAATATCTAGTAACCATTTAATAGCAAATACCTGTCTCTACATATAAAGAGCAAAATGTATATATACAACCCAGGGTCATTTAATTTCTTTTTAAGTTGGATTCTTTTGGGCCAAGGGATGGTTTTTTTTTTAATATAATAGATCTAAATTTATACACTTGGCTACTCTTCCAGGACAGCCTTGTCCCCGACATAAATCATCTCATTTCAGTAGCTACAGTAAATAATTGGGCCCCTGGGACATTGTTTTCCATCTCCTCTGCAGAGAGCCTCCTGCAACCTCTGGGTTCTCCCCTGGGTGTGCAGGGTGATGGTGCCATTGCCTCTGGCCTTTTCATTTATTATTTATTTCATTTATTTCAGGATTCAGAACAAATTGGAATTGGCAAAAAATGGAGAGAGTCTGTAGAAGGATAAATCCAAGGCTCTCATAATTACCAGAAACTCTGGGGAAAGCAGAAAGGGAAAAAAGAACAAGAGAAAAACAAAATGAAATATTTCAAATCAGGAGACTTAAAAGAAAAACACTTACAACAGTGAATTCTCAGGTCTCAATAACAAAAAGGCTGTTTTAATAAAGTTTTTTTGTTTTGTTTTTGTAAGGCCAAACAGCTTCCATTGCTAGCAGGCGGAGAGGGCTGGGTCTAGGCCAGGAGCTCTACCAGGAAGCTGATAAAGACTTACAGTATTGCCTCCCTGGGACCAAGAGCATCCCTATAAGCCTCTGTTTTTCCTGTAGTAAACACCCATGGATTATTTTTCCCAGTCCCTAGAGTATAAAAGGGTCAGCTTAATACCAAGTTATAATAAACTTTTCTCTTTGGTTTCTGGTTTATGAAATACTTCCCAGCTTTTGTACAAAGATTAATTTGCCGCAATAGAACTTGATTACAATTCAGTAGCTTTTATCCTACAACTTTCACCTTGAGCCAATTCCTGTAGAAACAGAGTTTTTAAGTGATACAATCCCAACTGATATCAAGCAAGGCATCTTACTCAAAGGCAGTGTAATGTGCATGAATGCTCGTTAGCCCAGAAACCAACATAGAGTCAGCGCTTAATAAAGTGTCTCTCTTTTCTTCTCTATATAAATATAGATAAAATCAGTATCTAAACACACATATACATTTCTGTCATCCAGAATTGGAGAGTTTGAATGAATTCTAGAGAATTACATAGTTCAGCAATGTGATAGATAAGCACTATTATTATTCATGTTGTTCAGATGAAGAAACTGAAGTCTAAAAGGTGAAATAACTTGGAGAATCACAGTCAGGATTCAAATGCAGACCTGTGTAACTCCAGTAATTCTGTCCTAAACACTATGTTAGATTTCCTCCTAGGTCCACTCAAACTCATGGCATCCTTTTGAAAGTATTCACTATCTATTGCAGTGTAGCAAATCATCCCCAAAATTAGTGACTTAAAAGAACAATGACGTATTTTCTTGTAAAGTTTCTGTGGGTTAGGAATTCAGGACTGATAAAGCAGTTTTGACTCCGCATTTTTCATGAGCTGGCAGTCAGATGTTGGCTGAGACCGCAGCTATCTGATGGCTTGCTGGTGCTGGAACATGCACTTTCAAGGAGTCCCACTTGCATAACTGGCAAATTAGTGCTGATTCCTGGCTGGGGCTTCTGCAGCTCTCCATGTGGCTCTGTCCACAGGACTTTTGTGTATCCTTATAGCATGGTGGCTGGCTTTCCTCATAATGAGTGATCCAAAAGACCAAGGCTGAAGCCATGATGTTTTTTTTTGTATGAACTAGCCTCAGAAGTAACATACCATTATTCCCACCACACGTCTATTGATCACACAGCTACCTTTAACTCCATGTGTGATGGACTATATACAGGTGTGAATACCACAAGGCTATCATAGCAAACCACCACTCATTCTCTTTTTGCATAACTCCCTTCCAACCCTATTGTAACCTATCAGTCTATATTGGCCCATCATGGACACCTCAATAAATATTAGCCTAGCCAATGAACTTAATAAACATTTGGATTCAGGAAGGTGAAGAAATGCTTCCAATTTTTTGAGCATTGCTAGAGAAATTATGGAACTTAAGCTTTTGAAAATGACTCACTTTTCCCACCTGCTTTTCCTTTTCAGAAACTCTTGGCCTACATTCCCTACAACCCTGTAATCCAGTAGTTGTGCAGGGAGCCTCACAACCGAGGCTGAACCTTACCACTGCTTTGTCTGCCTCCACTGAGAACATGAGAATAGGTTTGGCATGATGGTGCTTCTCAACTGATCAGCCTTTTTCCTGATTAGCTGCTCAGGAGAACTTCTAATGGAGACTCTAGTCCTAGAGACAGCTGTGAAACAGGTCTCTTAGACACTCCAGAGTCAGCCACAAGCCAATTTCTGTAATAATAAAGAGCTATACATATCCCCATGCATTAATAATGGTGGTTTTGTGATGGGTATTTAGAAATACAGCGTATTGAAAAATGCCTGTTTGGAAAGAAGGCCATTTGTTTTTGTTACCATTAGCTGACTAATATTCTTTTTCTTATGTATCTCTCCATCCTATATGTTACATAATGAAGATAAGCCACCAAAGCACTAGTTAAGACAGGAATTGTGTCTTTCCAGAAACAGTGCCTGGTGTGATTTTTAAAAGTACAGTGTGCTTCCAGCCCCTGCGTCTTTCTTGTTCCAAGGATGTCATCATCAATGCTAATATAAATTTTTCATTGCTTGAGCCATTACAATATACAGAGAATAGATTTTTCAATTTTTCCAATTCCACTGAGTATATTAGCAAAATTGTCTGTCTGTCAGCAGGCGTGTGGTGACGCCAGTAGCATCTCTGATTTTGATAGTTCTAATTCTTTTTATGTTTACAGATCTCCAGTGGAGAGAAGGCCAAGGACTTATTTGTAAACTCTTCTCCCATGCACTGCTTCTGATCACTTTCTTTTACATTTCTTATTCTCTTGCATGAGTCTTTAAAATGATGAATACTAAGAGCAATCTAAAGGGTATGAAGTATGTATACTTCATTGACAAAAGTGTAGGCTTTTAAAAATCATACTTTAAGATGCTTTAGTTTATTAGTTATTTTTTATACACCTGTAAGTTAAAGGCAGATCATGAGGAGGTTCTTGATCTATGCAGAATTTTCCCACATATTAGGGGCAGACTCAGAGTGGAGACATGTTCTAACACCTGGCTTGGTGAAGATTCTGGACTCATATACAATGAATGACCTATGGCAGACTGAACTCTCAACTCTTTTGTAATCTTCATGAATTATAAATGTTGCACATGCCTGCAGAATGAATTTTAGTTTCATTGTGGGGTAGTATGCAAGAAGAATCCTGGAGAGGGACATGTTGGGAGGGACAGATTAGAACATAGCAAGACTTTTTCATTGAAAAAGTGAAGTTTCTCAGGCCAAGCAGTAATATGATAAAATTATAGAATGGTATATTTGGGAAGTAGCTTCAAAGTGTGCCTTCGAGTTCCTTTCAAATTAAAATGAAGAAAGAGAGAGCAAGTGCGTGACTTTATGTTACTTGGTTAAAGGAAGATGAGTGGGCCTTAAATCAACATCTTCTGCCTTTCAGTCAGGGATTTTCCCCAATATACTGGATTATCTCAGGTAAAAAAAGAATATGAGATTAATCATGGATTTTTTTAAATTTAGATTTTTCAGGGTTAGAGACTAAAAATAGATTTTTATTTGTTTGTTTGAAATACGTGGCTCAAACAACTAATTGGATAGACTGAGTTCAACAAGAAGTCTTTTATTGTAGTGTATTGTTTGTATCTACCCATTGTGCTTCAGCTTGCAGAATAATATCCATGACATTTTGCTCTTACGTTACCATGCAGACAACCTTACCAATGGATCCAACGTCATTAATATCTGTATTAGTTTCCTATTGCTGCTGTTGACAATACACTACAAATTTAGTGATAGAAACAATACAATTTAAATTTATTATCTTAATGTTCTGCAGTTCAGAAGTCTGGGGATAGGCCTTATATGGCTAAAAGCAAAGTGTGGGCAGGGCTGTCTGCCTTCTGGAGACTGCAGGGAAGAATCTGTTCCTTGCCTTTGCCATCTTCGAGAGGTTTCCCACATGCCTTGGGTCCTGGCTCTTTTTTACCAGTGGCATCATGAGGACCTCTGCTTGCCATTATACCTCCTTCTCTGACTCGGATCCTCCTGCCTCCCTCTTATTAGGGCACTTCTAATAACGTTAGTCCTTCCTTGATAATCCAAGATAATCTCCCCATCTCAAGGTACCTAACTTACCCACATCTGCAGTGTCCATTTTGCCATGCAAGGTAACAAATTCACTGGTTCAGGAGATTAGGTATTGGACATCTTGAGGGGTCCTATTCTGTCTGTCACATCTGTTTGTTATTTAATTAGAAAATAATTGAGTATGACTGTAACAGCCTTGCAAAGAGTCTGAAGACTTCAGTGTGGGTCTGATTTAGAGCACACAAGCTCGGTAACCTTGGGTAGCTTAGTTAACCTCTCTGGGCCTTAATTTATTCATCAGCAAACTGGAGTGGACAGAATAAGAGCCAAAATGTATTATGCTCTTAGTATATTCACTCATTCAGAAGTCTTTAAAAAATATGATTGTGCTCTCCTTCAATCCAGGGAGTATTAGGTGCTGAGAAGACAATGGTAAGTGGATACTCCCACAGAGCCTGTTTCAGGTGCTTTTAGGCTGGTAGAGGAGGCAGTCCATCATCACATTTGTAATCCAACAAAGAGAGGTAAAATTTCGAAGAGGATTGCATTCTACTGTAAAGGGACTTGTGTTATGGGAGTTTCTAATGCAGGATTTGACCTACAAGGGAGCTTGGGGAAGACACCCCTGAGAAATTGACTCCCAAATGGAGACCTGGTGATGGTGTAGGCACCAATGAGGCAGAGAAGGGAGGAAGGTGCAGGTGCAGAGGCTCATGAGAGAAGGAAGGAGAGCGAGTTGAAGGGGATTGAAGAAGGCCGTTGTCTTGGAGCAGGAAGATGAACTATATCAGTCCCAGGCCAACAGTGCAGGATCTAAACTTCCACTGATTTTGGCAAATGACAGGCAAATCCCTGAACTTTCCTATGCCTCAGTTTCCACACTGATAACATAGAGATAACAATAATAGTAGTTCTTATGGAATGTGCAGCTTACATAAGAAAATTCATGAAATCACTGTGTCAGTGCTCCATGAATCTTAGTAATTGTGCTAATCATAATCTCACTTATCCTTGCATCGACCTTATGAAGTAAGTAGAAACTAAGGTGGAGAATATTAAGTAGCTTGTCCAGGGTCATACAGCCAGTGACAGATCAGGGATTTGGAACGAGGCGCATCCGCCTGTGTGGAGCTGGTGTTCTGCACCACAGCATCCCCCACCCCAGAGCGTGGCTTTGAGAGATAAATGGGATAGTATGCTGAGAGTGCTTTGTAAAGTAAACCTAAATCCATAAATAAAAGGCTTGTGATTATTCACATTATCCTCCTCACCACTATTTTTCTTCTATTATTACTCATAACAAGGGGAATGTAAGCTGGCTGAGGCTGACCCATTTTATTTCTTCCTCTACATCATTTTCTCTCTAAATAAATTCCAATAAAAACAAAGGGAACAGGACTAAGCAGGAGATGCAAAGTGCAGTCGTGTTTTCATTGACTCTGTGGCTTCATTCCTTTTGGCCCAGATGCCAGAGCTTATTTCTGAGGGGCCAGGAAAAACGAGAACAGCTCACTCTCTGTTATGCCCTTAGATTGTAGAAATAAGCGTTTGGGACAATCTGGTAAATTCAGATAACCACATAAGCCATTTGGGGTTTACTTAATATTAAAGAATTAGAACATTAAAAGTATCAAAGCTATATAAGTATGTTTAATCTTCATTTAATAATTTTGAAGACACTTCAAAATTCTGCTGTTTCTCAGGATTTCTACCACCATTTCAATCATCTTGGCCCTGATAAAGTGCAAGAGTGCTGGCTTAATAGGCATTTTTAGTTGGTAGAATGCCAGATAATCATCTCTTACTGGAAGTGGTCATAGATTGAAATTTGAATTTGTTGATTCTGTAAATCTGGAATAATACAGTGAGGGTTTTGAAATAGTCTCCTTTTAACTTCATCATTAATGTGAAACAATAAAAAGGATTAGACCTTAAGTGGAAAATGTATAACTCCAAAATGCTTCCTTAACTAAATCAGACAGAATATGAAAAGAAGAAGGAAGATCTTCCGTTTGTCAAGTGATAGATTCTTTTTATCAGTCACAGATGTCTGACACTGTCGGAATATGAGACTTTAGCAATTACGATGCTAGAAAGATATTGAAGGACAGATTTATTTTCACAGACATGCACAAAATGTATATTTGTATTGCTTTTTCTGTGTGGTTGTTATTTTATGATTGTTTGGTATTGAAGAAGACTTGAAGAAGAATCTAGTATCAACTGACATATCTCAATCCTGCTACAAATTCAGGGCAAGAATCCAACTAATGAAAAGGTATGACATGAATTATTATGATTAGGTGTATGCTAGTGCAAATTTACAGGTTTCAAAATCTGGTCATTGAATAGCTGAGTTTAGAACTAAAGAAGCCACTGACAGCTTGGAGCTCAGCTTTCAAAGTTGGAGCCAGCAGTGTATCTTATGCATTGACTGAAATAATGCAATGAAATTCTTTTCTCTCTTAACAAGCTTCCTCCAGTCATGAAATTCCCTTTGCTATGCTGCAACCCCAATGTAAAAAAGAAGAACATGTTCAGATATTGGAAAACCATAGGCCATTACCTACTTTATCACTCATATCAAAGACACTGAAAAGATAGCACATGTACAATTGATGGATTATTCTCATCATGAAAGTCTGATCACCCCACTTGGGTTTTCAAACAAGGCATTTAATAACCACTGCCTTGTTAAAAGGTGGAAAATGATCTGGCTTGTGGCCTGATAGGACGAGGTTTTATTGATTTTGCTGAGGCCCTTGACTTGGGAGATCACAGGCTTCTTAAGGGCAAACTTAAAAGGAAGCATTGAGATGGATGAGTAATTACCTGTGTGATGGATGTCATTCTGTAAACATCAGGATCGGGTAGCTTCTCCTTGGAGTATCAGGTGGTGGGGGAGGGAGAGAACATAGTTGAAGTCTCATTTCAACCAGTTTTAGTGTTTTTGCCTATTTATAAATGAGCTGTGCTCTGTTGGAGTATGGGGTTATAGATGATTTTGAAAAGATGTGCCTTTGTTTCTTAACTTAAATGTTGGTTTACAAGGATAAAGAGATTTTTATGGCTGCTAGAACAACATAATGATGATATTTCAAATGCTACTCAAAAAAAACCCAACAACTTGATAAATGCTATTTGTTATTGTGGTTCTTGGTCTATTCAGCTCTCTGAATCCTGGGCTCCAAAAAGGGGCCAGGCTGAGCTTGAGGCAATATCAGAGAAGAGACCACTGATGGAAATTTGGGGAAGGAGGCACAGAGTGGGAGTCAGTGCTCAAGAGATTTGGAGGCTTACAGGGGGCTGGAGCATGGAGGTGACAAAGCAGCACTCAGTGATAGAATAGACAGGAGGGACCACAGGGAATGGAGCCCTGGGTGGGCAGTATTCTGTGGACTGGGAGGTGGCTCGCCCGGAGATTATAGAGTGGGGTTGTTCTCAGGCCTGTCTCCTGTGGCCCTTGTGCTTTCTTTCAATTGGCTTCACAAACTGCGACTTAACCAAGTTATCTTGAGGGTGGAGGGGGAGTAGAGGAAGGAGTTCTGTTTACTGAAATCCACTGGGCTGCTGAACCCAGGTGATAACTGAAATTCCTTTAATGTTGTAACACTGAATTGAACAATCCTTTTAATGTGGAAGAAAAAAACATTTTTTTCTCCAATCTATTGGATATAGTGGAATGGGTATGAGTTTTGGAGTCACACAGATGGGGTCATGTGGGTCTATTTATGGCCCCAGGCACTGTAAGACCTTGGGCAAGTTTAATTCTCTAACCTTGACTTTCTCTCATTTTTCTATCATTCATTTATCAAACATCTATATTGCTTCTTATTTTCAAAGAGATTCTAGTTTAATATGGACATTAATAAGTAAATAAATGAAATATTATAGCTACTGTAATATACTGGATAGAAGACATAGAAGAGTGAAGGCCTAAAAAAGGAAGATTGAATTTTCTGAACAGAGTATGGGCCTGGAAACTATACAGAGAGGAGGTAACTGAGTCCTGAAAAGATGACCAGCTGGGAATGTGGTTGCAGAGGTAGGCAGGTGCCAAGTCATGGAGGGACTGGAGTTGTCAAGGTGCTGAGGGTGCTCCCTGTTGGGAGTGTCTTTGATTGTGTGAGAGATAAATGGGTCTGTATATAGTCTAGGGAGAAAGAGGGCACATACCTGTAAAATAAATCTGCTCTGGGCAAAAGGTTATATGAACTTACTGCGGAGATTCCTTTTAAAGTTCCAAATTCTACAAGGAAGAAAAAGGTATGGCCTTATTTTTGATCTCTTTATCCATTTTGTTGATCTGTGGCAACTAAAGTTTTGCCTTCTAATGGGGATCACAAATTGATATTATCCTGGAGTATTTAAGTAATGTACTGAGTCTCCATGCTATGTAATAGTGATGAAGGATGACTTAAACATGATTATTGTTCTCAATAAGAGATTCTGGTTCAATAGGTACAATCAAGTATGTAAATAAATAAATGCAATATTATTATAGGAAAAATTACTTTGACTGTCTGGTAGCACATCCTCTATCCCCAAGTGAGAGACTCTCTACGTTCTGCAGTTATTTCTGTTGTAAGAGATATGGAGTCTCCTACCCATTTCTACAGGAAGGAAGTTTTTGCTTTACATGCAGTTGTGACTCTATTGGCTTCCCTTCTGTGGGCTGAAGAACAATGTTTCTGTGCATCATATAGCAGGACAAGTCAGCAACCAAAGAGCTTAATGTGATATGTGAATTCTTTGTAAATATCATACAGGTTTGACTTGATTGATACTAGAAGGAAGCATCATCAAAGCATTCCTTCTTTTTTTTATGTTTTGAAAACTTTTACTACTCATAAGTACAGGAAAAAGAGAAGTTTAAAAAATTAACAAATACCGGGAAGTTACAGAGTTATAAGAAATCATAAAAGCACTAGCAAATAGTTATCCCTGGTCATCATTCAGTCACATTTGGGGCTTAATCTGCTTTCTTTTAGCCTCTCTCTAAACTCCCTTCTTAGATGTTGCTTCCTGGGAGCCCCTGTCCAGTGTTATCTGTGCTGGGTGATAGACCAGGCTACTCAGACTCTAGCACGAGGTAGATTCAAGTTGGCACCACTGCTGTGTCTGAATCCCAGGTTGTTCCCTCTGGCCCTGGGTGGAACTCTACGTCTATTCTCCAGCCACCCTGGATCCCTAACCCCCTGAGTAGGAAGGCACTTTCCTATCTGGCCTCCAGTATTTCTTCTTTGAGCTCTAGGCTATCTGGCTTCAACCTTTAATTACCTCCTTTATCCCTTTGTGAGGTTTCTCCATTTCCTTATAACTTGGCTTTCTTTCCTGGTCTGTTTTTCTCTCCAGTTAGATTTGTCTGAAATATATCCACTAGCCAGTAATAAGCTGGCTGTACTCTTAAGTAAAGCTATTTTTATTTACCCTCTTCTAAACTAGTATTTGGGCCCAATCTTAATGTAGTTCTGTGGCTTCTACCATCATCTTGGGAGATTCTGCACTTCATTGGTTTTTTTCCAGTAGCCATCTCTCCATGTTTCAAAATTCCTCCTGCTATTCTACCTCTCACCAACTTTCTGTTTTTTAAGGGATGCTATTACTTTGCCACTTAATTTCAGAGGGAAGTGAAATGCTGAACTCATCGAAGAATCAATCCCTTGCCAATTGAGAATACTAGCTCCTCCCACTTCTCCAGGTTCATTTTACTAACTGATAATGCAGGTGCCTCACACCCCAGTAAGTATTATTAACAGAACCTAAGAAGTGCAATTCTGTAATACCAAAATACACAAAACAACAATGTAGAAATTACATATATAGTATAGGAAAAAAACAACAACAAGAAAACAAGAGGAAATCCCTTGTTTGATTTCCTACTTGAAATAACGTTTTTAAAAGGTAAGATCCAAGAGTGAAATCATGAAGATGAGGTGCCAAAAATATATATTAATTCCACCATTAAATGAATTGATCAGTTCTGTGTGAAGAAGAAACATGAGTGGGACTTGGGAGAATGGTACTTGGGAGAATATTCTGCTAAGTGTTGTAATGAAATATTGCAGTTATATTCCAATGATGTGATACTGTATACTAGAGGAATACATGGGATATTATTTTTCTATGTGAGAAAGTACTCAATGACTAGAAATATATTTTTTATTATATGGATTTTTATGTATTTGTATAAATTGGCTGTTTTCCACAGAAAAAGTGAATACATAAGGTACTTTATTTTGTCAGAACAATTTATAGTGAAGTATTGTTATAAATAATAACTATGTGTGAAGGGCATTTGAACTGAAGGATAATCTCTGTTGGATAGTAAACTGCCAGAAATTTCTTGATATCCCACAGAAAAGAAGAAGAGGAATATCACAGGCCAAGTTAATGGGTTTTTTTAATTTTCATTTTTCCTCTATATTTTAAGCCCACTGCTCATTCCTTGGCTTAGACCTTCAATTCGAGCATATCCATGGGACCTTTCCTAATTGTTCATATCCGATGGGATAGACTAGATTGGAAGCCCTATTCATATGGCTCCCCCAAAACTTAACTGTTAACAGCCTATTGTTGACTGGAAGCCTTACTGATAACATAAATAGTTGATTCACATATATTTTGTATATGTATTATTACTCTATTATTATAATAAATAAGCTAGAGAAAAGAAAATTTTGTAAGAAAATCATAAGGAAAAGAAAATACATTTATTATTAAGTAGAAGTGGAAAATATATTATTCATTAAGTAGAAGTGGATAATCATAAAGGTCTTCAGCTTTGTTGTCTTCATACTGAGTAGGCTGAGGAGGAAGGAGAAAAGGAGCTGCTCTTGCTGTGGCCAGGGTGGGATGGTAGAGAGAGAGAAAAAATCTGCGTATTTGCAGATACGTGCAGTTGAAACCTGTGTTGCTCAAGGCTCAACTGTTCTTTGTGTTTTGTTCTATGAAAATAATGGATGCTGTTGAAAGCAGATTCTATATTAGAAATGTGTTCATGAATATTAGTCCATTTGGGGGAACATCTGTTTAATGAAGGTGTTTGGACTGCAGTTTTTATGAATAATATTTGAGCATATGTAATGTTTTCATTAATAAAATTATCAGTCTATCCATATATTTCCAAAACATATCCATAAAATGTTGGGGTGTTTTGGGTAGTAAAAAGTGGTGTTTCTTAAGAGAGTTGTAAAAGGAAGGCATTTCACGTGGCTTGATTGGAGACAAGTAACGCCTTAGGAGAGGCCACAGACTTTGCAGTAAGTGGGACCTGGTTCAGTTCCGGTTGCACCATCTGTGTGAACCACCTCATGTTACTTAACCTCTTTAGCCCCTAATTCTTCATCAGTATAATGGGATTAATAATATATAATCAAGGGATATTAATAAATGTCCTTACCCAGTGCCAGTCACATTATAAGTTTCAACAAATGATGGTTATTATCATTAAATGTAAATTCATGAGTAACTTTGAAGGAATCTCATCTCTCACATGATAGTGAACTGCTTAGGTTATCTGCAAATAACTTGGTTTATTTTTAGAATGACCCTAACTTGAGGATCTCTAAAAGTCTTGTTTTCACATCAGCTGCTTAGATTGGCTGTGGTAATTCACCTAGCAGCCTAGCAGAAGAGTTTTCCACATAGAGAGTTGACCACACTGACCTGTAATGATTCCAAGCATCAGTGGCTAAGAAGTACCAGACCAAAAAGAAATTGTGTGTATGTGTGTGTGTATATATACACACACTTAAATTACATACAAATATATATATTTATATATATTTAAAATTGTATATATATTTATATATATAAATATATATACAAATATTTATATTTAAATTTGTATATATATATTTATATATACATAAAATATACATTTTATATTTAAACTTGTATGTATATAAATATATACACATTTAAATATAAAACCCCAAAATATAATTACATGGCATCAAAATAATAACTCCTATTTTTTCCTCACAATATGTGCTTATTATAAGAAATTTAGCTCACACCTGTAATTCCAGCACTTTGGGAGGCTGAGGCGGGCGGATCACGGGGTCAAGAGATTGAGATCATCCTGGCCAACATGGTGAAACCCTGTCTCTACTAAAAATACAAAAAAATTAGCTGGGCGTGGTGGTGCGTGCCTGTAGTCCCAGCTACTCGGGAGGCTGAGGCAGGAGAATTGCTTCAGCCGGGAGGGTGGAGGTTGCAGTGAGCCGAGGTGGTGCCACTGCACTCCAGCCTGGCACCTGGTGATGGAGTGAGACTGTATCTCAAAAAAAAAAAAATTACTCCAATATAATTTACAATTGTTAACATTTATTTCAATATACATCTGTTTAGTCTTTGTCTAAACTATAGTGTATTTTTCCTAACAAAAATTGAACATATTTCTTTGAAGTATGCTTTTTTGATATAATGATGTCTTGTGATCATATTTTTCAAGTCTTTAAAGAACTCTAGCATATTTTTATGAATGTAGAAATATTACAGATATAATAGATACATAGAATGTTATAAATGTAATATATCATACTTTAATCAACTTATTTTCAAACATTTATTATATTTGATATTATTATGAATAAGACTGTGGTAAATGTTCTCTTAGTTATTAAGCATTTATAAGCATGCATTAAAATTCCTTAGGATAACCTTCTGAAGGTGAAATTTTGGGATTAAATGCCATAATAATAGACATTGTTGGTTGCCAGTATATCCTTTTTCTTCTTTCTCTTTCCTGACAAGGATCTCAATTCTCTTTAGTTTTCCACTTCTCATCTGTGCAGCCAATTGCCATGGGAGACACTGAGCCCACCCTAATGCTAGGGGTGGCTTTAATCAGCCAGTTACATTTCTTTTGTCAATAATTGATGCAGGACTGGCTTGGGATCTTGAGAGAGCAAGGAAAGTTTACTGGGAGCTTCAGAAAAAGTTATTCATCATTTTTTGGGAGGATATTCAGAAGTGACTTCCCTCTTTTGCTCTGTTAGATATAATAATAAAATATCAAATATAACAAATGTTAGGTATGGATATGAGACCTCAGAAACCCCAGAACTTATTCTTTGTCTGATGGAAAGCCCACACATGGGAAAGACAGTCATAAAGAACAAAAGTAGAGCCACTGGGCTAAATTAAGCAGCAACTTGCTCAACCTTTCCACATCTAGTTATGTGAGCAATCCATTTCCTCATGTCCAAAACGGCTTGATTGGGGTTTTCAGTTATTTATAGCCCAAAGCACTACAACTGATATGGTAATCAGAATTTAAGGCTTTTAAGTACGTAACATTCTGATTTTAATCAGAAAGTACCACCGGAAGGTTCATACTAACTTATTCTCCTACAAGCAAGCAGTACAGTTTCTTGAAACATACACTAAAGTTTATTTTGGACCACATGAAAATGAATTTATTATCAAAATATATGGCTTTTTTTGTGTCACTGTCCTGGAAGATGCAAACTGTCATTTCTTCGAACAAGTTGTATCCATTGCTCTTTTCTCCTCTTCACCTCTCTTCTTCTACCTACCTTTAGGTATATCAAGGATTGGTCTAAAAGAACATAAACTGGATTGGGCACAGTGGCTCATGTCTGTAATCCTAGCACTTTGGGAGGCTGAGGTGGGAGGACTACTTGAGTGCAGCCTAGGGAACATACTGAGACCCTGTCTCTACAAAAAAAAAAAAAGAAAAAAAAAAGTAAGAAAGGAAGGAAAGAGGGAGGAAAGGAGTGAGGAAGGGAAGGAAGGAAGAAAGGAGAGAGGGAGGGATGGAGGGAGGGAAGGAAGGGAGGAAGGGAGGAAGGAAGGAGGGAGGGAGGGAGGGAAGAGAGGAAGGAAGGAAGGAAGATGAAAAAATAGGCATGGTGGCCATGTGCCTGTAATGTCAGCTACTCCAGAGACTGAGGTGGGAAGAAAGCTGGAGCCTGGGAAGTTGAGGCTGCAGTGAGCCATTATTGTGCCACTGCACTCTAGGCTGGTTGATGGAGTGACACTGCATCTCAAAAACAAAAACAAACAAAAAAGCCATAAATTGTTTACCAAGGGTCCTGTGTTCAAATTCCCCCATCTGCCATTAATTGTACTGATAATATTAAATAGTTTATTAACTCTGTGACTCACTTCATTCACTTGCCCTCTCTAACTGATAGTTTTCCTGTTTGGAATGAAGAAAACAATCAATTCAAAAGAAAGCTTTTTAAAAAAATGCAGAAGTATTATCCATTTATTTGTCATCTGTAACTTATGTTTTTACAATTCTGTTTTCTATTTCTTTTTTTGATTTTGCTTTAACTTGCTCTTGAAAAGCTCCAGCTTCAGATCCCTCAATTTCTCCCCAAGAATTCTAGAATCTTTCAAGGACAGGGAGTTCTCTACTCCCTACCATGTAGCATCTACCATTCTATTCCTCTTTGGCTTTTGTAGCCATGTCTTTTCCCACTGCTGATATCCAGGCCAGAGTTGTGCCAGGGACACACCAGAGCACTACTGTTATGCTATCGTCACAAAAGTGCCAATGCCCAAGTGCTGATGTTACAGTACTCTTCAAGGGGAAGAGAATAATGCAGCATTTGCCATTGGTTCTGATAACACCAGCAACATTCTCACTGGGCCTTCTCATGTATTAGTTTTTGCCTCTGAAAATGTTTTCTGTAATCTCCTCCAAACCCACTAATACGTAACTAACGCTTATGTATTAGTCTGTTCTCATGCTGCTAATAAAGACATAACCAAGACTGAGTAATTTAAAAAGGAAAGAGGTTTAATGGACTCACAGTTCCACATGGCTAGGGAGGCCTCACAATCATGGCAGAAGATAAAGGAAGAGCAAAGGAACATCTTACATGGTGGCAGGCAAGAGTGCTTGTGCAGGGGAACTCCCCTTTATAAAACCATCAGATCTCATCAGACTTATTCACTACCAGGAGAACAGTATGGGAGAAACTGCTCCCATGATTCTATTATCTTCATCTGGCCCTGCCCTTGACACTGCGGATTATTACAATTTAAGGTGAGATTTGGGTAGGGACACAGACAAACCGTATCATCTTGTCCTTCCTTAAAGTGTCAACTTAAATGTTTCTTCTTCCAGATATTTCTCTGCCTCAGTTTTTTTGTCCTCTTGCCTGGATCTTGGGAAAATAAATCAACCATAAAACAGAGTAAAATTAGTAGATAGATAATAAATAAATGAGTAGTGTCCATATATTCAACCAGTATTTATTTATTTATTTACTTATTTTTTGACACAGGGTCTCATCTGTTGCCCAGGCTCGAGTGTGGTGGTGCAGTCTGGGCTCACTGTAACCACTGGGACCCCAGATGCACACCATCATGCTTTTTTATTTTTTGTAGGGACAGGGTCTCCCTATGTTTCCCAGGCTAGTCTCAAACTCCTGAGCTCAAGTGATCCTCCTGCCTCAGCCTCCCAAAGTGCTTGGATCACAGGTGTGAGACACACTGCCCTGCCCTCAACTGGCATTTATTAAGTAGCTTCTATTTGCCAGGCCCTCAAGTTCAGGCTGGATATTTCTCTATGAATTTTTATAGCAATCTCAGAGTATCATTTCATGGTAAGTTGTATGTTGTATTTGTCCATCCCCACACTGGATTGTATTAATATGTTTCATTAGGCCAGGTAACTGTCATTTTTGCTTACCCTTATACCCTACACTTGAACTCCAGACTCATGTATCTTCACATAGATGTTTAATAAAATATCTAAAGTGTTATAAATCCAAAACTGAGCTCTGGTATTCTTCCTTCAAACCTGTTCCCCTTACAGGTTACTCCTATCAGAAAATGGCTACCTCTTTCTACAGGTTTAAAATATGTGGGGTCATCTTGGACTCTTCTTTTTCATCCACACTTCACACCATCAGCACATCATGTCAGTGCCACCTTCTGAATTTGACTGTCCTTATCTTGTCCAGCATATCCAAGATCCAGCTGAGGCATGACAGGTGCATAGGCTGCAAAGTTTCCCTCTCAGTCATGCAAGCGAAGACCCTGCTGACACTGCATGTGAACATCCATGATGCCGAGTGCCTCCTTAAATTAAGCTTGTGCTCTAGATACTCCTCTTACTTAAACCTAGTGCTGTCCCACTGTCTTAGCTATCATGACTTTATACCTGGATACAGCAGGAACCTCTTCATAAGCCTCTCTGATGCTCTCTGTCTTTCTGTGGTTATTTCCACCACACTGCCAGCTGATCCTATGACAGTGTAAGTGAGACCATGTCAGTCCTGTTCTCAAACCCTCCAGTGGCTTCTCATCAAGTAAAAGTAGGTGGGACCACATTGGTCTGTTGGGTGCTGATTGGCCCACCTCCCCATTTCACACTAACTTAATCTTCTACATTACACCTGCTCACCCTGCTGCTGCTTCAGTACACCAGACATGATCTGACTCAAGCCTTTGTACTTGGGAATGCTTCTGCATGGAAAGTTCTTCCCTTAGATCTTCCTCATTTCTTCCAGTACTGAGCTGAAGTACCATCTTCTCAGGAAGACCTGCTTGGCCACCTGTCTACAATGTCAGCACACCCCTTTAGTCTCACATTCCTTCCCCTGACTTTTTTGTTTTTCTTTAGCCCACATGAATGTTAGTACACACACACACACACACACACACACACACACACACACACACACATTTAACTTATATATATTCTATCCCTACCGCTCCCCACGTCCACCAGATTGCAAGTTCCAGGTGGGCAGGGATTTCTGTGTCCTTCGATGTATCTAACCATCTAACACTCATATTCTCAGTGCCAGGAACTCAATAAATACTCACTGAATGATTGAACACTGCATCTACGGATGGATGAGTGCCTTTATCTACCCACTTATTTATTAATTTTACTCTGCTTTTTGGCATATGTTTTTCCTTAGGACCTAGTTATGCAGCCAAGAAGACAGAGGCAGTCTTCCTGCACTGAGAATTGCTACCCACCCATTTCCAGCTCCCAGCATCATCCAAGCAACCTCACGATTCCATACACCCTAACCCATGATCCTCTAGACATTTCTCAAAACTCTTCAATCCTGGGGTACACCACAAGTGAAATCTCTAGTACATCAAAACTGATGAAAATGAATGAACTCTCATGTATGATAGAGATAAAGTTCTTTTATAGCAAGGTTTTAAAGTTAGATAGCAACTAATTATGAGATCCCATCAAACTTCTTAAAATAATATATATCTGGATATATGTATGAAGGAAAAATAGCTTTTCTACCAAATGTTAAACATTTCTTTTTTGGTGAAAAATCAGTACGCTAGATCTTTTGTTTGATTAAAGCAAAAAGCATATACAGAAGGTGACAAATCTAGTATGTTAAAATTTATAATAATATTTTTTTAAAGGCTGGAACCAGAGATTTTCTGATGGGTATGCGCAGGTTGTGTCTTTCAAACAGAATTCGTTTTCAAAATTCCTGTGATGTTAGTAGAAATTGCTCACTACTTTGCTCTTCAAATGGCATGCTTGGTTCTTGAGAAAGATTTTTGAAAGCCTTTATTTGATTCTTGACAGCTGTGCATTTTTCTAGGCTGCCAGACGAGACTAAATCTTGTCTAAATGTAAATACCTGGTTACTTGATTCTCTGTCATGGAGGGCAGTTTATTCTTTTTGCAGGAAGCCTTGATTTTCAAGGAGGAAGTGACCAAGGGCCTTCATTAGCAGGCAGGCTTCAAACTGTTTCCAGGCTCTTTGTTTACTTCTGTAGAGCAGACTTTATTTTCATGCCCAATAAGTTTGACAGAGCAGTAAAATCAGTCCGGTTAAATGGGTCACCAATGCAGGTGGGGAGCCCAATCTGGTCTTGCAAAGTACAAAAGTGCTGCTCCCACGAATACGGATACCGGCAGAGCTCAAGCTTCCCGTTTTCCTTGGGCAATTAGGATCACAGAGTGCACATTTTGGGCTGTGGGGAGAGGCGGGTTTAGAAAGAGGATCAGCGTTGACTTCATCTTATACAATCTTAACAGCTTAGATGAGGGAAACTGAGAAATGCCTCTAATAAAGTACACATGTCACATGCATACTCATAAGGCCATTAAGTGCTTGTGGGTTTTTTTGGGGGGGGTTGGAGGGTTGTGAAATTGCACAATTTATGCTGTCATTTTTGCAGCACTTCCAGTGAAATATCTAGGTGTTTCTTCTAATATCTCCACTGCAACTTCCAAATCATAGTCTTCTTGTGTTAGCTGAAAGCATTAAACCAGAAATTACCATAATAGTGCTATTTACCCCTCATTTATGGAGCCACTAGCGTTATTTTTCCACTAACTTTACAGAATGCGTTTCAACCAGCAGTACTTCTGGTCTGGTTGATGAAACTCGATTGTACTTTAAAAATACAGTTGGGCATTGTATCAGAAGACTAAACCAGCATGCTTGTCATTTCACAAAAGGGACTTCCAGAGGTTGCAGTCCCTGTAATCAGAGAGTATTTCATTTGGTGTTTGAGGCTGTGGACTAATGCCTTATTTCGCAGCTAATCATCTCCATGTGCTTATGTAGCTGGACCAGTGTTTGAATGAAGACTGTGCATTTTAACAGCACTGCAAACTAGATGTAAGAAATTATATTTCACCTTATGTCAAAACAGACCTGAAAGTGGGGGATGGGTATGATATAAACACTCAAAGAGTTCCTTAGCCTGAACCAAAAGGTTGAAAGAATAAAGTGGTGTGTGTGTGTATGGATGTGTGTGATAACCCTGAGGTTGTTAGAGCAGTTTTACTTCATTGATGTTTTTTTCTAAGCCACAGCACTTAGAGACTCTGAACTCACAAGCAGCCTTGATTATGGTGTTTGTGACACTGCCACAGGGTCTTTGCATTATTTATCTCAGTCTGCTTTACCCATCCAGCTTCCTGGGAATATTTTCAGATGGAATCACTAATTAGCACATATGTGGGAACTTCTCAAATCAGTTGGGTCCCCTCCTCATTACTTTTTAATTTTTCTCTATTTGCCTAACGTATGTCAAAGATAAAATTTTAAATGACGGGTTAAGGGAATTTTCAGACTGAAATGCCCATGTTCTACGGGAAACAGATTAGTCAAGCAAGGGACCTTTATATGACCAGAAAGAAAGCCATTCAAATGTATACTAATAGAGAATGAAGTTGGTTTGGCCCAGACGGTGTTCTATGGATTATTTTATTAGTTAATCACCAGGACAGCTTTTTAGAATTGCCTCACAAATATTTCAACAATGCTGTAAACTGTGCTTTATTTCTCAGTTCACATCCTGACTTTGCTAGACCATACTACAGCCTCCTTCCACCTTCCTATGCTTTAAATTCTATACCTATTGGGCATGATATTTTCCTTATTAAACCATAGTCTACATATTTAAGAATATGGTCTGAATTTTTGTTTTAAATTTTAAAACACTAAAAATAATGTGCAAATAAGGTTTCTGAATCTTTGCATCTCCTTTCCTAGGTTTTCTCTATTCATTCTATGTCAAAAATGAAGTTTTTTGCCATGTCATATAGCAATAAGTGATAGGAAATGTGAATTCTTAGGCAATGGCATTTTTAAGATGACAGAAAAATCTGGGTTCAGTCAGAAGAAAAGATACTTGTACTGGGGAGAAAACCCACAGGAATACTTAAAAATGCATGATCAAAATGAAACAGATCTCTTAACCAAAATATTCAGACTTGGCAAACAATGTTGAATTAGATAGGATGTGATTTTCCAAGTAATATAGGCCTACCAAATATGTATTTTGTAAGTAGAGCAATAGAATGTGTGTGTGTGTGTGTGTGTGTGTGTGTGTGTAAGTGTGTGTAAGAATCACTGGAGTGTTGTTTCTAAGGGATTTGCTACACAGTTTTTTTTATTACAGTTGTGTATATATGCTGGAGAACTCAGTGTAAAAATGTGTGGAAAGCTAAATACGTATGGAAAACCATCAGGGTATTCTCTGTGGAATTGTGAAAACAAATAAGGTCTGTTAGATGGTTGAGTTTCACATTAGGTATAAAGTATATAGTTATCTGGTCAAGTAGCCAAGTTATAATTGTCATCTAGAAGATCTAATACATGATACTGATTGAAGAGTTTTTTTTGAACTTAGTCTCAATAGCTTCTTTTTGCATATATTTTTAGTGTCTTACTTACAACCTAGTTTTTAAAGCATGGTATGGAATAGAGGCGTAAGATTTACTTATCCATTGTCGTTTTAAAGCGGTAGCTGTATATTTAGGAAAGGGAAGGTGTTTGGACTCACCTTATTTGCCAGGTTCAATTCTTTGACAATGGCTGCCAGCAGACTTAGTAGAAAAGTGTGTTGGGATCTAGGAGTAACATCTGCTGTTGTTACAGTAAAAAGTTTAGTGGCATTAACAATATAAATGTCAGTCATTTTCCACCTCTCGTCTACAAATTTACACTCAATTGTGAGATATTGCTATTTTCACAGCTGAGTTACAGATGAAAAGACTATATAGCATTTGTTCCAAATTTAATTCAATTCAAGATGCTCTAAATCTGTGCTGTCCAATATGGTAGCCATCAGCTAAATGTGGGTATTGAGCACTTCAAATGTGTGGCTTGTCCAAATTAAGGTGTGCTGTAACTGTAAAAATGCATATAGAATTTCAAAGACTTAGTAAGAAAACAAGAATATAAATATCTTGTTAATATTTTTTATATTGTTACATTTTGAAATGGTAAGATTTTGGATATATTAAGTTAAATAAAGTATATCATTAAAATTAATTTTACCTATCTAATTTTGCTTTTTTCCAGTGTGGCTACTAGAAAGCTTAAAATTACATAAGTGACTCACATTTCTGGCTCACAGCGTATTTCTATTGGATCGTGCTGCTCTAAATTAACATCTTCTCTTCTTTCATTAGTTCTCATGTTTAAATATACAAATCTGTGAAAAGGAATTATTAATTTTTTTTCTCCCAAAATAATCTAATTTTCCAGGCAGCTTTACGCCTCTAGGCTCTTACTGTGGCTCTCCCTGTTCTGCCTGGGATGCCACCATACCCTGAAGGGCTCAGACATATGGTGAAGTCTACTAACTTATTTTACAAGAGTTCTCTCAAGTATCAGTATGGTGTAAGGCCTAAAACTAAGGCCCAATATTAGGTGCTGCCTTGATATCTGGTGAGGTTAAGAGGGTCTCAAATAACCTAATCTTGAAGTCTCCTTCCCACTCTGCTCCTACAAATAAGGGCCTGTAGCCAAACAATCTCCTTATCAAAGAGATCAAGTGAAGGTCCTGCTTATCTTTAAGGACTGGGATTTAATTATCGCCCAGCCCCAGTATTATTCAAATAACTCAGTCACCTCTTGCTATGGGAGTTTGGGAGGTAACTTACCCCTTGGTACTACAAAGCTTCTCATAGTTCCTGGTTGTTCACTTTGTTCCAGAGTGCAAGCTTTATGTGACCCTGCATGGCATGTGATGTCCTCCTCCCAGGCTGCAGGTATATGTGACTAATAAGCTGGCGTCAAGCTTACCTGTCCAGTGTTGGGCGCTGTGCATTCAGCTGTCCTCCTAAGCTTGAGCAGAATCTCTCCCTCACCAAAGGGTGAATGGGAGATAATTAAAATAATTACCTTTACTCCCTTCTCTTCCTCCTCTCTTTTTCCTTCCTCCCTTCCTGTGAATACTTGTTAACTTCAGAGTCACAGCACTTGCCTCTCCACCTGCCGCATTCACTCCACTTCAAGAAGGAAGGTGTGCTTTCTGCTCTGCAAAGCGTCTTGCATTATTTTTTAAACATTTTGCTTTTGGTACATACCCAAGCTCCGCACATTTTTTTCCCCTTAATTTTTAAACCCACGTATACTTCAAGGGAAATTGAATCCATATGCTTCTGATTCATTTACACACAACTCATCAAAATGTTGTTTTAAAAGAGCTAAACTCAAATCCCATGGGGGCTGAGTGGGTTTCAGACTTGGCTGAAGCCTCTCCCTTCTCTGATCATGGCTAGTTATGGGCAAACCAGCCAGAGTGAAACACAAACCCTCACACCTCCCAGAATTTGAATTGAATAGCACCTTTCTTTGAGGTCTAGCTATAGAGAACCTAGTGACTTCTTACCTTGCAGTCAGCCTTCATCTGCACAGCTGCCATAGCCTGTGCTTGTCTTAGTCCAGACTGCCTAGAGAAACCCAATGGAAAAAGGAGCTCTTTACATTGGTCTAGCCAAACAGGAATGACCAGAAATCTAGGGAAACTATTTGTGCATGCTATTCTGCCTGATGGTAGACTCATAAAATCATGGCTCTGGCAGGCACCCTGCAAAAATCATGTTCTTACCTTTAGTCAGGCCTCAGAAAATTCCTCAGCAAACAGTAAAGCTATCCTAATTACTACCACAAGTAATGCTATATAGCAAAGGCCATTTCTTATTTCCTTTCAGGTAATTCTGACCAAAGCTCAACAATTTGCAATGCCAGTAACTTTCTCAAATTATATATATATATATATATATATATATATATATATATATATGGTTTGTATTCTTGCCCACAACTAAATTCTTGAGGTTCCACTAGCTCTTGGATAATGATCTGTGAAACTGACCCATTATGCTGTTGGTTTCTGATAACCATTGAAACTAGTGCAGAGACTGGCAGGACAATCTGGGGTTAAGAACTGTTCCCTTTTTCCTAAGTTGATCAGGTAGCTTAGTTGGAATGGGTAAAAAAACCATGAGTGTCTAGAGATTTCCACCATGAAAATGTCCAAGGCAATTGTAAGCATAAATAACAGCATTTTGGGTTCTATTCTTCCACTGCTAATACAGAAAACAGGAATACCAGATGTTTCACAAACCATTGAAAGGTTAGCTAGTCGACTGTGATGCATGAAGGTGAGCCAGAATCCCTATTCCAAGAAGGTTCAGGACCTTGAAAGCAATACATTTGCTGGCTGTCAGAGGGGCCTCCATGCACAGCAGTCTCTGACTGACACCCTACAAGAATGGGTGAACTTTCCAATAGACTTTTTGATTAATGCCAATTAATGTAACTGCTCTGAAATGGTGGGGTCTCATTAGTAGCAAGAAGTTCTGTTAGCTGGCACCAACATGGCATCAGGCATTCAGCTAAATTTCTGCTTTCCCCAGGGGCAACCAGCCCTGCTCAGTTTGCCTGGGGGCTTTTGACTCTACAATCTCTTCCAACATTAAACAAGTGTACCCCAGTGAGTTCAGAAACCCTGACAGATGTTTCTTTACAAAAACACATCCCTTGAAAACCTTAAATGTATGATGTTCTACCTCTCTCTTCCTCCCAACTTTCTCCGCATTGCTCCCTCATTTTACTAAAATACATACTAAATACTCTGTTGAGCTTGGCCCCTCAGATAACATTGTATGGATATATTTAAGGTTTTAAGAATTGGTTTATTATTTTTCTTTCATTTATTCTGGGTTAGAACTGTTTAGTGGCCATGAAATATTCCTCTGGGCAATTCTTCTGTGGCATCAACTTATGATCTAAATTTATTATGAGGGCTTGGTAGGTGTAGCTAAAAATAAAGGTACAGTGTGATGTATCACAAGGGCACACTTTGTATAGGCTCTAGAAGGCAGCTTTTAAAATCAGCTGAATCACTTATCAGCTGTATTGGAAATGAGCACATTTGTTTCTAAGTATTCAGAGTCTGGATAAAGCGAATTATCTTCATAACCTCCTACTGTAATCAGATAGGCCATGGGATTTGTGTCCCAACGTTTGGAAGAGTACTAATAATACAAATATTAGCAGCTAATACCTGTGATACCCTGATATGTGTTCAGCCCTACGCTTGGCACACTATGTACATTACCTTATTAAACAGAGACAACGAGGTGAGGTGGGCATTACCACATCTGTTACACAGATGAGGACACATGCTCATAGTAGTTGGGTCATCTGCCCAAGAAAGCAGGGCTAGTAAATGGAACAACAGATATTTGGACCTAAGCTTTTCTGATTCCAAAGCCAGGTGCTATGGTGTGGATGATTATCCCCACCAAATCTCATATTGAAGTGTGATTTGCAATGTTGGTGGTGGGGTCTGGTGGAAGGCGATTGGATCATGGGGGCAGATCCCTCATGAATGACTTAGCGCCATCTCCTTGGTGATGAGTGAGTTCCCACTGTCAGTTCACAGGAAATCTGGTTGTTTGAAAGGGTGGGGCACCTTGCCCACTCTCTTTTGCTCCTGTTCTCACCATATGACATGCTGGCTCCCAGTCACCTTTTACCATAATTGAAAGCTTCCTGAGGCCACACCAGAAGCAGATGCTGACACTGTGCTTCTCATACAGCCTGCAGAACAGTGATCCAGAAACTTTATTTCTTGATAAACTACCCTGTCTCAGGTTTTTCTTTATAGTGACACAAAAATGGGCTAACACACCAGGGAAATTAAAAAAGAAAATGAAATGTAATAAAATAAAATTAGTCTCAGAAACATTAAGCAGTGCTGAGAATTCTCTTCCTATACCTCAATATTTGAAAACATACTATAAGAAAAAAGGGGCCGGGCACAGTGGCTCACAGTTGTAATCCCAGCACTTTGGGAGGCTGAGGCAGGTAGATCACCTGAGGTCAGGAGTTCAAGACCAGCCTGGCCAACATGGTGAAAACCCATCTCTACTAAAAATACAAAAATTAGCCTGGTGGGGTGATGGGCACTTGTAATCCCAGTTACATGGGAGGCTGAGGCAGGAGAATTGCTTGAACTCAGGTTGCAATGAGCTGAGATTGTGCCATTGTACTCCAACCTGGGTGACAAGAGCGAGACTGCATTTCAAAAAAAAAAAAAAAAGAAAAAGGACTTCTGCAAAAGTTAGATATTCTGCTTTTTAGGTGAGTACCATGAGGTGAATAATTTAGTTGAAAAAGCACCTCTTCTGTGACACCCTCCCTGATCACTAGGCAGAGTACCCTCTCTCTCCTCTATATTCTCGTATTTCTTTCAACAGTTCCCTTTATGTGGATTTTTTTTCCTAAGTCTTTTTTCCCTTCCAGACTCTATTACCCTCCAGAGAAGGGTTGGTGTCTTGTGGTATTCCCAGTGCCCTGTATAGTGCTTGACATGAAACAGATAGCTTCCAGAAGTGTCGGTGAATGGGGACATTGAAAGAGCTGATCAGCCTTCTATGATGTATGAAGGCAGTGGGAAAGAAGAGGAGGACAGTGTCCAGAGGTCTTTGGGGCTTGAGAGCTGATTAGACTAGGGGCTTTCATGAGATGGGGGACCAGTGAAGAACATTTATGAGTAGTTTGACATCACCGTTTTCCATTTTGAAAAGTCATTTTGTAAGTAAAGCAGAGGATGGGGCTGTGAAAGTGAGGAATATAGAAAAATAAAATGTGTTCACAATATCTGGTTCATGAATCAAGCTGGTTCTGATAACCACAATGTAGCTTCTTGTAAATTCACTGTGCTGGTGATACCAGGAGCCCTGTGAAGACATGGTTTGCTCCCAACCCAGTGATGCAGATGAGCCTTACCAGGTAGCGAAGACACTTTGAGGTTCGAGGACACACAAAGCCTTCTAGGTCCAGAAGTGCACTGCTGTCCAAACACAAGCCTGCAACAGCAGCTCCTCTCGAATCCCTGATACAGGAGACACTGCCATGGGAGTAAGTGCTCTGCAGGTGGACGGCTGCCCTCCAGGCTCACACTGCTTGGTGCCACCCTCACAACTGACCACTTGAGTCCCAGTGCAACTCCTCTGACCTACCCCAAGACATTCAGAGAATACATGGCAAAGCTTTTAGGCTTTCTTTTGCTGTGGCGTCTAGAGGCTCCTTTTTTTTTAAAATGCTGCTGAGTGCAGGATTTAGGGTACTGGTGCTGGAGTCAGGCTCTCTGGGTTGGCATCTTGACGTTTGTACTGGGCAGCTGAAGATTTTGGGCGAGTTAAAAAGTCTGAGCCTTCATTGTCTCATCTTATAAAATCTCCACACTGCGTTGCTTTGAACATTAAATGACCAAGCACAGGTAAAGTGTCTAGAACGGTGCCAGGCACATAGTAAATGCTCAAGGAACAATAACTTATTTTATTTTCATCATTTGTGAGTTCCTCCTGTTTGGAAGAAGGAGAAATGTAAGTGGTTTTAATTCATATAGCTAGGGGATTCCTTCTGCAGAAATTACAGTACCCTGGCTTGGTTAGGTTTGGGACCAGCTATAAGATGAGCCATAGAATTTGAAATACTTTCCAGCAGCTGACCTAGAAGAATAAGTCCTAGATGTCTTCCACAAGTGATACTCTGTGAGGGCCTCAGGGAATCCCTGTGTGATCAAGCAGATTTTTACCACGGAAGCCACCCACCTACAGGTACTGATGGTCCTGCTGCTCGAAGTGAGGCTTAGGACCTGGCCACACATAGGAAGATGTTTGTTGAACCTTTTGCCCCGCTACAAGTAGGGCAGGTAGAGGTTCTGGGGTGACTAGGACATGTTCTTTTTCATACTTATACCAGCAAAGGTGACATGCTGCCAGGTGGGATATTTGCACCTCTATTGTATCAACCACTTCTTCCTGGTGTCCTAGCACTATGGGCAAGGAGTCTGTGATTTACGCTTTCAAAATTTATGATAAAATGTAAATAACAAATGCTCACCATCTTCACCATTTTAAAGTGTACAATTCAGTGCCATTACAGACATCCGTGACTGCGCAACCATCACCACCATCTAATTCTAGGATTTTTTAATCACACCCAAAGTGCTGCTCAAATTTGCAGCTTCCAGATAAAACTTCAGGAGAGTGTCACCCTCAGCTGCCATGCCCCATTTCCCCTCTCCCTCACCCCCTGGCAACCACAAATCTGCTTTCTGTCTCTAAGGCTTTGCCTAATTGGAGTGGTTCATATAAAATGGAATCATAAAACATGTGGCCTTTTGTGCCTGTCATCTTTTACATGGTATAATATTTTCTTGTTTTTTGTCTTGGATAGGCATGATAGCATAATATTTTCAAGACTTAGATAATTTTTAGCCTGTACCTATACTTCTTCCCTTTTTATGGCTGAATACAATTATATTTTATGGATGGACCACATTTTGCTTATCCATTCATCACAACTGTGTTTGTGGGAAATTGGTCAACCTTCCTCCTTAGTCAAAACTAGCCCATGATTGGCAAGTGAGCCTGAGGTTGTCAGACCTTTCAATTTTTTAAGATTCACCAGAAATCCACATACTATGAGATATTTTCTATTTTTAAAATCTTTTTCACAATTTTAAATTTTTAGAAAAAACACAATGTGGGCCATCTTCTCTGTGCCAAAGGAAACATGTCTTTAGGTGAGGTCTAGCTCATGGGTCCCCAGTTAGCAGTTCTGGTTTATCTTCCATTATAAACAGCCTCTCTTGGTGATATGTTCAGTGCTATTTGTCTTTACTATATTATTAGACAGACATTTTCCAGCATCTTCCTATGTAGATGGTTCAGTACATTACTTTGTATTATAAACTAGGTGTGATTTTTGCAGAGAAAGTCCTAGCTAACCTTTGAGCTATGTAGATGATTAGGAAAATAATCAATCCTTATTAAGAACTTATTGATTTAGACAAAACAGATCAAAACCTTGCTATGCCGTGGTTTGTTGGAAATGAGTGCTGTTGGCTGGTCCCAGCGCAGTCTTTTGGTACAATCCAATTGACACCCCTCTACTTTCAGAGCACAGTACATGACACAGGCGGACAAGCAAACATAATTAAACACTGGCCCAGATAGGGTTTTCCTTAATTAGTTGTGAGTTTCTATAATGAAAATACCTGGAGATTTATCTGACTTCAAAGTCCCATTAAAGCTGTGCTGCTTTTGTTGCTTTGAAAATTTGGGAGTTTAGGACTCCTCGCCTCATGCTTCTTAATGATGATAATTATATGATATACTTAAAAGTGCTTTTGATCTTGGCCTCTCAAAGCACTCAAGTGAGGCATCAATTCCCCCAACCCCACTCTGAGGCAGGCCTTCCTTGTTTATGGGCAATGTGTGCTGACATGTGTGTCGCAGCCATTGCCGCCTCTGAGAGTATCTGCCAACAGCACCAGTGAAAACGCACAGTTACGCAGCTCAACTCTCCAGCCTTCATATTAATTTGTGGAAATAATTGTAACACCTCACACTTATGTGGTATTTTACATGGCCCTTTATCTCCTTTAAACAATAACAAAAATTTATAGAAGAACCAAGTAACACAGCACCCACTGTTCCAGTAGAAGTAAGTAATAGAACCTCTCTTAATTTTTCTTTTCCTTTTTCTAACAGTTTCTCAAGGCAGCTCGCCAATCAGGTGACAGGTGAGTGGAGTAAATCTTTCAGGCTGCAAGGAGCAATTCCCTGCCTTTCCTGCAGTGCCCAACCATGTTAATGAAACAATTCAGAATACAGTGAATTTGTTTATGCATCTGTAACTGATTTTACTGACTTCTTCTCTTGCTGGAATGTTAGCTTCTATGGTTTCTTCATCCCTGGGGCAGGCTACAAACAGGCATTTATATCTATTAAGGAAAAATGGGTTAAAAGTTATATGATTAAAGCTTGGTTCTGACACAGCCTTTTCCAAGGAAATAAACTCTCTAGTGGACAGGCTGAGGTAATCTTCTAACTGCTACTTGGATTTATAGAATACATCTTTACCTAAAATGATTCAACAAGTCACAGGTATGAGCAGACGGTCCATGGGTCTAATTTGGGGAGGCCTCTCAAGATCTACAGAAAAGAGAACTTGATAGAACAAAACCTGCAGAGCAAGCTTTTTAAAAAAATTTTTAATTTATTTTTTATTTCACAAGAAGATCTCAGAGTGCCATGCTATCCTTCTAGTGCCATCTCTGAAGTAAAGGGACCAGGGATATACTGATATCAGGGATAAGTGTTATGAACACATGTAACTATAAACTTCTAGTACATTTGGAGAGATTGATAGAAATAAATCATACTAATTTTACAGATCCAGATCCATGTAGAAGCAACAGAATCAGTTAAAGAAACTTATGAACAAAGTAAATAAAATGCAACGATCTGCTAAAATTAGACTAGCAGCAACAATGGAATTGTAATTATCTGATGCCTGTCTAAAGTGTACTTTTTTAAATCTCAAAGACTCTAATGTGCTCGTTTTCTATGGTCAGGGTTTCAGAAAGTTGAGAAAAGAGAGTAACAGCAAATATTTACTATATTCTTTTACTATGTGCCATAATTGTTCGGTACTTTAGATGCAATCTTCACTTCAGCCTTACGATGTAGGTGTTGTTTCTCTAGTTTAGAGGTGCAGAAACTGAGATTCAGAAAGGTTAACTATCTTGCTAGAGGACAATGTTAATTTAAAAAAATAAAACAGGATTATTACTCAGAGGTGTCTAAAGCCAAAGCTTACGTTTTTATCTGGCAGATTATTCTGCCAGGAGGATGCAGTTTTAACTGGAGGACAGGGACCTGGAACCAATAATGGTAGCACGAGCAAAATCCATCTCATATATTGTTCCTATGGAAAGTTAAACACGCACATACTCACACACACACACACACACACACACACACACACACACACACAGAGGGGTGGGGGGCAGGGGCTGTACCATCTTTGTAAAGTGGGTGTTAAATAAGTACTCAAAACATAGCTAATAACTCTTTTCTTTAAAAAAGAAAATTGGGCCAGGCGCGGTGGCTCAAGCCTGTAATCCCAGCACTTTGGGAGGCCGAGGCGGGTGGATCACGAGGCCAAGAGATCGAGACCATCCTGGTCAACACGGTGAAACCCTGTCTCTACTAAAAATACAAAATATTAGCTGGGCATGGTGGTGCGTGCCTGTAATCCCAGCTACTCAGGAGGCTGAGGCAGGAGAATTGCCTGAACCCAGGAGGTGGAGGTTGCAGTGAGCTGAGATCGCGCCATTGCACTCCAGCCTGGGTAACAAGAGCGAAACTCCATCCCCCCCACCCCCCCAAAAAAGAAAAGAAAATCCCTGCATTAGAAAAGATTATTCAAAATTTGAAAATGAGGCAAATACAAGTCCTTGCAGTGTCATACTGGGGCATTGTTTAACAGGCCCTCCTAGAAATTCAATCTTTGCTTTACTTTCTATTTACTACTGGTGAAGACCAATACTCTATACATTAAGCTATAGACTCTCTTTCAGGGGAGATGTATAGGATTCTGTCCCAGAGAAGATAAACCCGAAGGTTATAATTTTATTATCTTAAAGGACATTGGCCAGGTTTGTCTTTCACTCAGCAAATGTATTTCAACATGCCTTTCCTGAGTTACTGCATAAATTTCTGGTCCTTAAATTCGCCTTTGAACCAGCTTTAGCACTTCGCTGGATTTCTCATTAATAAGTTCTATGAATTTTTGACATGTGCTGTTTATTTGCATAAGAGTCATCTTTTTAACTGTTTTGAAAATTAAAATTTGGTATCTGAGAAAGTTGAATAGGTGAAATGGATAAACCCGAGCTAGGATTTTAAAGACAGATCTGATAGAGAAGGCCCTTGATGAATAAAGACTAGAAGAGTAGGTGCATTATAAATCCCTTAAACATGTATAGCTTGGGCCTCAATACCTCAATACTAAGTTAGCATCCATTTCTGCTTGGGGAGGACCTCGCTTCTTTGCTGGAGGAAGCTGGCTGGAGCCCGTATGCCCAGTGCATCTAACAGAAAGAAGGGCAGACTTGATTTCTAATGTTTTCCTAGGGAAACTGAAGAAGAATAGGCTACCCTTTCGTCATATCTTATCCTCTAAAATGGAATAGATGAGAATAAAGCTGTTGTGCTGCTTGTATTCTAACAGAGAGGGATAAGACATTCTGTTATTTCAGGAAGTCAAAGGTCAAATTATACCAGTCGTCTCCTGAGATGATCTAAGTGTATCTTTGAGACATGTTCCTCAAGAATGAGATTTGGCCTATTGGAGAGCAGCTGTGGCCATCATAATGGACTGCAAAAGGATCCCAAAACATAAACCATTTTTTGAGTGTGAATGATGCACATTTCTTCTTTATTTTTATATGGCCAAGGCTACTTGATAGAAACCTATCATGTTTTAATATTAAAAAGAAAAGATTTGCCACTCTATATTGCATATATGCAGCTATATATAATCTTGGTAAAAGGAGAGACTGTTCTGTTCATTGCTTTAGCCCCAGCACCTGGAACAATGCTTGATGTACCTAGGAGGCACTTAACTAGTATGTAAGAAGGTACTGAAATGTCTTAAGAAATGAAGCCTCTTCCTTTACATAGGCATAGGCATCATATTACATTTCCTGTGATTTTTAGGAAGGACATACTGTTATTAGTACATCAACAGTTTGTTATGATTTTTTTTTTTCTGGTAAGTAGCATTGGCTTTGTACATTCATCCCTTAAATAGTTGATCAAGACATCTTTTGACTGAGAAGCCAGAGCACCAACTCATTCTCTGGTTACTAAATACCTATCTGTAGATAGGTATTTTTGAAGTATATTAGAGGAAGTACAGTTAATTTTATGTGGTTTTTATGGACTTAGAGTTTTGACTTACATAGAAATTAGCAATTGCAAGTATCTAACTGATAAAAGTCTAAAATTATGAGCATAGGCCAAAATTATATAGAAACTGTATAAAACATAAAATACAATCAGGACTCAAAAGACTAAAGACTAAGGAAGAAAAGTCAAATTGAGCCATGGCAACAATTGTGTGCCACTAAAGAGAATGTTGAGTGAAAAACAAGAACTGTTTGACTTACCACCCCCTGATCTGTATCTGTACCTATATAAACTGCTTTTCTACCTATTAAAGCAAAATGATGGAACTATCTTTGTATCTTCCTAAAACTAATGTATCTGGTTCCCTTTCACCGACACGGGACTTAGCTGCTCCAGTGCCTCGCCTGAGTCTCTTCTGCTCTTTATTCTTTTCCCAAAAGATTAAAAGTGATGCTGAAATAGCATCCATAAAAGAAACAAAAACAAGACACAAAATACAAAATAACCTCAGTCTATTTTAGTCCAGATTCACAGGGTGTTCATTTCCCATTTCTTGGTCCCTTTTGTAGTAGACATCTGAAGAATTATCTGCACTATGAGTTTTTGTTCTCTCATTCTCCTCTCTTTGACCCAATCAGGTTCTCTTCCCCCCACTCTGCTTCACTTAGGACTCTCATTGCCTTAAACTCAGCAGTCTCTTTTCTGCCTAGTGTTGTCTGATCACTCAAAAGCTCACTCTTCACTTCAAACAGATTGTTCCTTCTTTTTGGAAAAATATTCTCTTGATTCCTGAGAAATCACAGTCTTCTAGTTCTTCCTCCTCCTGTGTGCTAAATAATGGACTTCTCCAGGGCTCAATTCACAGGTCCTAGCCACTCCTCTATCTACATTTTCTCTTTAGGGACTGTATGCCATTGAGTTTCAAGGTCCAAACATCACAAAACACTGAGGAAACCCAAATCATTCCTGTTACCCTAATCTTTCCTCAGACAAACTCTAATGTCTCATGAACATCTCAAACTATACAAGTCCATAATGTGATTTTGATCCTTTCATTTTGATTATTCTGTAACTTTTTGAACTAAATTACTAACACTGTCCTTAAACCATTTGCTTAGGCTAGAAATCTAGAAACCATTATTGCTTCCTCTTTTTCTTTTACTCTCTATCCAATCTAGCAACTGTTGGATTGCTGTTGGATCCACTTCAGTTCATAATAACTTTTGAGTTTAAAAAATAAAATAAAAATAAAAACATTCAGAAAAATATATTCTCTGTTCACCTCTACTGCCTTCCTGGACCAAGACCTCTGTGATATCCTCCTAGCTGGTGGTCCTGCTTCTCGTCTTGTTCCCACAGGCCTCTTTGACACACAGCATTGAGTCTTTTAAAATGCAAGTCAGATCATGTCATTCTCCTGCTCAAAACTCACAGCTTCTATTTCCCTTCAAATAAAATTTTAAATTCTTACTCTGACTTAAGAGGTCCTATGTGAATTTGCTTTGTTGGTTTTGCTGTGGTTATTACCTACCGTTTCCTCCAATGCAGAGTAGGCCTTAGCCCATGGTTAGCCTTTTTGCTGGAATACACAACACTTACTTTTCCTCTGAAACTTTCATATCTGTTGTTCCCTCTTCCCCAGGCCTTTGCCTGGCTGTCATCATTCATGTTTTTCCTGCAATGCTGCCTCAGAAAAGACTTTTCATGCTACCCTACCTAAAATAGCAGCATCCTCTCTTCCATCACTCTCTCTGCTTATTTTGCTTCATAGCATGTATCACTAGCTGAATTTATATTATTTTTTAGTTTACTGATTTGTTTCTCTCACTAGAGTGTAAACTCCGTGAGGAGAGGGACATTATTTTATTTCTTGTTTTAGCCCCTGTATCTTGAAGAATTTCTGGCACATAGAAGTAGCACTAATAACTTTTGACCTGTGTACACAAAAGAGTGTATATCCATGCATACACAGCTTGCTTTCTCTTTTGCAGGGGAGAAACCCTTTTGTGAGGTTTAGTGTGAATCTCTGTCCCACCCCTAGAAAAACTAGGTCAACATCATATGATAAAAGACCATCTTGTTTTTTCTTTTCCTTTCATTGCATGCATTAAAACTAACAGGTAGATGACTGACAGATGACCAACTTTAAATGCAGAGAGAAAAACTAGTGGCTCTTTTAGAAGGCAACAGCCAAGAAAATATGTCCAGTAGCATCTACATCATAATTCCTTCTTCCTTGCATCTTGTCCTACCACCCCCACCCCACAGCAGTTCATTAAGAAGTTATAATCCCATAGATACCGGTGGCAGGTGGCAATGGCTGACAAACAGCAGGTATATAGCTCCAGGGCACCCTGTGATTTAATGTACCAGTAAAACATGTCTGCTGATTTATGGATTGATGGATCACAAGGACCTCCTGGGTATATATTGGAAAGGTAGCATCAGAATCCACAAGGAAGACTGTCTGAAGCACAAACCAATATGCATTTGTTAAAGAAACTGGAAGAATGGTGTTTCATTCCACTCAAAACTAGAACAAAAGCAAACTCACAGACTTTAACAACCAAAGATTTGTACAGTTAGATAAGATCTCAGGTATCTTCTTATTTAATCCTTTTATGGATAGATGAAGAGTCTAAGGTAGAAATGTTGGGAAATTGCCCATAGCCACACAACCAGCCAAGAATACCTCCCTACATGATCAATCCTGTACCAATCCCTGAAAACCACTGGTGCCTGTTTAATGACTGGCTTCCACCAAAATACCTTTCCATTGAAATTAATGTTTCCAAACTGTTATTCCCTACACCACATTCTATTTATTTCATGTTAACTCCATCAAATTACTTTGACTTTGGATTCATTAACATGAGTTTTGACAGACACCACCTTTTCCATGAGACATGTAACTAAAATCCTTAGCGTGGCAACTTGGTGTGTTGTTTGCCTCACATGAATAAACAAAAATAGCTGCACTGGATTAATCTCTATAAATGAAGTCAAATCATCCCTCCATTTCTGTGTAACTAGCTAAGAGGCAGTGTAGCATGGTGGTTGGAGCACGGACCCCGCAGTCACATCTCAGGGTCCTATGCACTTTTCTATTATCAGCACTTACTAAGCTTTGCGGTCTTAGGAAGGGTGTGTAGTCTTTCTATGTCTCAGTTTTCTTACTTATAAAATAGGGATAATAACAGTATTTACCTCCTGAGGTTTACAAGGACCAATTGGATTAATGAACATAATACATTTAGAAACAATGACAGGCATACACTAAGTGCCACATGCATATCACTCAAAAAGGAAACTCTTTGATGATCAAATATTTTTCAAGGGATCTTCATCCTATTACACCTAAGAATTCAGTGCAAGGAATATGGCACATTTTATTGAGATTAACTTTCCCAGGTTGTAATATAACTAAGCAGTACACATTATAACTGCCACTGAAATTTCTATAAGTTTGTAACAAAGGAATTTAATTATAACATGATGCTACTTAGTAGCTCCATTACCAAAACAGAAGCATAAACATAAGGCAAAAGTTGATACTAAGGCAGTGGACTCATGATTTCAACATCTTAGGAAGGATCCTTGAGCACTTTGGAAGTGGAATTCTGTTTAATATTTTGGCAACAGTTTAAAAAGCAGCAATAATGCATGCTTGCCAAATCATCACAAGATTTGTATTAGTAAATGGATAATTTAACATGTTACAAAAGTTGTGGCTACATTTTAATTTTTCTAAGGGTTTAGTAAAATAATAAATGTAGACTTTATTTACAAAATTCCTTTGTTCCAAAGTTTAGTCTGTGAAAATAAGGTGCAAGGAAGCCCCATTTTATAGAAAGAGTGAAAAAAAGAGAAACTGAGTCACAGAAAGTTCAGAAACTTGTCTAAAATGTTATCATTTGTTAAAAAAAAATCAGATCTGGGACTCAGAACGCAAATATCATTTTAAAAGTATTAATATGATGAACAATTAAAAATATGAACTCTGAAGCCAAAATTGCTGGCTTCCTATCTTAGTTGTCTGACCTTAGGCAAGTTATTTAACACCTTTGTGCTTCAATTTCTTTTTCTATAAAGCAAAGATAATGGTACCTGTATCTAGACTGTAATGAGTTACAGAGGGAAATTTAAATGGCCCTGAGTAACCTAAATAGAACACAATCGGGTATGCTTGATATTGCCCCAGCCATGGCTTCAACAGGAAGCTGGTGATGGGCTCCTGGCTTGATTGCTAGGGAAGGGCAAGTACAGAGAGAGGGAAGCCCCAGCCGGGAGGGCTAGTGCTGGGAGTATTCACTCGCTTTCTTGAAGCATAGACACTTAACCCCAAACATTTCTGTCAATTCCACAAATAGTCATCGGAGTGATTTAAATGGTCTCATGTTCTGTCAGAGCAATAAGAAACCTTCAGAGGAAAGCAAACCAATATGTTGTTCGATTTTCAATTGGATGTTTTAGTTGACTCCATTCTCCCATTTTTTTAATGAGCTCAGTGAGGGAGCGATGTTAATTTTGTCTTGTGTATAACATGTATAACATTTTACTAGACGATCTGAGTCACACTCCTCACACTCTACATAGTAACAGAACTCATTCAGATTGCATGTTTTGGTATTTAGGAAGTGGTATCTATATTTATATATTACTATGTATATATAAATACATATGTGTATAGATATAAATATATGTGCATCTACATACTTTTCATTTGCATACACATACACAGATCTATGGAGAGATGTATCACAGGCCAGAGTGCAATTCAAGATGAGCTTTTTGGATTCAGTTTCTGGTTACCAAGCTGCTTATCAGATTACAAATGCATAATGATCTGCACTCTAACATTCCTTACCTAACCTAGACAGTCACTAGGAAAATTCAAAGAGCAATTAGTCTATGCTTGAGAGTTTCTGGCAAACTCTAAAATGTCAAGTCATAAAATAGCTAAGAAAATCTAGTTTCAACTTCAACTATTTGCCATTACCATTAAGATGACATTAAGTTTAACTTCGGGGAAATCAGGAGAAGATATCTATGTAAATGGTTTTATCATCAGGAAATAAATATTTTATGAGCTCTCATGAATATGGTTATAAACATATATTACAGTGAAAGCAGAAGACCTAGGTTGGAATCTCAGCTCCCTCCCCTATTACAGATGACTTGGGGAAAGTCAAACTTTTGAGCCTCATCTGTAAATAGAGGCTAACAATAAATACCTTTCAGGGTAGTTATGAGAAATAAATGAGATGATATAAAAGAAGGCACTTTATAAACTGTCAGCAGCTATGTGGTTGTACAGTTTAAGGAACATAATAACCGGAGTCATAACCAGGGTCAAAGCGATAATGGAAATGGAAGACATCTACTCCCCAAATTAACTTATATTCTACAGGTGGTGGCTCTGCTATTGGTAGGCATAGTCATTCTAAGGAGAGACAGAACTGCTTATCTCTAAAATTTCACAATGAAAAAAACTTGAAAGTTATTTATTATTTGAGGCATTTTCCACTATCTTATGCCTTGTTATTTCCAAAATACTATAATATTTATCTTGGTAATGACAGCACCAAGGTATACTTTTTTCTTAACCAGAAAAACACATTACAGAGGAGCTGTAATTTCAGTATATTTTAACTAGCTTTTCTTGAGGTATGTAAACACTCCCACTTGCCATATCTGACCCAGAGAGCAGAAAATTTTGGTGATCGTCTCCTAATATTTTGGTCCTGTGGGGGTCTTAGAAATTTACTTCGTTGCACAAATTTCAAACATTAAGGATGCAAGGTCTCTCAGTATTTTCCTAAACTCATATAGGACTCCTTATCTGCCACCAGTCTCGTCTCGCTGATTTTCTCAGTCTAAATCCAGTATGGTAGGGTCTGCGACTCAAATCTATGTTTACATTTGGGAAGGTTAGCCTCTCTAAGTCTCAGTTTCCTCATCTATAACCATGAGACAACAGTATGTACCTCACAGAGTTAGAAGCTGTAAATGAAAGAGTCATCATGGTCCTTGGCACAGAGTAGACATTTAATAAGTGTTTCTTGTCCTCCTCCTCCTACATTCTTTTTTCTTCTTTGTTGTGAACGATCTTCAGCAACCCTGGCTCCTCACCCTTTATTTTCTCGTTTATTTTAAGCCTGATATTTAAATCTGTCCTATCCTAAAACTAGAATACATTTGGGTACTGTGACCTAGCTACTGTCGAGGCTAAGAGTCAAAGAGAACCTGCACTTATCCAAAAAGCAACAATGAATGTTGTCCTTGAGAGTTGAGAATGGTGCTTCAAAGGACAGTTAGAGTGATGTGGGAATGAATACTTCTCTTTACATGCCTAGAGTCCTTGGGAAGGGCGACAATTTCGGTAACAAGTTATGAGAAAACTGCCTGACAACACCAGGGATGGTTCCATCCATTTATCTCATGTTAGCCGTCACTGATCAGTGTTGGAATATTGGTTGTCACGTTGAACCCTGAAGCTATCCTAGTCAGAAGACATTGAGATCAATAAATGAAGAAATTTTTATCATAAGCTGGAAAGGAGAAAGATTTAGAAGAGTGTTGTCTGCTTTTTAAAATGTCACTTAAGAAGTTTATATGCTGGGCATGGTGACTCATTCCTGTAATCCCAGCACTTTGGGAGGTCAAGGCAGGCAGATCATGAGGTCAGGAATTCAAGAACTACCTGGCCAATATTGTGAAACCCTGTCTCTATGAAAAATACAAAAATTAGCCAGGCATGGTGGCACACGCCTGTAGTCCCAGATACTCAGGAGGCTAAGGCGGGAGAATTGCTTGAGCCCGGGAGGCAGAGACTGCAGTGAGCTGAGATTATACCACTGCACTCCAGCCTGGGTGGCAGAGCAAGACTGTCTTAAAAAAAGAAAAAAAGAAAGAAGTTTATAGATAAGCAAACTACTTTTGACTCATGTTTCTAATCTTGAAAGATGTGACCAGTTTTATTGCTCTCACACACATTTGTCTATTTCTTAGGAATCTTTGTATTCTTTTACCTTCACATTAAAAAGTTCAAGGAGAAGCCGTCTGCCTGGTACAAATTCTTGTAGTGTAAAATAGAAAGATCGTGGGCCTTGGAATCAAAGTCTCTGGTTTGAAGCCTGCCTTGATCAAATGCTGTGTAAATTTGGAAAAGTCAACTAACTTCTCTGATCTTCAGTTTATCTTTTGGCATGATAGGGATTATGGAATGAAGAGCTGCGTGGGTTAAATGAGATTATTTATATCAAAGTGGCTAATATATTCTTAGCACTTAAGTGAGGATCACAATAAATGCTAATAGTTTTCTCTAACCCCATTAATACAGCTTTCTAGAAAGTTCTCACATAAAGGTAGACTAAAGCAAGGCAGCAAGCACATTGATTTCACCGAAGGGTGAGATATATGGAAATTGATAAACATTTTCATGCATTTAGATTCACCTTGTCTTTCTCCAGTACAAAGTTGATACATATTTGCAGTTTTATTTTGGTAGCAATAGTTGTTTCACTGGTTGGGAAATTTCTGATATTTATTTGAAGAATAGATGATTTTATTGCAATTAGACATTTTACATTTACTCGTTTACCATTTACTGAGTGCCTACTTTGTTCTGTGAAAGCAGAAATTAGTTTCAAAATGTGGAATCTTCAACATGCTCATGACACTTAATGATCTCAAAGAGTATTCAAGAAGCAACAATAATATATGGCTAAGTAAAAATAATAAATTCCTGTGAGTGACATCCACTGAAGGTACACTGACATACTGAAGAGAGGAATAGCCCCTTCTTACTGGATGAAGTAAAAGATTTCATTAACAAGGCAACTCCTGAATCACATTTTAAAAGGTAAGATTTTTCTAGGTGGACATCGTGGATGAGAGAGAAATGGATTGGAGAGTGTAGTGGTGTTCAGAACACGTGATCCTGAGTGGTTGAAGGATAGAATATGATAAAGGGTTAAAGGTGAAATGAGACTTGAGAGTTGGGCCGGGCTCATGGGGAGGAAAATCATCACATTTGCAGTTCAAAAAGACGGTTCTGGAAAAATATGCAGAACTGCTTGGAGGAATGGCAGAGCTAGAGACCATTAAGACTGTGCAATAGCAGATAATGGGACAAGAGCCCTGTAGCTAAACCAAGAGCCCAAGGGGCGGATATGGACTGAGACAGTAAGGAATTAGACTATTCAGTATCTGGTATAAAAGGAAGAGTCCAACATAGATCTGGCTTAAGAAAATGGATATATAGCAGTGCCCATAACTGAAGCATGGCTCACAGGAGAGGATCATGGGCAATGTAGACAGAGAAAGGCTTCAGGAAATTGTGCATCCTGATGCATCTATTTGGCAGGGCATACTGGATATATTTATATGAATCTAAGGAGACAGGTTTGATCTGGAAAAATGATTTGAATAACTTCAGCATCCGGTAACACTTGACACTCTTGGAGCAAAATAAGGTTTAATATGTAAAAACCACTGGGTAAGGTAATTTTTCACTTACGTTCACAGTGAGAGGTTTGCTTCCAAGCTAGTTTTAACAGGGAAAAAGGCAGAGGGGAAAGTAGAGCCACATTGGGCAGCCCAGGTAGAGGAAGAACAGGGAAGGGAGAAGGGGAAGCTGAAGAGAGGCTCTACCCCCTCATCTCAGCCTGCTGTGGAAGATTTTCCATGTGATTTAGGAACTGACTTTCAGCAGCCTTAATTTTTTTAAGTCTCTGGTCCAGGATCAATACTATAATAATATTTCATAGAATCATAAAATTTGAATATAGAAGGAACTTTTGAGGTCAGTCTACTTGATCAGTTTAAGCAGTTTTTCCAACATCATTTCTGGAAAATGGCTATGTTATCTTATATGCTTCCATAATTATATTCTCCTTCATATTGTGCTATCATCTGCATTTCATTCAAGAATGCATCCAACATCATGGATTTTAGAAGAGAAAGAAACCTTAGAGATGATGTGCATCTGTGCATTTCAATCTTTCTACTATCAGAAACGTTGTCCTTTCCCTCCTCAACCTATTCCCCCTCCCAAACATGCTTTTCTTGGGCCATATTCTCTGGCTAGGTGCTGACTTCAGTGTTTCATCAAGTCAGGAATTTGATGGGCTTCTTAAAGTCCTTTTGTTGATTTTCACATCCAACCAGTTTATCGACAGAACTCTGGAAAATGTGGACACAAATCTGGAAAGTACTATTTTGGGAGTTTAAATATTAAGAGGCATCTATAAAGGAACCTGAGAAAGAATGGTCAGAGAGGAAGTAATCCCAGAACAGTGCCGTAAAAGGCTAAGTCAGAGAGAGCAGTGTGCAGTGTGCAGTGCAGCAGAGAATTCTTTTTGGTGAGGGTTACATGGCATTCCTTGGATTTTGCATTTTGGAAGACCATCCCTGAAATATTTGCTGTGGGGGAATTCAGTCAGAAGTTAGTTCCAAGGAACTGAAGAGTGAGTGGAGTGTGAGGAAGTTGAGACAGAAAAAGTATTGACTCTTCTCACCAAAAACTTGGCTGAAAAGAGAAGTTGAGAAATAGTGTAGATCTATCACGGAGGGAGGGAAGCAACACACACACACACACACCCATATACATATGCTCTGTATGTAATAAAGTTACATATGCATTAATATAAATTACATCTATATATATTTTAATTGGAGCAAGCCATGCCTATTTATAGGCTGAGGGGAATAAGCAATAAATAAGAAACTGTTTAAGAAATAGAAAAGAGGCCAGGCACAATGGCTCACTCTTGTAATCCCAGCACTTTGAGAGGCCAAGACAGGAAGATTGTGTGAGGCCAGGAGTTCAAGACCAGCCTGGGCAACATAATGAAACTCCATCTCTACAAAAAGTAAAAAAAGAAAAAAATGTTTAAAAAATATTAGCCAGGCATGATGGTCTGTGCCTGTAGTCCCAGCTTCTCAGGAGGCTGAGGCAGGAGGATCACTTGAGCCCAGGAGTTCAAGGCTGCAGTGAGCTATGGTAGCACCACTGTACACCAGGCTGGGTGACAGAGGGAGACCCTGTCAGAAAACCAACCAACCAACCAACCAACCAACCAACCAAACAACAACAAAAAAAATCAAAAAAAGGAAAGAAGGAAATAGAAAAGAGAGAGCATTTGAGGATGATCATTGAAGTGAATGGCATTAGATGAGACTGAGAACGTAAGTACAAAGGAGGACAGGAGTGAGGGTCCTACTGGTGTGAGTCTGGAGGAAAGAAATATGATTGACTTTTAGCAGAAAGAAAAAATATTTATAGAAATTGCTTTAAATGCTTATTTATTCTGGAGAACTTTCATAATTCATATCAGAAGAATGGAATCTTCAGAAGAAAACTCCTTAGTGGCCTCTTGGAGTGTGAAAGACAGAGGTCTAGCCCAGCATGACCTGAAGGATCCTGAAATTTTGTAGCCCCCGGAACCCCTATACACTCACTAAAAAATACCGAGGAACCTGAAGAGCTCTTGTTTATGTAGGTTATAAGTGTTTACCATATTATCAATTAAAGCAGAAATTGCTTTAAATATATTTTAAATTTATTTAAAACTAAAAATCAAATGCTAACAAAATGAGATATTTTATGAAAAACCACACTATTTTCAAAACGAAAAAATTAACTGGAAGAGTGCTACTGTTTTACATGTTTGAAAATATCTCTAAAATCTTTGTCTTTTGAGACAGGGTCTGTCTATCGCTCAGGCTGGTGTGCAGTGGCACAATCTTGGCTTACTATAGCTTCTGCCTCCTGGGCCCCAGCACTCTGCCTGCCCCAGCCACCCAAGTAACTAAGACTATAGGAGTGTGCCACCATGCCCAGCCATGTTTTGTATTTTGTGGGGGTAGAGACAGGGTCTTCCTATGTTGCCCAGGCTAGTCTTGAACTTGTGGGTACAAGCAGTCCTCCTTTCTGGGTCTCCCAAAGTGCTGGTATTACAGATGTGAGCTGCCGCACCTGGCTTTTTTGACTGTTTGTTTTTGAAGTCTTTCTTGATAGGAAACAGCTGGAGTCCCATGTCTACTTCTGCATTAAGTCTGTAGCGATATCCCACGTCATGTAGGCTCCAGAATCTTTGGTATAGACTAATGAGAAATGACAATGAAAAAGGCAAATAATTTCTTAATTATATTGTAAAAATGGTTTTTCCCTTAGAATATACTTAAAAAAGTGACTCCACAGGTGAATCTAAATCACATTTTGAGAGCTGATGTTCTATGGTTAGGTCAGAATGGAGTAGAACTGCACTGCATGACAAAGAAGGGTGAGGCCAGACACAGTAGCTCAGGCCTGTAATCCCAGCACTGTGGGGGGCCAAGGCAGGAAGATCACTTGAGCCCAGGAATTTGAGACCAGCCTGGGCAACATAGTGAGACCCTATCTCTGCAAAAAATTAAAAAAATGTAAGTCACATATGGTGGCATGTGCCTGTAATCCCAGCTACTTGGAAGGCTGAGGTGGGAGGATCACTTGAGCCTGGGAGATGAGGTGGCAGTGAGCAAAGATCCTTCCACTGCACACTGGCCTAGGTGACAGAACGAGATCCTGTCTCAAAACAAATAAACAAACAAAATAAAAATAATAAAGTAAGAGTAGTTTGTAGTTTCTGGGAAGGGCATTCCTAGACAGAAGTGAGGAAGATTAGAAAATCTATCAAAGAGCAGTGAGAGTTGGGTTAGAGAGTTTGTTATTATTAAGGAGAAAGGCCTGAGAAAATGATAAGCAAGCTTGCTCTTTAGGGGGCTCACAGACAGTATGACATTCCAAATCATAGGGAGTGGCCAATGGGTTTGAGGATATTGATGTTTGATATGCACTGTTAAGAATGGCCTTTATTCTATTCTAAATCCACTTAGTGACACTAACCATGAGTACATGTTTGTTACACAGCAAAAAGAATGGTAGCCTCAAGAGTAAGAAAAACGATATTCTGCCGGAGAAAGAAAGTTTTTAAGTGTGAACAGATTGAAGGAACACATAAACTATTCCCACCTTGTTAAAACATTTTGGTAGTCTTCAAAAAGTGTCTAATGAGGGTTCAAATCTTTTTCTTTTCTTTTTTTTTGAGACAGTGTCTCGCTTTGTTGCCCAGGCTGGAGTGCAATAGCACAATCTCAGCTCACCACAACCTCTGCCTCCTAGGTTCAAGCGATTCTCTTGCTTCAGCCTACTGGGATTACATTCACATGCCACTGCACCTATAATCCCACTGGCTGATTTTTGTAGTTTTAGTATAGACGGGGTTTCACCATATTGGTTAGGCTGGTCTTGAACTCCTGACCTCGTGATCCACCCGACTCGGCCTCCCAAAGTGCTGGGATTACAGGCTCAAATCTTTTTCTGTAAGTGTTAAATGAAAGATTCCCTAGGCAGTGCAACCTGGATGTGAGATCATTAGAAGAAGAATGTTGGGTAATTGAGTCAGGTTGGGCTGGATTGCCTCAGTCTTCTGGGTGCACCAAACAAGGTCACCCGAGAGTGAGAGGAATAGGAATTAGGAAAGGAGCTGAATAGAGCAGCAGACATTTTTAATAGTTGCTGAACGGTATGCTAGCATTAGTCAGTGTTCTCTAGAAAAATAGAACCAACAGAGGGGAGAGAGAGAGAGAGAGAGAGAGAGAGAGAGAGAGAGAGAGAGAGGGAGGGGTTTATTTTAAGGAATTGGCTTGCAATATTATGGGAGCTGGCAAGCCTGAAATCTGTAGGGTAGGCCAGCAGGCTGCAGACCCAGGAAGAGTCAAAATTTCAGACTTGAGTCTGAAGGCCACCTCTAGGCAGAATTCTTTCTTCTTTGAGGGATCGCAGTCTTTTCTCTAATATTTTCAACTGATTGGATGAAGTCCACCCACTTTATGGAAGGTAATCTACTTTACTCACATTAATCACATCTAAAAAATATCTTCACAGCAACATCTAGATTGGTATTTTAGCAAACAATTGGTGTAGCACAGCCTACCTAATTTGATACCAAATTAACCATCACAGAGAGTATCAATAGGCTGAACCAAGAACCAAGGACAAATAAACAAATGTCAGGTGATAGTATGAGCCCAGGTGAGACTGGAGACCACTATTTCATTGTATCACTAGTCCACGTGGTTGCTGGGATTTTCTGAAGCAATGGTTAGTAGTCTGAATATAGGAATAGAGGAGATGACATATGAGAGTAACCCACAGATGGACTAAGATATGACATTGTGAAGAGTATGAGGAAGGTAAGTGGCTGTTCATAGCATATTTATGTGATCACCATTGGTCAAGCCTGGTCAGAAAAAGATGTGAGGCTGGAAGGTTTAATGACAAAATCTCCTCATTCTTGTGGGACACAGATGGCAGGAGAATAACATGCCTCCATCAGAGAGATCTAAGGAAAACTTCAGATGAGTTTGAAGATGTAGATGAGAGTTGAAGAAGCCTCAATTAAAATGTGTTAGAGTAGCAGGAGTTCTAGAATTTCTATACAGGAGAGGCTTATGAGTCCAAAATATATTTAAAGTGAGGGCTTGGAGACTTGTCTTGAAGGTGTATTTACAGAACAAATCCCTTGTTTACTTAAATTGAGACCTTAGTAATCCATTTCTTGGCTTTGCCCATTTGGATGGAGGTAGAAAGACAAAGGGCAGAAGAGTTTGGGATGACAAACGGAAGACCTGTGGGACTAATATTTTTGCTAATGGTGATAAGAAGTCTACTGAAATGGGCTAGTATCCAGGTTCCAAGATGACAGAGTTCAAACAGAATGATAGCTGCTGAGCTAGCATTGAGGAGGGTCAACTGCAATGGCCATGTTGAGGCAGAGTCAGGTTTGGGTTAGTCAAAGGCCTGGACACTTGTTTCTGTCTCTTATACTTGACTTTAGGCCTCCTGAAAGCAAAGGCATTATTTTGTGATGGTTGTTTGTCTATAATGCTGAGTAGCTTGAAAAGTTACCAATGCCACACACAATGTAGCAAAGCTAAGTTAAACTCATTCATTCATTCTATGAAAATGTATTTAGTACCTATTATATGCCTGGCATATGCCAGCTTGGAAATACTAAAGTGATCATGACAGAAATCGGTTTCTGCATTGATGGTGCTGATTTTGGAGGAAGATTCTTATTTTTCTGATTTCAGTCCATATCAGGATGCACTAAAGGGAAGCATGGAAACCTTGAAAAGATATCAGTGACAATATCATGCAGACTTCAGCCTTCATTCCTGTCACCTTAGTATGCTGCAGCAGGAGACTGTCTGATTTTACAGTTCGATTAGTCTCTTTCAAGTCTTGTTATTTATTGCCTCACCCCTCAACCTCACATCGTACATCTGCCTCTGCCCTGATATGCTCTAGCAGCAACATGACACCGAGCACATGGCTCTTTCTCAATCAAAGCAAGGCTAACTGTGAGGACAGCAGGTTTCACTGGGTTGGAATTGCAGTTTGGGAACGAGAAGGAGCCCTCTTGGGAATGGAACAGGCACAGATTGTATTAGCCAGTGTGATTCTAGGTGAATTGGCAAAAGAGAAAGGAAGTGTCAGCGTTCAAGATGAATATGGGAGAAAGCAACACGGTGCATGCTGGACAATCCAATAAACAGACAAAGGTATTTAAGCAGCACCCCTCAGGCAGTTCACTTGGTGAAAGAAAATGAGACTCGGGTCTCATGAGAGCTAAAACAGCCATGATCAGCATTGCTTCATGGATGCTTCTTCCCTCTCCCCACTCTCCTTCTGCTGCATATTTGAAGGTCTTACCTATTTCTTCTTCATTCCCATAGAGAGAAATGTTTTAACATCTTCCATAGTAATCTGTCTACCAGTGTCGGCCCAGAGTGGCTGTCCCCTTCACCAGTGTTGACCAAGAAGGCACACAAGGCCCAAAGCAAGTAGCCCCTTCCCAGTCCCTTCAGGAAACAGTTCATTCCATGAGACTCTTAAGGAATAATCTTTACAATTTTTTCTGTTTGCGCTTCATCATGATTCTATTGTTAGCCATGTGAGTTCAGCTGTTAACTGCTCACTTAAAAAAAAAATGATCTCTCCCCCATTCTCATTTTCCCCAGTAACAGCCTGACAAACAGCACCTGCGTTGCTCACAGAGAAAAATATAAGAAAACAGAAAATCAAAGACGCAAAGCATGAGAATCCCACTAATGCCTGGTAACTGATCTTGTTAGTACGCATAGTGCGTGCTCATATTTTTCCAGAATCTCAGATCTCTCGACTGAACAACCACAAACACACACACACAGACACAACACACACACACACACACACACACATAGACACAAAAGCATTTTGGAGCAGGCTGCATATGCCCCTCTACCCTCTGCCTGGAGCTTGATTGTCAGTCTCATACACAAGCCCAGACAATGCTCTCAATAGGCGTCTTTTGGGGAGACAATTACAGAAAGCATGATAACGGGATTTGTCACCCTGATGTGGCTGCTGTTTCAGCAAGCGTTTCAGTAATGAAAGAAAGTTTTACTAATTGTAAATGTGAATGAATTTCAGCTGTCTCTTCTTAAAAAAAATCTTTTGGAAGAAAGCCAATTAAGATCATCTGCCTAATGCATCTATTCACCCCCACTGCAACAATATGTCAGTTATAATAGATGTCTAAGAAACAGACTTCTCAGGGCAGGGTGCTGAGCAGGCTGAAAACAGGGAGAGATCAGGGCCTCTACCTGCAAAATATTTGGAGGTAGCTGATGAAAACTCCTCCCTGTGAAATTTTATTTTCAATCTATGGGGTGGTGGAGCAGGGGGCATTTACAGCACACCGACACATCAGGATGGAGTAAGTTTCAGTGCAACAGCCTGGAGCATCCAGAGCAAGTCTCTTTCCTACTGGTGGCCTGGTACACAAATTGTTTTCTTTCCAGGGAATTGTGAAAGCTAATTGTCAAAATCCATGGCCTGGCTACTGGATGCCTGCTACCTTGCCTCCAGAGGCGAGGCATTTATTTATGTTAAGGAGAATGCACAAGTGCCTCCAGGAAGTGGAGCATAGGCAATCAAGCTGACAAGCTCTCCTTCGAGAAAAAATCATCGTGCCTCTTGAGGCATCAAGTTATCAGGAGGGCATTGTGTCCTAGAAAGAGACTGCCCGAAGTCACTAGAACTCACTAAGTTAAGAAGAAGTGTGACTAAATATGCAGCACATCATTTGCCTCTCCAAAGAAGGTTGCACACAGTGGCTCCTAAATCACACACATACCTTGGAGGTGACAGTCTTCCCTCATGTGTACTGGAAAAAATAATTGTACAGAAAATCCTGGAGAGGTTACAAAGGAAGGATAATTCTTTTCATTAGCTTAATGTTCAAATCATCCTAGTCTCATGAGCTACCCACTTTGTCTCAATTCCAGATCAATCCACTATGTGACCAGCTGTTCTTCCATAGGTCACATCCCTCTGCCTTTTACATACTTTGAAGGGGACTGCTATGTAACTGTAGTTTCTGTGTGTCAATCATCTTCCCCCACAAGCAAGAAACTGTCTTAGCTTCCCACTGAGTTGACATTGCTTGTTGAAGGCCAGGATGTAGTTAGTCAGGTTGGGGCATTCTGGCCTGTCCTTTAGAGCCATGGTCAAGAGTACTGTGCACTGCGATGTCTAAACTGCCATTGAGAATAAACCCCCTTTGCTGATATTTCCAGTCCTGCTCACATTAACACCGCTGTTGCCTTTGCCAACATCAGTGTTGCCTCCATTGCCACCATCATAGTTTATACTATCACTATGGACTTCATCAACACTTCTGCTACCATCTGCAATACCATTACTGCTGTCTTCATTACCACAGCCACCAGAACAATCAATATCAGTGTGGTGAGCTGAATAACGGCCCCCAGGGATATCCAGGTCTTGATCTCTGAAAGGATACCCTCAAGATGTGATTAAATTAATGATTTTGAGATGGGCAGATTATTTGGGATTACCCAGGAATCTCAGTGTAATCTCAAGAGTCTTTTCAAAAGAGACGCAGAGGGAGATTTGACTATAGAAGGTGAAAAGGTGATGTGATGATAGCATAAGAGATTGGAGTAATCCAGACATAAACCAAGGAATGCCTGCAGCCTTAGAGGCTGGAAGAGACAAAGGAACGATTCTCCCTTGAAACCTCCAGAAGAAACCAACCCTTCCAAAACCTTGTATAAGACTCATTTTGGACTTCTGATCTTCAGAACTATAAGAGAATAAATGTATGCTGTTTTAAACAGTGCCAACAGAAAACTACTATAGTCGGTTACATTACCTTTGTTTATATTATAGTGGTTTGTTTTGTTTTCCTTTTCCAGCTTCTGGGGGAAAGTAAACAATCCATGGAACCTGAAAAGTGCCTACAGATCCTTGCAGCAATCCCCGGGTCCCACTCCCTAGGAAAGGAAGTCAGGACTATAGAATTTCTGTTTTCCAAAACATTACTTGGATTTTGTTCTACAAGGGAAGAAGAAAGTTAAAATTAGCAGCCTAGACATTTGTGCAAAAGTCCTAGATGGTGTCCCTTCTCTTTTCAATACAAGAGTGTTCCATTGGGGTAGTATGGGAATAATCTCAGGTTGATATAAGGCAACTGCTCTGCACATAAACTGTAACTACATAGTAACCCATACACTTTCTCATCTCAATAGTCCAAACCTCAGAAAAGAAGAAAATTATCTTCCTTTCTGCAATTGCCGTCAACCTGAGATCCTAACCATGCATGGCACATGCAGATGATTTTGAAAATATTCACTTGTAACTGAGTTACATGTGCAACAATCAATAGATGAAGAAATGGCTTTCTCAGTTTGTTTTTCTTTGAAAATAAACCTATTGAGGAAATTATCTGATGCCCCACACTCCCACACATTACAAGAAAACAGCTGGAATAGAAGGAAAATTCTTAATTTTGTTTACTACTATGAGCAGGATTTACTAAATGTCTATTTGCACATGGCTGGATCTTGGGTAGGGTGGTTTTGCTTTCTTTGCCCTATAATGAGCTTGCATAATTCCGATTAGGTGACTACACTAATTAAATTTACCACATAATTAGCTCACGATTTTCACTTCATTTTGCCATGCAAATCCTTTCTAAAAAGTAAAATGCATTCTAACTTACCTTTTTAATAAATCAAATCAAAACTTGGTCAGTCAATGTATGTACTACAATATCTCTTTTGAGTTAATTTTTTGAAGGTGTTATGTGGTACTAACATAATTATTATTTATATTTTTCTTCATAAGAGTAACATATTACAATTTGGAGAACTCAGGAAAATATATAATCTTATCCTTGGGGCAAAACCATTTGTAGTAATTGACTAATTTTTTATCTATTTTTTCTTTGCCTATAACTGTGACATAATTAAAATTAGAATTTAGGTAGCATTTAAAATACTTTAAATAAAACATTAAAAATGCATTATTTTTCATTGAAAATTATTGGTAATCATTAAAGCCTATAAAATTTGCCTAATAAATAAAAAATATAATTTATAATATTTAGAAATAAACTGTTTTTCAGATAATATTCTAAAAGGCAATCTTAGAAAACTGAAGGTACACCTAACATGACCTATTTGTCTCTTCCTGTTTGGTTTAAGTGTAACATTACCTTTAAGACAACAACAATCATCACTGGTTACATGTCATAAGAGTCTTCTCTGGGTGAACTGGAGCCCTCAAATTGTCAATAAATATCATAACTTGTCAATAGAAGTCATGTTCAGTACTCATCAATCTGGGAAATGTAGTGCTTAAAGTTAAACTTAGGAGTATTTCCAATAGTTTTATATGATGTTGGAAGTGCAAACTACTAACTGCACAACAAACTAAACCTTAACTTCTGTAAAGTGATCTTGATACTTTGTACATTGGACTGGATTTAAAATGTTAAAGATGAAAAATATTAGTGTGTATGTAAGTGGAAACGTACTCCTCTCCTCTAAGATAACTCAGTTAATATAAACGATCAAAATTATTTCCACTTCTATTTTTCCTTATATAGCTGTAAAATGTCTTCAGTATAAGGCAGACATAGAATGTATTGCATTGTTTTTTTCTTTACGTTCCCGTTTCTGCATCAATCAAATGAAAATATCTACTTCTTATTTAAAAATTGCATTTGAAAAGAATGAATCTGGAACTATATTATTTCCATAAGAATCAAAACGAATGCAGCAAAATTCAAATTTATGTAAATAGTAAATATATATATCCCCATAAACATTCAGAAATACAGCAGGTTATCAACAAATATTCATCTCTGTAGCATCTTTAAGGAAGTGTAGAACAATGAAAGGAACATGAAGTTTGGAACACACTAATCTTGTTTATTTGCATTTAAGTCTTGGCTCCATTTTCACTTGCTGCTTATTTTGGGCAAGTCATTTAACCGTTTGAACTTGATTTACTTCATGTGCTGAGAACAACATTATTGTTTTACAGTGGTCCTTCAAATATCTTATCTTTGTAATCGACATTGTTTTAGAGCTGTTTTATTCAATATGGCAGCCACTAACCACATGTTACTCTTTAAATTTAAATTTTCATTACTTAAAATTAAAAAAATTAATCAAATTAAAAATTCATTTGTATCAGTTGCAGTGGCTACATTTCAAGGGTTCACAGTGTAACTAGTGGCTACCATATCGAACAGTGAAAATACAGAAAACATTTCCAAGCTCACAGAAAGTTCTGTTGAACAACACTTGTAAGAGCATAACCATTATGTGAAAAAAAGTTTTGGCAAGGTGTGGTGGCTCAGGCATGTAATTTCAGCACTTTGGGAGGCTGAGGCAGCTGGGTTCCTTGAGCCCAGGAGTTCTGGACCAGCCTGGGCAACATAATGAGACCTTGTCTCTACAAAAATTTTTTAAAAAATAGCCAAGGCTGCAGTGAGCCGTGATTGTGCCACTGTACTCCAGCCTAGGCAACAAAGTGAGAGCTTGT
>NW_016107424.1:3567068-3607497 GCF_001604975.1 Cebus imitator | reverse complement strand
CTGATATATCAGTTGTACATATTTTTGGGGTACATGTGATATTTTGATACATGTATACCAGGTATAATGATCAAAGGATAATTGAGATATTCATCACCTCAAACATTTATCTTTGTGTTGAGTGTTTCAGAAGTCAGTTTCATGCACACTCTTAGCCCAGGACCTGCACCTCTCTTCCCTTATGTAACGTGCTAAAACATTGTAATTATTTTCTAGTTATTTGGAAATGTACAATAAATTAACTGTAATTTCCATATTGTACTATTGAATATCAGAATTTATTTCTTCTATCTAACTGTAGCTTTGTACCCATTAGCCAATTTCTCTTCATATCCTCCGCCTCCTTCCCTTCTCAGCCTCTGATAAATACCATTCTACTGTTTACCTCCATAAGATACACATTTTTAGTTTCCCTACAATATGAATGAGAACATGCAATATTTGTCTTTTTGTGCCTGGCTTATTTCATTTAACATAATGACCTCCGGTTCCATCTCTATTGCTGCAAGTGACAGAATTTCCTTCTTTTTTATGGCAGAATAATATCCCATTGTGTGTATGTGCCAGATTTGCTTTACCCATTCATCTGTTGATTGACACATGTTGATTCGGTATCTTGGCTATTGTGAATAGTGCTGCAATAAACATGGAAGGGCAAACATTTCTTCAGTATACTGATTTGCTTTCTGTTGGACATATACTCAGCAGTGTCATATGGTAGTTCTATTTTTAGTCTTTTGAGGATCCTCCATACTGTTTTTCATAGTGGTTGTACTACTCTGCATTCCTACCGACAATTGATGAGTGTTCCCATTTCTCCCCATCTTTGCCAACATTGTTATTATTTTTTTTTTGTCTTTCTGATAGTAGCCATTCTAACTGCAGTAAGATGATATGTCATCATGGTTTTGATTTGCATTTCCCTGATTCATGATGTTGAGTGTCTTTTCATACACTGCTTGGCCATTTGTATGTCCTCTTGAGAAATGTCCATCTAGGCAAAGTGAAGTATGTATACTGCAGCATGTCTGGGGGTCTTTGGCATGTGATGTGGACATGCAAAAGAATGACATTTGGAAGACTGTCTAGTAAAAGTACTTTCCCAAGTTTTGTTATTATTTGGGAGTATGTTTTTTTCTCTTTATTTCAAACTGTTTATAATATAAATATATATTCATATAATTGGTCATATGTAAATAATAAAATAAATCATTTATTGGGATAAGACCCTTTGGTCTCAGGGAAGGGAGGTGCAGCTACTGGGCTGAGAGTATGAGACCCACTTCTGAAATGCTAAGAGAAATCTAGTACATTTCTGGAAGGATTGTAATTCCTGTTAGAAGAGCTAGACAGACAGAACGCTATGGCATGGCACCTTCTTCTTCCCTTTTTTCCTGATATAAATCAATTACTCCATTGATTTATAGGTTTAGACTTTGATAAAGTAATTTTGTCTTATTTACTATAGCTTATATTAAGTATTGACATCAGGTAGTGTTACTCCTCCAACTTTAGTTTTTTCAAAATCATACTGTCTTTTAAAGAGCAAAATCATTTTGACTATTCTAGGCACTTTTCCTCCATGTAAATTTTAGAATCATGTTTTCAATTTCTACAGAAAAATCAGCAGAGATTTAGATTTGCAATGGTCCTAACTTAGAGACTATATCTTTTTCTTCTTCTTCTTTTTTTTTTTTTTTTTTTTTTTTTTTTTTTGTTTTTTTTTTGGAGACAGAGTTTTGCTCTTGTCACCCAGGCTGGACTGCAATAGCATGATCTCAGCTTACTGCAAATTCTGCCTCCCAGGTTCAGGCGATTCTCCTGCTTCAGCCTCCCTAGTAACTAGGATTTTAGGTGCCCACCATCATACCCAGCTAATTTTTGTATTTTTGGTAGAGTTGGGGTTTCATCATATTCGCCAGGCTGGTCACAAACTCCTGACCTTAGGTGATCTACCCGCCTTGGCCTCCCAAAGTGTTGGGATTACAGGCATGAGCCACCGTGCCCAGTTAGACACTATATCTTCAAGACACCTTGCATTTAGGGGTGGCCACATGATGTAATTCTGGCCAATCAAATATAAGTAAATTTTTCTGGGCATTTCTGTGAATGTTTTATTCTCTTGATGTAATTGCCACTCTTTCCTTCGGTGGTGTTTCCTTCTTTTTGTGTGGAACAGATATGTGAAGTTGGAAGTAGAATGGCATCTTTATAGCCAAAGTTCTAGATGAACTCAAAGATGAAAGTCACATGATAAAGAGGACTCAGTAGAAACATAAAAGAGTGCTGAAGTGCCAATGATATTAAAGACTTCATCACCAGGCTTCATAAAACAAAATACATTTGGTTTAGCCATTATAGCAATGTCTAATAAATGCATTCAAAACCACCCATAATAAAGTTCAGTCAACTGATTTATATCACCTCTTTTTCAACAAGCCTATGAATTTGCGTGTTGCCTGTTAGTGTATACAAATAAAAGGAAAATTATCAAATTTATTAATTTATAAATTATCTTTTTGTCCACTATACTCTAAGCTCCTTGAATACAGAAATGTTATTTATTTTTTCCAAAGCTTCCTACATAATGTGAAATATAATCACACCAATAACACAAAGTAGAGATGTATTAAAAGTTTGGGTGAAAAAATATTAACCTGTACATACTGAACACTATCCATTGTGCCGTAAATTGCTTACAATTCAAACAGGCAGTGAAACAACAGCATCTTGAATTAAAATGTGAACAGAAGGATACTTTATAATTTCTGAATTGTTCTTCCATATTATTTCTCTAATGTTCTTTTTAAAAATCTCCAAAACAAAAACTAAGATTGACCGGGCATGGTGGCTCACATCTGTAATCACGGCACTTTGGGAGGCCAAGGAGGGAGAACCATTTGAGCCAGGAGTTTGAGACCAGCATGGGAAACATAGGGAGACTCCCATCTCTATTTTTTTAAAGTTTTTAAAATTAAAATAAAAGAAAAACTAAGATCTATTCTGAGATGTTTGAATTATACTAGTAAAATGGCAGTGAATGAATGTTTTTGTTTCTTAGTGATTCACTAACAGCTTCAAAGAAAATATTTAGGTTAAGTTTACAAGTATTTTTAAATCATTTATTCTCAGAAATAAAGACAACATTTTTATTTATGATTTTGTTAAATATATTAAACATCATCTTTTTGGAGATAACTGAAGCACTGAATATTTAGAATTGTAAGCCGCCGAGGCAGGCAGATCACGAGGTCAAGAGATCGAGACCATCCTGGCCAACATGGTGAAACCCATCTCTACTAAAAATACAAAAAAATTAGCTGGGTGTGGTGGCACACACCTGTAGTCCCAGCTACTGGGGAGACTGAGGCAGGAGAATTGCTTGAACCAGGAGGCAGAGGTTGCAGTGAGCCGAGGTTGCACCACTGCACTCCAGCCTGGCGCCTGGTGATGGAGTGAGACTCTGTCTCAAAAACAAAAGAATTATAAGTCATATATATTTGCATAAAACAGATATCCTGGATATGAGTTTCTACAGGAAAATATAAAATTTTTACTGAAAGATCAGCATGTACAATGGCAGAATTTAAGATTAGATACTTGGGAGATTTACCAAGAAATATAACTTTCTCCTACATACTTCATTAAGTGTTCTTTATCTTTTTTAAAGGAGAAAGTTCCTATTTTCTCTGGTCTTTCATCAATGTCTTGTTACATATACATACAAAGAAAATAAAAATAGAGTCTATAGGACATATACATATTTGAAGTTTCCTCTGTGTTCTCTTATATTGAAATCATTTTGTAAAAAAAAATAAAGTCATTTTTTGGTGTAGAATGTATTAAATATTAGATTAACAGAGGGAGTATGTTAGAAGTTGGGCAGTCCTATCGTTTAGACTTTCATAACAAAGGTACTTGAATATGAAACCATCAGTTCTTTGAGGATGGAGTTATTTCTTTTATCATCTTATTTTTCTTTGGATGGAACACATTTTGGTCCATCAAATTCAAGTTCCTTTCTGAAATGTGCCCTGTGGATACATGCTATAAATTCCAACACATTCAGCATTGCGCAATCAAAATGATATCAACTTGTTACAGTGTTCTGTTTCTATTGGCATCCATGAGTTTATTCTCTCTCTTTTTCTTCTGAATTAAAGGTATAGAAAATGGTGTCAAATGTCATTTGTTACTTCCTCAGAAGATCTGAACAGAAACTATTATCTCCTTCGAATCTTTTGTGCTATCTTTATTGAAAATTCTCAGGGAGACCTGAACCAGTGTACTTACTGTTGACCTCAAAACTATGGTAGCACAGTTTCTGTTCTGGAAAAAATGTAAAGCTTAAAAGAGCTGGAAAGGACACACATTCTGAGTTACAAAGAAAAAAGCAGCCCACACCATGTGATTGACAAGAACTCAATATATTGCTTTGTCTGAGGCACAACTAGTTTTAAAAAATACCATTGAGTAAATAATGCAGTTGTCACAGTTATGTCATAGTAGACCATGAAGGTTGTAGTAGTCCATTCTCACACTGTTATAAAGATATATCTGAGACTGGGTAATTTATGAAGAAAAGAGGTTTAATTGACTCACGGTTCTGTGGGCTGTACAGACTTCTGCTTCTGGGGAGGCCTCAGGAAACTTACATTCATGGCAGAAGGTAAAGGGGAAGCAGGCATTTCTTCACATGGCCAGAAGTAAAGCAAGAGTGAAGTGGGAAGTGCTGCACACTTTCAAATAACCAGAATTTGTGAGAACTCTATCACTGAAACAGCAAGGGGGAAGTTGGCCCCCATGATTCAATCACCTCCCACCAGACCCCTCCTCCAACGCTGGGAATTAAAATTTGACATAAAATTTGGGTGGGGACACACAGCCAAACTGTATCAGTGATGACATAAGAACATTTGCAAAGAAGAAAGTTTGGATGAAGGTAAACTATTTTCTTATAGGCCTAAACATAAAAATATTCATAATAACTTATATTAAAACTGAAATCAATTAAATCTCATAAACATAATTTTTAAGCTCAGATTATTGAACTGAGGCATTAATTCTGCATCATCCTAAATTATAAAAGGGAAGACTTAGTTCTGTTTCCTCTTGCTATAATTGATTTCTCATTTGTTCATTTATTTATTTAATAAGCAGTTTTTCAGTGTCTCTATATGAGGTAGTTCCTACAAATAAATACAAAACCCTAATATTTTATGTAGGTAGTCTCAAAGCAGAGTTATCAATTATCTCTTGGGGAGTAAGACTGACCTTTGGGTCAGGATGTTTCAGAGTCGAAGCTGGAAAGGATGTTTGACCACAATGGAGGCAGTGAAGACAAAAGGAAAAATAAGAAGACAATAATTATTCTGATATTAGGGATGAGGGAGAGGGAGACTTCTCTCGTATGAGCAACATGGTGGATGGCATTGCTATTTACTGAGAGATAAACATCTGATCTCATGACAGAAGATGGAGCTGGAGCTAGAAGTCTTGAGTGGCTCTGAAGCCTTGATAGTGGATGGGCTGTCTTAGGCAAAGCATGTGGAAGGAGAATCCATGAAGAGCAGGATGGGCAATGCCTTCATTAGTCTGAAGCATAGGACAGGCAAAGGAAAACAGAATAAGGGACTTCTGAATACCAGGCTGAAGAAACTGGGTTGTTTCCTAGATTCTGTAGAGTGACTGGAGGTATTTATGGTGCAGGGACTTGATCAAAGCTTGGCTTCAGGGGATTAATTTGGAGTGAAAAGAAGGCTAAAGCCAGAGGACCCAATTTGGAAGCAACTGTTAGTGAAAGGTACTGCAGACGTGGAGTTCTGGAGAGGACGTGGAGTTCTGGAGAGGTCATGGGGCTGAGACAATCCAGTGACAGATTCTATGGAACCAGACTACTCACAGGATATGGGGAAGGAAGTAATTGGGAAGACGTTAAGCAACATTGTTAGAAGGAAGAATACTGAGTTTAAAAAGAAGGCTAGGCTGGGCACAGTGGCTCATGCCTGTAATCCCAGCACTTTGGGAGGCCAAGGTGGGGGAATCACTTGAGATCAGGAGTTTGAATCCAGCCTGGCCAACATGGTGAAACCGGTCTCTACTAAAAATACAAAAATTAGCTGGGCGTGGTGGCAGGTGCCTGTAATCCCAGCTACTCAGGAGGCTGAGGTAGGAGAATCGCTTGAATCTGGGAGACGGAGGTTGCAGTGAGCTGAGATTGCACCACTGCACTCCAGCCTGAGCAACGGAGGGAGACTGCCTTTTAAAAAGAAAAGAAAAGAAAAGAAAAGAAAAGGAAAGAAGGCTACAAGAGGGATGTTGATTAAGGTTTCAGTTTCCAACAGGCTGCATTGAGAGAGGGAGAGACACTCCCAAACTTAGACACCTGACCACAGCTCTGACCAGAGCCTGGGAGACCTGTCAAAGATGAATATGAAGAACTGAGAGTTATCTGAAAAGCAGCAATAGTTGACTCCGTGAGAATCTTTCCTGTTACAGAAATACCATCCTCACTGAAGCCTATGGAATAATAGAAGGTGTTTTTAAAAAGACTCTCAGGAGAAGTGAAATGCTATGTGTTTCAGTTATCATTGGATACCTCTAGTCTCTACATGAAGTAACAGGAGCATGCATGACTTTAATTGATTTCCTGGAGACTTGGTTGGTAACAATGTTAAACTGTGCACCAATCCTGAACTTTTTATTATTTCATTTGCCCATGATTTTTAAAATAGTTATTTAAAAAATAATTTTCTTGAGTATTTTTTAACATAATTTTTAACATAATGTTTTAACTCAGGTTTGGTATTTCATATATTTCTCAGTAATGCTGTGGCTGAGAACAGACACATCCAAAGAGCTGGGCCAGCATCCCAGCCAAGCCAGTGAAACGCTACGAGTTTCCCACTATCACTTTGGTAATACATGCACAATGCCTAATGTATTATTAACTATTCAAAATGTACTCTGGTTCCTGCCATTTCCATAGAACAAGTATGGTAGCCTGCATTGTTTTGCAAAACACCTTTGAAAACTGGCTCCCAGTTTTGCCTTACCTGCTGACATTTAAAAATAACTGAATTGTTTACTGTGTTTTCATTTCTTGGAGCAAATAAAAGTAAAAATGATACTGTTAATATTTGAGTCCTGGAGCCACAGTTGGAGATGGATTTTGTTTTTTTCTTTCCTTCTTGCGGTATTTTTTTTTAATGAAAGGTTGTTATTTTTGTTGATTTGCCAATTAGAGGAGCAGGTAGCTGCTACCTACTTCTAAGACTTGATTCTATTGTAAAACCTCAGAAGCTAATGCTGCTTCAGTCTTGCCCTAAAGAGACATAAAAGGATACACTTGCAGTTAAGTCTCCCAGCAGATGAAGGAGCATAAACCATTGATCACAACTCGAAATGCTGAAAACTGAAAAGGAATCCAATTTATTTTAAATAAAACTACTCTGTTCTCCAGTGACAGATTCCAGAGTCAGACAACAGAAAGGAACTGACAGCAGATGTTTTAGAGCCAAGACACAGAGAGACTGAGTAATAGTATAGAAAAGAAATTGCTTTGAACTTCACCCCTGCTTTAAATACTTCAAATCAATAGGGTCACAGAGCTCTTTAATAGAGTGATGAGGTCTTGCCCTTGCAGATCTGCACAGTGACAAGTTGATGTGCGTCCTAACAGCAGGGTCAGAAAAATGGCAGGCTTCTCCCTGAAAGGGAGCTTTGTGTGAGCGGGGTCCATTTGGAGTGACTCCCCTCTACGGCCACTCTTGAGAGCCAGGCCCTAATAGTCTACATCTAAATGGGACTGACCTCATGAATTACCTCAGGAAACTTAATCTATAAACTGGCTTCTTCTTATGCAGACTGATGAATTCTTGTTTATTCCTAAATGGCTGTCACAAGACCTATTCATCAAACTCTTAAAGGGGGGAAAGGAGGCTTACAGAAGCCAGCCTCGAGTGCAGCACCGTTAAATAATCATTAGGTTTCATGGCTGGTCTTGAGACCCACTCCAAATCCACAAAGCAAGCTTCTTTTTTATTTTTTAAACTATTCATCAGAACTGCATTTAGATGAGAGTCTGACCTGATAAAAAAAAGAAGAGAGTGCTTTTTGTCACTATCAGTTTCATGGCTGTGTTCTTTCTCTTTTGAGAGTTTTTTTTTTTAAACAAAAGTAAAAGAAAATAAAGGCAGATGGCCAACTCTTTTCAATATCCGTTTGCTTTATTTGAGCAGTTTAATGTAGTGAAACAGAGTGAAATGTTGCTACTTGCTAAATGGTAAACAACACCATTACCCAGAATTCTGCTGTAGATTGTACAAAACAGGGTGCTGGTGATTAATTAAACTGTTGTTGTAATTGTAATGCATGATACATAATAGATAGTGTGCCATGTATTTTAAAAGCAGCAAATTAGCAAATAATAACTTTCCTACATAGCACATCTCCATTGCTTGCTGCTAATGCATAATCAAAAATAAAAGGCTATTATGCAACTACCTAATAAAACGAATGTATCTGATGTTCACTAATCTGTAAACATGTGCTAGTCAAGCTATACATCATGGCTGCTATGGGTCAGATGTCCCTGGAGGCAAGAAGGAATTTTTTCTCCAGTTGACTTTATAATATCTGCTGAATTATAATATTCCCAATCCTGACAACAGTCATACAAAATGTGATCCCCTCTACATATGTACATTTAACATGTTTTGTGTGGGTGTGTGGGTGTGGGCTACCAGCCTAGCTTACAGAAATGGCTGCACAAATACCTTTTATAGAGAATTTTCTTTTAAAAAAGAACAATTTTATGAAACCTGTTCATGTTTTGACTACTTTTTCAGTGTGATGACTTTTCAAAAAATGGGAATGTCAAGGTGATTATTTCTCGTCTCCAATTCTTTCAGCATTCTCTTGCATTTGTTAGGCAGCGAAATAGAACTAAGACAAGGTAACTTAAGCTAACCAGTACATATTGGGCACTCATATGGGATGAATGAGATAAAAATATACAAGTAGCAAGAAGGGGCTCATTTGAGTTCTATGAACATGAGAAACTTCCAGTCCAGTCTTCTTTTTCCCCTTCCCCTGTCTTGCTTAGGTTGAATGATCAACCTTAAATTTTTTCTCTGATAGCTTTATTGAGGTATAATGTACATATCATACAATGTGTCCATTTTTTTAACTTCAAATTTAGTGACCTTTAATAAATTTACAGAGTTGGGCAACCATTGCCACAATTCAATTTTAGAACATTTCTATCACTTTCAAAGAGCCCATATGCCCATTTGCTACCAATTTCTGTTCCCACTCCCAGACCTAGACAAAAAATAAAAAAAGAGAACAGTTTTATGATACCATGTTTGTGTTTTGCCTACTTTTTCACTGTGACAGTTTTTCAAAAATGAGAATGTCAAGGTGATCTACTTCATGTCTCTATTGACTTGCTTTTCTGATCTATTCACCTAAATGGAATCACGCAATATGACGTCTTCTGTGTTTGGTTTCTTTTACTTAGCACAATATTTTTTATGTTTACCCACATTGTAACATATATCAGAATTTCAAATTTTGTCATGGCTGCATAGTATTCCATCATGTAGATATATCATATTTTGTTTATCCGTTCACCAATTGATGAACATTTGGTTTTTTTCCACTTTTTGGCCATTATGATTAAAGCTGCTATAAACATTCACACACATGTATTTTTGTAGGCATATGTTTTCATTTTTCCTTAGTAGTTTCCTATGAGTGAAATTGTTGGCTCATATGGTAAATTTATTCAACCTGAAAAATTAAAACGATGTCTCTCCACTCTAAAATTTTGTTGTGAAATCTTAATGTAACCCACATGGAAAATGCTATTGAATTCTAGGACTGAAGAGTTGTTTAGTCTTTAGTACTCTGGTGGGACTAAGAAATACTGGGCCTGCTTGCATATCCACCATTTGTACCCTTGTGACCACAGCCACACCCCCAAAGGGACTACTAACAGAGAGATCCCCAAGGCAGTCCTGGTGGCATTTCTTGAATTCTCAAAGGCAAGAGACAACTGGAAACAAGCAACTCAAACTTGGTTAGCATTGCTGGTTGGGTTATATGAATTGGGAGACTGGGATGAGACAGAAAATATTTTGGCACATAGCAGTAGGCATGCAGACCAGACGCAGTACCCCAATGTCTGGAGACAAGGGAGGAGCCAGAACTGGTAAGTCTCTGTTCTTTTGGCCTAGTACTGTTTCATAAGAGGAGAGTGAGTGAACTGCAAAAGCCCGTTGCCAACAAAGCAACTCCTTTAATGTGACGCTTGTTTGAAGAGGCTTTTTCCTATCAAATTGCAGTCAACATATTCTCAGGAGATAAAGAGGTCTGGGATTCTATGTTTCCCACTTCACTCTACCATTTATTCCTGGTGATAAAGACGGCCTCTGTCTGTTTCAATGACTAGGGATGATTTTAGGACACATTGATGGCAGTGGCGGGCTGTCTGGAGTGACCGCTACTGTCACGCTGGCTGCATCATGGAGGCATGTCCGGGGCTACATAGTCCATGGAGCTGGGAGCTGGCAACAAGCAGGAGCCCTGCCCCTTCCATGTTGGGGTGGGAGCTCACTGGATGCTGTTGAAGCTGCCCAAGCCATGGCTGTAGACCTGGGCATCCCTGTGCTCTCAGGGCCCAGGAGCAGGCAGGAGGCCCACCCTTCTGGGTACAGCAGCAGCCATGCAAACCGTGGCTGTGGACTCCGGCTTCCTGCTCCATGAAGCAGTTAGGAGCCCTGCACCCCCTGGGTGCAGCTGCAGCCATCTAAACTGCTGCTGTGGACCCAGGCATCTCTACAATCTTGGGGCCCAGGAAGATTCTCACCCCATCCTGACATGCTCAGAAGTGCCTGCTTTTGTTGCCTGGCTTTTCCCTGCTATTAGCACCTGCTCCAACCCGGGAGCAAAGTTGGGGCCAAGCCGAAGCACTGTCATAGCCTGGATGGGTATGCACATGCTGGAGGCAGTGCTGACATGCCAGCCTCTTGTGGCCTTGGCCCACTCTGGACGTTGGGCATGACAAGCATAGGAGGGAAGCTGAGGACAGCTCGGCGCTGGTCTGCAGGTACCCCTCAGCACCTACAGCCTGGGTGTCATGAGGAGGCAGACAGGTTCTTGGGCAGAAGAGGACAGGTCACTGGTGAGGCCCCATCTTTGTACCAGGGAGGACCTGAAGGCTGGGGGCCAGGCTGCCAGCCCTGTGAACTGGAGTGGGAACTTGTGGTGTCTTTTCTGGGTTCACCCGTGGCTACCCATGGACCAATCAAAGCGCATTTCTTCCCCTCTAAGGCCCATAAAAGCCCTGGGCTCCGCCAGATCTAAGTAGATGTTGGGACAGCCAGCTGCAGAGAGGAGCAACCGACTCTAGGAACTCCTCTCTTCTGAGAACTGCAAAGATGAGGGAGAGATGTTGGAAAGATGACAGGACAAACTGTCTGCAGAGAGGAGCCATCTACTCTAGGGCATCCTCTCTGCTGAGAGCTGCATAGACAATGGAATGACCAGCTGCAGAGAGGAGCTACGCTCTCTGCTAGGAGCTGAACACTTGTCAGGACACACTGGCTGCAGAAAGGAGTTGCCTCCTGTGGGTTTCTGCTGAGCTATTCTATTGCTAAATAAAGCTCCTGTTTATCTTGCACACCCTCCACTTTTCTGCATACTTCATTCTTCCTGGTTGCAGGACAAGAATTCGGGACCCACCAAATGGTGAGGCTGAAGGAGCTGTAACACAAACAGGACTGAGACATGCTTGCTTGCCATGTTGTGGATGAAGTCAGGAAAGAAAAACTGTGGCCATTCAGGGATCCCAGACTTAGGAGCTCCTCAAGCCAGAGCCGTGACTCCCTCTTTTGGGCCCTGTGGTTTCTGGTGTCTACAAGCTTCTGGGCACTGGCATGTTCCCTAGTGCCAGCTGTGGAAGCTGCTTGTGGTGTGCCTTGTCTGGCCACAGTCTTTCAGAGAGCCAGTGCCTGTGCCATCACCTGGAGCTGCCTGCCCACTGCAGCAGCTGGCATGTTTGACTGTGCACAGGGGCCAGACCCATGCTAGCTCACATACCCCTTGTCATTCTACACGTGACTCATCCTTGGCAGGCATGGGACCCAGGACAGTAGCATAAGACAAGAGCAGCCTGCCAGGCCAAGTGGGCAACACAAACCCAGAGGGCCTGAGCAAAGGTCAGGCAAAGGCGCCACTGGCCACAGAGGTTTCCAGCCGAAAAACAACACCCCAAAGATCCTGTAACAATATGAACATCTAGATGCTTTCTCCTACCATTGGCTAGAAGTGCTGATAAATCACACTCTGTTCTACCTATGCTCCCTATAAATAAATATAAATGGTAATTTCCCTAAGCATAGTAAAACTCTGATCAATGCTATAAAGCAAAATATAGTTATTGCTGCCTGGCATATAAGTCATGCATTTCAACACTCACTGTCCTCCTTTAATAGTTCAGGTAGCATTTAGTCAATAAAGACTCAGGGTGCCTCTGTGTGTGTGTGTGTGTGTGTGTGTGTGTGTGTGTGTGTGTGTGTATGCTTTACCTTTCCTTTCTTTGCCAGGCACAAGATTCTGTTCTCTGCCCCACAGTGGGATGCAGTAGACCTCAAGAAATTAGCCAAGTGAAACAAGGACATCTTGAGAGGTGAAAGTAGTGTAAACACCACAGAGGGAGCTTCCCAAACTTCTGTGAGATTCAGACATTTCATGGAACATAGACACTTCCTGGTGGGAGAGGAGAACATTATGTACAAATAACTGTTTGCTCAGGTTCTGCCTACTTCTACTTGTTTCTTTTGTGACAGCATGATTTTTAAAATAGCATAAGAGCAGGGTGATGCTTCTACTTACATAAGATTGCCCATGCTGGGAGGTGGGAGGTGGAGCAGTGTCTCGTGGGGCACATGTGTATGTAGAAGAGTGCATTTGGGCAAAGAGCAGGGGTGTCTTAGTCACCCTGGCAATGCCAGATTTGCAGCAGACTCCCTATGGGTGTCTTCCATTGTGACCTCCGCAATGTAGCCAAGGACTGGGAAGTACTTGGGGTGAGAATTGTGCCCAAAAGTTTAATTAGTTTTATTTATCTTGGTTGCCATGATCTGGGATTCACATAAGCCACTGTAAGGAAAAGCAGGCTTATTTTAAGGATATATGTGATGAGAATTGAAAGTGAAAGACCATTCAGGGCTTGGGGATCTCTATGACCCTATTACTTGTGGCCAGCGTAGTACTAGGTCTCAGCACATTGATCATCAGTTTTGATGCAGGCTCAGCTTATTCTCGACCCATTGCTGATTGGACAGTTTCTTCATCTTCTGCAGGACTGAGTAGGAGAGTGCTCATCTGATTGATCACATGAAAACCATTGCCCATGCTGTTGTCAGGTCCTGGGTTCCCTCTTTACCAAGTAAATAATTCACTATACTGTTAGAGTTATTTTATTCAATGTCTTTGATCTGCCAAGGCTCTATTACCCATAGGGAAAAGGAGTGCATAGCTTGCCTTTTTTCCTTCTTGTGCTGAGTGGGGTATCTTTCTCCCAGGACCTTATGCCCCAAACAGTGCTAATTTGTATTATTTTATTTTATGATATTTTACTTGGTTGAAGTTAATGTTTCTGTGATTTAATTTTTTTTTTGAGACGGAGTTTTGCTCTTGTTAACCAGGCTGGAGTGCAATGGCACGATCTCGGCTCACCGCAACCTCCGCCTCCTGGGTTCAGGCAATTCTCCTGCCTCAGCCTCCTGAGTAGCTGGGATTACAGGCACGTGCCACCATGCCCAGCTAATGTTTTGTATTTTTAGTAGAGACGGGGTTTCACCATGTTGACCAGGATGGTCTCGATCTCTTGACCTCGTGATCCACCCACCTCAGCCCCCCAAAGTGCTGGGATTATAGGCTTGAGCCACCGCGCCCGGCCTCTTTGATTTAATTTTTAAGAGTTCTATAACATCATCAGGTATTACAAAACTGTAAGACAAACATTATATTTGAATTCTTTGTTTTCCTAAACTCTGACAAGTAGAATGAAACTTAAAATGAGCATGGAATAAAGATAGTCTACTTACCTTGGAAACTAGGTTTTCCTCTTAGCTGATGATATTTACCTGTGTTCACAGCCTTATTAATGTAACATCGGTACCTCTAAACATTATATTAATAGAAATTCTATTTACATTGTATCCCTTTTGACCAGTGAAGAGTTTTATAAGCACAGTTTCTATGTGACTTTTACTGAATATTACTTTCAAATGTCATTGTTTTGATGGCATTTATTAGGCATTTTAAGGACCTATCTCCTCATGAAACTTCACTAAATTTCAGTTTCAAATTTATTTAAATAATATCTAGATAAATATGAAAATTATAATTTACATTAGTTTGGTCCATTGTGCTTTACAGAGCCATCTCAAGTACACTATGGTATCTGATTCTCAAACCAATCATTTGAAAGAGGTAGGATGAAAGTTTCTGAGTTTAAATCCATTAGAGAGTAAATGTTGAAGTTGAGATGAAAACTCATATCTATTCTCTGAGTGTAATATTCTTCTTTTCTAAGAGTCAATATTATTGAAAAAGAGCATCTCAGAGGCAGGGAGTATAAGAGTTTCTGGCTCAGTCTCAGCCAAGACCTCACCGTGTAGGAGAAGTTTTATATACCAGACATTCTCAGGGCTTATCAAGGGAATAACAGCTTGTGTTCCCATCATACATGTGCAAGCTCATCATTTTTGGTCAAAGTTGTAAACCCAGCGTTAATTCCCCTTGACGCTCTGGTTCATCTCTCTTTAGTCCCAGTGGTCAGTGTTCAAACATCAAAATAATAAGAATAAGCCAAATATAGTTAGGAAAAGAAATTTACTGTGAAGAAACATAAAAACCTTGTGCCACAGAAGTCCTTTGCCAGAGGTTTGTCTTATATTGACAGGATTGGCTTGTATTTGACTGTTGTTGGTTTCTGTTCCTCTAAAGATCCTGTAAAAATCAATTTTCTCTATTCATGATAATTCATGCATAGGTTAGTAAAGACTCTCCTTTATAAAGAATGTGACTAAGAAGACACCCCCATTAAAGTATTTTTATTATTATTTTTTAAGAGATAAAGTCACACTAGTCCAGGCTGGACTTGAACTCCTGGCCTCAAGGGATCCTGCCTCAGCCCCCTGAGGAGCTGGAACTATAGGCACATGCCACCACACCTGGCTTTACCCCATAAAATTTTGTATTCCTTCCATGATGAGATCTTTTTCACATCAGGGACATCAGGTTTAGACTGAACAGACAAACCCTAGTAGAGACATTTTTATCTCCCAGAAACACAACCCAATAAATCCTTAGTTTCCTTTAAGTGTTTGATTAGGAATAAGGTTAATCAGACTGAACCAAAATATGAATTTCCACATAATGAATTTTGGCCTCTTGAACAATAAAAATTCATTGTAGCATGGTCGGGCAATACTTTGAAATGTTAACTAATGTATATTTAGTGCTCACCCTGGCTGCTTGGCTTACGAGTTTCAGAATCTTAAGTCTTAAGCAAATAGGGAGGATTTATACACTTAAACATAATTCTGAGTGAATATATGATAAGGAAAAGCAAGACTTAGCATGCAGATTTCCTTTTCAACTTCCAAGACTTGAAACCACTTATACTATACTGGGGAAGGGGAAGAAAATAAAGGTGAAAAAAAAAAAGTGAGTAGATAAAATATGGATCCTTGAGAAAGAAGTTCTCTCACCTGGTTCTTCCACCTCCTGAAAACAGCATTTTAGGAAGATTAAATATAACAGCTATCAGAGGGAAGATTTAGGGGGAAGCAAACTCAAAACTTACTTTCAGAAAGCACAGCAACCCTGGAAAAGCTTGTAATCTAATATGGAAAAAAAATAGCAACCAATTTCACAAAAATAAATGATTACTGGTTGAAAATAGTCTTGGAATTTGTTGAGCTCACTAGCTGTACAAATTCTTGGTAGATTACACTGGAGTAAAGAATGCAATATTTGAAAAGAATGATACCACTTATGGTATGAATCTGGCTATTACTCTCTTTTACTTTCAGGCCAGTGATTAGCTATGTACCCTCAGACAAGTTACTAAACATTAGGATTGTTTTTTTCTATATATTCTTCAACTCCATAAACAAAAGTAAGAGCATTTTGTCGGTTGCAGTTTTTGGATATAAGCAGCAGAAAAGCAGAATTTAGCTAACTTTAAAAAAAAGGCAATTTGTTAAAAGAGAATGAAAAAGTTTTAGCATCAAAGCAGAGGCTGAAAATCAAGCATGAAAGGGCAGGAGCCAGGCAGCTTCTAAGGGCTCAGGAACATCCCTACACAATCACTTGATGGTCTTCTCCAGGCACCATTGCAGGATTGAGTCACATGCAAACATGTTAATTCTCTGCCATTCAGATTTATATTTCAGAGACAAAAATTGAGTCACCTGCCTGTTGCTTGGATAAGGAAGGAACAGGATTCCTTGACTGATAAGAGTACCACAAAGCTGTATTCAAAGGGATAGAGGGAGTGCCCTCAAAAGGAAACTGCAGTCTAGTACTCAAAGGAGGAGGGAATTGGTTTTACAGGGCTAAACAATTACACATATTCTCTGCAAATTATATGGCCTTTTGACATTTGTGAATAAACAGTAGCAAATAATGTATAAGTATTATTATATCTACATAATAAATGTAAGTATGCCATAGTTCCTTGTGTTTCTATATTTTCTGGCTTGCAGTATCCATTTGCATAAAGGATGTCAGAATTCCTCTCAAGTTCCAATTGCCTTTTAGAAGAAGGAGCGACTTAACAGATCCTGAGATGCTAAGACTGGGTCTGAGCCAGAGATACTAAGTGCTGAACATTAATATTTGGCAAGTGACCATGAGGTCTCCTATAGGCAGTCATATATCTCTTCTTAAAAGAGAGAGTGTCCTTCTCAATCAGCTTGAAAAACAACCCCAACACGCCCATCATTTAATATGTTTTTTAAAATACCTTCTTCTAACAACATTCTTCTGTTGTAAGGGAAACTGCTGTCTCTTCATTCATCACTGAAATTATCACTAGGAACCTAAATATTTAGAATCTCTCAATCCTCACAATTCACAATTAAGTAAAACTGATGTCTAAAGTAAATATCTCTTACTTATTAAACTGCTTTTATGATCAAAGAGTGAAAGATGGACATTTTTCATTATAGTCCACAATTTCTAGTTTGTAATAATGACATGATGATGTAAGTCATGCTTAGCTCTCTAGTGGACTTTTTGCACCAATGTACTGGATCTTTCAGTTGGACTAAAGACCAATCAGCTGCTTTCTATGTAAATGCATTAATCACTCATTTATACCATTTATTAGAAACTAATTATTATAGGATATTCAAAACTCACTTAGGGACCAATTCATTTAAAAATCAATTACACAGTTAGATTATATAATGTACCAATTAGTCTAAATGATTTTTGGCTTTTGGAAACTATTTGTAATTTACAAAATATATCTCACTGAGTTCATAGAAATGATATATAAATAATTCAGCAACTTGTATGTTTATTCACATCACTTCTTGTAACAGCACTAGTTGTAAATGTTGGAGATGGTGGGGGGTATGGAGAATGCTGCAACTCATTACTTCCTATTTACTTCACTGCAAAGAGTTCTTGAGGGTAGGCAATGGAAATATCACCTGAGATGGGCTCCAGCTCCTTCAGGTAATCTAAGCTGAAGGCATGAAACCAGAGCAATTGATTTGAGGCCCAGCTTGAACATAGTCACAGCACAAAGACACTTTTAGACACACACTCAAATGCACATATAATATACATACCCACTTACAGACACACAGAGATCATGAAAGTGCTCATCACATAAGGCTGAAAGTGTTGACTCCAAATTATCTGTGAGTATGAGCAGGTTACATCCAGGCTATGAAGCAATTTTTTTTGTTTCATCTTTGTATCCATTTCACCAATATATTCTTCATTGCACCTAGCATCATTCCTTCATACTAGTTGTTCAGTTGTGGTTTTTCAAATAAAAATATCAGTGAAAGAAGTCCACACAATAATGTTATTTTACAGTCATTACTGTACCCAGTTATTTGCTCTTTAAAAGAAAGAAGCATTCACTATTTTATTCCATTTTGGCACCTTTCCTTATTTGTTCTAGTGGAAATGTTAACGAGTATTTTATAATCGCAAAACAGATGCTGTTGCAGACAGGCAGTCCAAAGTCGTCCACAAGCTGCGTGATCAGCTGCTGGACTTTAGAGAGTAAGTCTTCTCCCGATGGAATACCCAAGGATCCTTTAGTGTGTCACATCATGTTTCCCTCCCCCTCCCCGCCACCCTCAGGAATGTAGAGTGAAACATAAGTTACAGCTAATTTGTAGGATAAAATAATGCCAAATTTATTCAGTGTATGATAAAAAAGACATGTATATCAAAGACAAATTTCATGCTCAGAATCCATGACATTCCTAATATTGCTTACATATTCCTGTGAAATTCCTGGAATCTTGAATGTTTTAACCACATTAGAGAAGAAGCTACTCAGACACATGGGCCTTGGCACTAACTATCCCACCCTTTGATTTGTCTTTAAATTTTCAGTACTGCAAATAACTTGAGGGGAACATTTAAATTGATTGTTGGCAATCAGAAAATTGAAATACAAAGTAATCTCTGCACACTACTATTTTTTCAAAGTAAATTCTTGGCTTGTTTCAAAATAAATCATTTTGCCAACCTTATAACCTAGATAGTAGCAAAACTTGATTTCAAAACAATAAAATTGAGTGAGGACAAAAGCATCTTAAAAGCAAATGTTATATTCACATACATCCACATTTAGAATCATTGCCATTCATCACAAGCAATTTGTCTTTTCTGAAATGCAGTCAACATTATTTTACTACTTAGGTAGGTATTTGTTTTCGGAGTTTCAAGGTCTTCTGGCGATTTTTGTAAAAACGGTTGTTTTTTACTTTTTTTCCTTTAAAATAGATAGCCAATAGAAATGACAATATCTTTCACATTTTCTAGTGATACTGTAGATATAGTAGAGCCACCTGATCCCAAAGAGATTTGGCTGCTGTCTTAGAGTGTTTCTTCTAAAACCTGGTTTCATCAGATGAGAATCACTTTATTTTCAGTGGGATAATTGTGGACTGATAACAGATAAAGAAGTACAAAGGACGCACATTATGATTAGTAAAATAATTCATCACGAGCAATTTAGATTGACAAAATGGAGAACTTTGCAATGATACCATGCCCTCTGTAATGCCAGCACTAAGTAGTTACCTTTCAGATATTAAGTGAATAATTTACTCTTAAATTTTAAGAAATGTAGAAGGAAAGGAAGACACTTTCTGGTGAATTAAAGAAATATGGATTACCAGTGTCTGCTTCCTTGTGCCTCTCAATGTTGCTATGATAGGAGCATTTGGTCTAGAATGTCTCTCCCACTATGAGAGAAACTTTTCCTTTGATTTCTTAGAATGGAATTGCAATGTCCCTGTATTAGTCTGTTCTCACACTGTTACGAAGAAATACTTGAGACTGGGTAATTTATAAAGAAAAGAGGTTTAATTGACTCACAGTTCTACATGACCAGGGAGGCCTCAGGAAACTTACTATCATGGTGGAAGGTGCCTCTTCACAAGGCAGCAGGAGAGAGAATGAGTGCCAAGAGGGGAAATGCCAGACACTTATAAAACCATCGTATGTCATGAGAACTCACTCACTATCACAAGAATAGCATGGGGAAAACTGTCCCCATGATTCAATTACCTCCTACTGGGTCCCTCCCATGACACATAGGGATTATGGGGATTACAATTCAAGATGAGATTTGGGTGAGGACACGGCCAAACCATATCAGTCCTTGTCCAGGTCATTGAATGTTCAGAGTAAAGTAGGATGGTAGGGGAAAAATAGAAGGTGAGGGGCAATAAGAGAGAAGAAAGGAAAGTGAGTGTCCAAGTTCACCTTCTGTAAGAACTTCAGCCCCTGGAAATCAGGCAATTACCTAACTCCATTTGAAAGAAATACCAGAGCTCCCCAGATCTTACCAGGATGCCTAGGTGCCTGGGTGCTGACTGCAGCCGGCTAGGCTAGGTCAGGGACTAATACTTTCTTTTAAATTTTAGCACAAATTCAATCAGGAGTAGCATCAGAAATATGATTATCTGACTAATTCAGGTACAGACAGATTTTTGATTGACCCACGAATGAACAGATTGAGATCATCCACTCCTAGAGACATTCATCCAAAGCTCTTTTTCAGTTCAATGCCCTGTGGTTTCCTGCAGAGAACTAATATCTTAAGGAAAAGAGAGAATGACTCTGGGGATTTTGAATGAATATAGGAAATTAGAATTCTGATTCCTGTGTTTGCCTTGCAGAATCCATGAAATTAGTAAAATCAGTTATTGCAAGAAGGGGGTTCAAATCATTGTTTTCTAAGTTTGTGTGTGTTTGCGTGTGTGAGAGTGTGAGACAGTGAGAGAGACAGACAGGGAGAGAGAGAAGTACAAAGAATTTGAGAGCATTTTTCAGTTAAATGATTTTCTGCATTTTGAATGAGTATGATTCAGACTTAAAGCCAAACAAAACTTCTAATTCTTTTAAGTTGGTCAAGTTTATATTAAGCAACTGGACTGATTTGCAGAAGAATGACAGAAAAGTTCCTTTCTCCCTAGGTGGTTTACGGCTCAGACCTGTACTTCCTCAGTACATCAAAAGATGGGAGAATGTGTTGTAGCCTTGGGGTTGCCAGATTCAGTATGTAAAAATGCAGGATTCCCAGTTAAATTTGGATTTCAGATTTTTAAATGAATAATGTTTTAATAGTATATTCCATGCAAAATTTGGGACATACTTTTATTGAAAAGCTTGTTTATCTGAAATCAAATTAGCCAGGTATCTATATTTCACCTGGCAGGGCTATCTGGCCTCTGTTTCTGTGAGTGGCTTATTGGACAAACAATGTTGCCTGTGCTATTTTTCTATCTTTCTGGTCAGAGATCCAGTGCTTTTCAGACCCCCATGCTCACCAGAGCCACCATGACCTCAGGCTTTTCCCAGACATAAACCATTTTGCTTCTGGTGACAAATCAAAAAAGCCAGAATAATTCAAAATTCCAGTAAGAGACCTAATACAATTTATTGCGCTGAGTATGTTGATAAGACATTATTGTTTAAAATTTTATGTTAGTGAAAAAAAAAGAAGTGAGATTGATAATGTGTACCAAATCTTTCTTGTCAAACTTTGGCAACTGAGATTTGGATTTGAATCCCAGCCCTGACACCTATAAGCTGAGTAGAACCAAGGTATTGAATTTCTCTGAGCTTCAGTGTCCTCACTTTTACATTGGAGATGATGAAAGAGAATAATAGTAGCTACCCCAGGAGGAGGATTAAATAAAATAAGACATAAAAAGTACTTAGCACAGTCATAGTAACAACTCTTTCTATTACTACTTTTACTACTGCTACCTCTACAACTATTGCTATCACTAACATTATGTGCAAGGCATTGTGGCAGACAATATAAAGCAATTGTTAAAGAGCTCACAGGCTCTTTTGGAAATAGACCAACTCCTAAAGAAATAAAGAACAATACAAGCCAGCAGGTCCTAAGTGCCAAATGAGGGTCACAGATGGATAAACTACAGGAGCTCAAGAGGAGGAAGGGACATTGGCCATATCCCTGGAAGCATATGAGGATAGAATGGTTTATGTCCTACCATGTTCCCCTGGGAACTTTCCTCTTAATAGACACCTCCAAATGTAGATAACTGATTACTTGCTACAGCTCTACCAGCTGCCCCTATTTCCTCAATATTACCTGCAATGAATGCCCTAGGTCTCTTCACTGACAAACACAAGTGTGCTCTCTAGAATCACCAATAACTTTCTTCAGGTTAAATATGAAAGCTGTTGTTTCTTTTAGTTTCCTTCTGAAAACTTTTTTTGACCCTCTGTTGATCATGCATCCATTCTTTTTTTTTTTTTTTTTTTTAGCTTTTTTTTTTTTTTTAAAAATGTATTTTTTTTTTTTTTTTTTTTTTCTTATGGATGGCAGTACCAAGCCTTCTCTTTTTGCTCTTTTTTTTTGACACAGAGTCTCGTTCTGTTATCCAGGCTGAAGTGCAGTGGCACCATCTCGGCTCACTGCAAGCTTTGCCTCCTGGGTTCAAACAATTCTCATGCCTTAGCCTCCTAAGTATCTGGGATTACAGGTGCCTACCACCATGCCTAGCTAATTTTTGTATTTTTAATAGAGATGGGCTTTCACCATGTTGGCCAGGCTGGTCTTAAACTCCTGACCTCATGTGATCCACCCGCCTTGGCCTCCCAAATCTTTTTATTCTTTTTTATTCCTCTGTACACTTTTAACTTTTTTTTTTTTTTTTTTTTGAAACAGAGTCTTGGTCTTTTCACCAGGCTGGAGTGCAGTGGCGCCATCTCAGCTTACTGCAACCTCCGACTCCCGGATTCAAGCGATTTCCCTGCCTCAGCCTCCTGAGTATCTGGGACTACAGGTGCGTGTCACCGCGCCTGGCTAATTTTTTGTATTTTAGTAGAGACAGGTTTTCACCATGGCCAGGATGGTTGCGATCTCCTGACCTCATGATCCTCCCGCCTCAGCCTCCCAAAGTGCTGGGATTACAGGCATGAGCCACTGCACCTGGCCACTTTTTACTTTTTAGCTCATTTGTGCAAATGGTTCCTGTTGCTAATTTTAGATGACTATTTTGTTTCCTTTAAACAGCTTCTTTCCATTAATCACTAAAACAGTTGAAAGAGGAATATCCTGCTGCCACATTTATGATATTAGTAAGCCTATAGTCTTATACCAACAATAAATTCCACAAATTGGCATCAATATAAAATTAGCATTGTACCTAACCAAATTAAGGTTGACAGATGTCCACTCAACCAAATGAATATTTCCAACTTAATGGAATCATTTGGCAAGTCTCCCTGGCTGACCCATGTGGCTCTTCCCCATGCTTTGCCATAAAAAGTATATTATTAGGATGTCACCTTAGTAAACATTGAGAAATGGTAAACTTTCTGTTTTTCTATTTTCTTTTTTTCCCCCAATGACATCCATTGATCTATTGTTGGCATTTCATGAAACAAGCATGCACCAGGGACCACAATAGCAGAACGCTAGAGAAAAAGATAGTGTCAGAAGTGGTGGGGACTTGGGGAAGAAAAGTGCTGGCAGAGTTTCTTTCTTTCCTTCATTCCCTCCTTCCTTCCTTCCTCCCTCCCTCTTTCCTTCCTTCCCTCCTTCCTTCCTTCCCTCTTTCCTCCCTCCCTCTCTCTCTTTCTTCTTTCTCTCTTTCCTCCTTTCTTTCCTTTCTTTTTTGCAGCAGATGCATTTTATTTTCACCATGAGGGCTCACTCTGTTGGTGAGCTCTCTGGCTCAGACCTCTGACGGCTCCTAGGTCTTGGGGCTGGGCCGGAAGTTACTGGCTGCTCAAGGAGAGAGTGGAGATGGTTGCAGTCCTCTCACTCAGTGGGTCGGGCTGGGGCCCCTCACTCACTTACTCCTCCGGCTGCGTCCCCTCACTCAGTTTTGCCTCCAACTGCATGCCCTCACCCAGCGGTTTGGCCGCAGCTCACGCTGCGGGAGCTCCTGGCTCTGCGGGCCCCTGGGGCCGGGTGGTGCTGGCCCACTTCCTTCCTCAGGTGTTCTTACGGCCACGGTCTTTTTTGGAGCACTTTTCTTCTTGGCTCTCCCTCGACGAGTTGCTTTTCCCTTCTTGGCTATTTTGGGACTCTTTTTAGGGCTTCTGGGCCTTGGCTGAGAGGAGGACTTCCTCTTTCGTGTCCCCTTGGTGCTGCGGCCGGAGGCTCTCGGCTTTCCATCCATCGGAATGGATGGAAGCTTACTTCAGTAAGTCAACGTCTGCCAATGGTCCGGAGTTTTCTAATTCATCGAATTGAGAGTCCTGAGACTTTTCAAAAATAAAATAACTTAGCCTTAAGATTATTATAGAAAAATGTTCCGCTAGTGAAGGGCAAACAAACTATTCCAGAGCACCCATTGCATGCCTGTTTTCATTTTTCAAATACGACTAAAATGGAAGTCCTGCCCTTTATCCAAATTCTCACAGAGAACACGAGATTCAACTTATGATCTCAGCAATACTGATGACATTAGACTAATATCTTAATGATGTAGACTACTAATAATTAGACTGTTTCCAGGTAATCAATTTTTCCATCTGAAAAAAGGGAATACTAACATTAGCTATCAGACTAATATCTTAATGATACAGTCTGATAATTATTAGACTAATAAATTGGCCTATGGAGCAAGAGATTTACTGTTCTACAAAACTAACAAATCAATAGACTGGTTGGTTTAGGGAAATAACTCTTTAGAAAAAAATTTAAAATCTCAAAATGAAAAAAATGAAGTCTGTACCTCTGCCTGGAGGCTAAAGAGAATTTGGACATTAAAGAACAATAAAGTAAAACCAACTATCAATCAACTGATTACATGTCTTTTATAATTGAGTATCTATTCAAAGATATAGTCCATAAATCAATTTCCTTAGACATTTTCATATCAGAATAATATTTCATTTTTTAATAGAAATAAAGTTATCTAAAATTCATATAAAGTTTTGTCATTTTCAAAGAGCTTCTTTACACACCTGATGAATAGGACAGGATCTGCAGTAAAAACAACAACAACATGGCTTTTGGTTCAGACTCTGCCATTTTCAAGGTAATCAATTTTTCCATCTGGAAAAAAAGGGAATGCTAATACTTCTCAGGATTCTTAAGATAATTTATTAAAGTCACCAACTAAGTTTGTCCATTGGAATACATATTGGTAAAAGGATATAAGACTTCAAATATCCAATTATATAAAAATAATTATTACAATAAAGTATACTAATTTTGAGGCAAATATAAATGACTTTCTCACATTTGTCTGTCCTTGAGAAGGGCCCGTGAATGTATAGAAAGGATTTAATTGATTAATTACATGTATGTGAGCCTCTTGAACATAGCCAGCAACAAATACCTGCTAACCAGTTATAAATGACATTGATGAATATTGAGACAGAAATGTCAGCAGTTAAGTCTGAAATTTCTATTGCATAATGTAAAAGCAAAAGCACTTTTAGCCTTCTATCTGGATTACATGTGTTCTAGTGGTAAGGTAGATTTTGTGCTGGTTCGTGTAACAACAGGCCTACTTGTCATTCAAGGCTAGCATCCATTATGATTGGTGGTTAATTTCCATGCCATAAAAGTTAGATATCTTGCATTTTACCCTTCCCTTATAGTTATGTAAAGATATTTTCAAAATTGTAAAAATTAATTGGTCGACACATACATGTGCACACATGCACATATATACATTTGTAAAACACAAACTCAACAAAAGACAAGTATCTAGAACATATATATATATATACTTGATAGTAAACAAACAACCCAATTAGAAATGAGCAAAAGATATAAAGAGTTTTATTTTGGAAGAGGACACACAGATGGCAAGTAAGCTTATGAAAATATGTTAAACATCATTAGCCTTTAGGAAAATGCAAATTAAGATCACGATAAAATATCATTACACACATATCAGGATGGCTAAAATAAAAACATAGTGACAAAGCCAAATGCTGGTAAAGGTGGTTAAACTGGATCACTCATACATTGCTTGTGGGAATGTAAAATGGTACACTCTGGAAAATAAGTCTGGCAGTTTCTTGAAAACAAGCAACAACCATATGACCCAAGAATTGCCCTCCTGGACATTTACTCCAGATAAATAAATCTATATTGACACAAAAATCTGCACACGAATGTTTTATAGGAGCTTTATGGGTAAATAGCCCTAAACTGGAACAATCCAGATGTCCCTTCGGAAGTGAATGGACAAACGAGCTATGGCACATCTGTACCATAGAACACCATTCAGCAACCAAAAGGAACAAACTATGGCACATCTGTACCATAGAACACCATTCAGCAACCAAAAGGAACAAACTGTGGCACGTCTGTACCACGGAACACAATTCAGCAGCCAAAAGGAACAAACCACTGATACACATGACAACCTGAATAAATTTCCAGAGAATTATGCTGAGTGAAACAACCAAAATATCCCAAAGGTTATACACCGTATGACTCTATTTAGATAATGTTCTTAACAGGATGCAATTGTAGAAATGAGAAACAGATTAGTGATGGTCTAGGGCTAAGAAGGGTGGGGGTGGGAGGAAAGGGGGTGTGACTACAAGGGCAATGTGAAAAACGCTTGCAGTGATGAAAATGTTCTGTATCTTGACAATATCAATGTCAGTATCCTTGTTGTGATACTTTAGTTTTGCAGGATCATACCACTGGGGGAAACTGGGTAAAGGATAGTTGTGAGGAAATGTTTCTGTATCATTTCTTACAACTGCATATGAAATAATGATCTCAAAATAAAAGTTTAATTTAAAAAATGTTAAAATATGTGGCATTGAAATATTAATCTTGGCCACTGAGATTTTGATGTTCTCTTAAATTTTATACCCGAGTACTCAAGATGAGGGCCTGTTTTGCCTTACTTTGGTTTCTGTCCTAGAAATCAGATTAAATGTGGAAGAAATCAGAATGAACAGGGGTCGAAGTGAATTGAGGAGTCTGCAGGCTTGTGGTGATAGAGGTGATAGAACCCTTTAACATATTTTGGGAAATAAGAAAGATAGTAGAGAGACTAGAAACCCCAAGAGGTTCAGGAGAAGTTTAAGAGACAGCTTGAGAACGGAATCTTCCTCACAGCACTTGTAGGGAAGCACAAAGAAGGGATATTATGCAAATACAGATATTTAGAGGAATAAAACAAAACAAGGTTTTTGTTGTTGTTTTTCCCCTTTCATCACTCCCTTCCCCCTGCTGTGAATCTTGCCAAGAGGAATCTTAGAATGCTAATGTCTCGGTATTTGACACAGCGAGTGATAATTGCACGGTGGCCGATTGATTTCTGATTCACCCCTTTGCAGATCAGCCCTGCAACTTTGCATTCATTCCAAGCCTCAAGGAGTAGAGCACAGCAGCAGCAGGGCCCACCTTCACCCGTCAGATAATAAAGTTTAGTCATGCAGCTTAAAATAAAATAAGCAAGAAGCAGATGGCAAAAAGGACAGAATGTAGTGTATTTAATCTGCCCATGTTTGCGAGGAAGCAATTGTCTTCTTAGCTTCAGAAAACAGAGCAAGACAAACAATAAAGCTTCTCTTTCCTGGACACATATGACACTGTTTATAGAGATGATCTAGAGTTTGGGGTAATTTGACCCTCATCTTGCTGAATTCTCTTTCTTGGAACCAGGAAACTGAGCTGGACTGGTTCTCCTCGTAGGCAATCAGTGATAGAAGGAGGTTAGCAGCAGTCTGCTCAGTAAACAACTCCGAACAAAATGATCATACCCAAATGAAACCAATATTGGACAAAGTGAACCTCCCAAGGCCTGAGGTGGTCATCTATAATAAAAGAGCTGTCAGAGCAAATGGGCTAGTGTTAAATAGTTCAGTGTAAACTGTTAGGCAGCCGCCTCTATGAAAACACAAGGTGGTGAGTAGCATCATGGAGCGTTTATTCCAATTTGGCTCGTTTAGAATCGCTGCAATGCTGGGGAAAGTTGACAGAAAAAATGACTTTGCCTCCTCTGAGAGGGCTTTCTGACACTGAAATCTGGAAGGCTGGCTTGAGCCCTTTGCCTGGAATTTATTCTTACTCCAGTTCAGATGGTGCCTGAGTATTTTTTAATGATGTGTCAATTAAGGCCCATTGCTGACGGCCAGAGTGGAAGGATAGGTAAAGCCTATCCTGTGTTTGAGACGAGGTAGAGCCTGGTGGCTAGAGAAGTGGAAATAGGCAGAGAGTTCGGAAAGCAAATGAAAATGACTTTCAGCCTGGTTGTTGTTTTTTATTAAGTTTAATCACATAATGGGGAAAATATTCATAAAATCTACCTTTTTTTCAAAAGAACACATTCAAATAGAAGAAACTTGGAGGTAATTAAGAAGAAAACAGTCCCAGCAGGCCCAGCCCTGACTCCCTCACCATTGTTCCATATCCTTGGGGAGTGTGAATGCCCAAACGCAGGGGCAGGGAATGCTAGTGGACTACCAATTATTGGTGAAAGCCCATTCCTTATCTACAGACACTGGTCTTTATGCTCCATCTTCTAGTACTATGAGTCAGAAACTGACTGGGGAAGACAAAAGATGGGCCACCCCTTCCCATGCTATAGCTGTTCTCCACCCCTCTGAGTCTTCACAGAGTCTGGTGTACCTCATTACTTCCCTTCCTTTTCTGAGTTTCTGACCTAGAGAGAATGTAGCACACATCTCAACATGTAGCTTTCTCATGTTTTCATTTTCATTAACCTTGCTTGTTCATCCACCTGGCCAACTGGGTTTGAGCATCAGGGTTAACACAGTAAGTAAAATAGCCACGTGGAGTCATATAGTTTTTAAGTCTCTCATAGAACTTCCTGTTAAGCCAGGTAGCAGACAATACCCAAAGTGCCTTAAAAACAGAGCCCTCCCTTCATACCATAATTTCTCAGCGATAATGGGGTATGTTTAAGTGGTTCCCTTGGAAAATAAGCGTTCTGATGAGTTCACAAATTTTCTCTATAATGGTTCCTAAATTAGACTTGTTTTTATAAAAATGCAGACACCAGGCTTATAACTTTGATTATTTCCTAACAGCAAAGTATCAGACTTTTAAAAATGGGATTATTCTAAACTATAATTGTGTCATGGGCAATAAAAAATGAAATGGCCCATGCCGTAACAAAATTAGAGATTAAGGCCGGGCGCGGTGGCTCACGCCTGTAATCCCCGCACTTTGGGAGGCCAAGGCGGGTGGATCACGAGGTCAAGAGATCGAGACCATCCTGGTCAACATAGTGAAACCCTGTCTCTACTAAAAATACAAAAAAATCAGCTGGGCATGGTGGCGCATGCCTGTAATCCCAGCTACTCAGGAGGCTGAGGCAGGAGAATTGCCTGAACCCAGGAGGCGGAGGTTGCGGTGAGCCGAGATCGCGCCATTGCACTCCAGCCTGGGCAACAAGAGCGAAACTCCGTCTCAAAAAAAAAACCAAAAAAAACCAAAAAACAAAATTAGAGATTAGAACCTGTCCTTTACTGTGGTTCTAACCATGTGGACAGAGAAAACGGGAGAAGCACATCAGCAGTGGGAGAGGAATGAATCAGACCCTCACGGGGGCATAGCAGCCAGGGATGGCAGCCAACTGTCTCCATTTGCCTGCGCTGAGGGGTTTTCCAGGATCCTGCACTTTTAGTGCTAATGCCAGGAATGAGTGAGTTAGCCACCATCCCAGGGGCTGAGCTAGCCACCTTACCAAGAGTTCCTGGGCCCCAGCTTTGTTTCTCACTTGACTCTGTGAGAAATTTCCCTTTTTGCTTATGCTTATCTGATCTGGGTTTCTGCCACTTACTTGCAAACCAGAGTCCTAACAAATAGTTAAGTAGTATTTTCCACTTTATAAAGAATTTTTGAATCTCACGACAACTTTTTGAGACAAAGTAGATGACATCCCCATTTTAAAGAGAAGAAAATTGGCTTGAAATCCCAAGCACATTTACCAGCTCATATGGCTAAGTAGGTCAGGTAGCAAAGCTGGGCCCCCTGCCTCCTATCATAAGAGCTTTGTACTTCTGGAAAGCTCCCTCTCAGCGGGTGGGGGGTGAGAATCTTGCAGGAATAGATTCTGTACTGCCTGGGTATCCATCAGGCACAACCCGCACTTTTAAAGACACTTGCTCTTATATTCCTCCTTTTCTCTGCTTCTCTAAGTTTGGGGGCTACAAACACTTTCTCTGCCCTACATTGCTAGAAACTCTGCCATTGAACCCCCTTTTCCTATCCATGGTCTTCTTGCTGCTTCACTGAGTGAAAAACTGGGAAAGTAAGAGTAAGCAGAACTCAGAGATGACCTCTCTGTGGCCTTTACAAACATGTAATTTAATCCTCAAGGCAACTGTATGATATAGGTTTTACTCTTTCCTTTTATAGATAAATAATTTGAATCCCAGAGGTGACTAAGTGGCTTTTCCAAGGTCACTTAGCCATTGTGCAGTGAAACTGTGATTCCAATTCAGAGCATCTGATTCCAGAGCAGCCCATTCATTCTTTTGCCCATATATAATGCAAACTTCTAAGTAGGCACATCCCACTATTTTGGAGCACATAATTTATTTTACTGGGAGAACAAAGGTGAGTCTGTGCAAACTCTCAGGACAGAGAAAGCCCGGTGATAATGTCAGGTGATTCTGGGTGTCAACTTTTAGGGTTGTCCTATGCAGCATAATTCTAGAGCTGCTAGAACAGAATAGGCCCTAAGATATAGTTTCTATTCACAGTTCATTTATACTCACTCTGGAATTTTTTTCCTTCAAGCACTTGGCCCTCATATTACCAGAAAGGGGTCCCAATCCAGACCCCAAGAGAGGGTTCTTGGATCTCATGCAAGAAAGAATTCAGGGTGAGTCCACAGAGTAAAGTGAAAGCAAGTTTATTAAGAAAGTAAAGGAATAATAATGGCTGGGCACAGTGGCTCACGTCTGTATTCCCAGCACTCTAGGAGGCTGAGGTGGGTGGGTCACTTAAGGTCAGGAGTTCGAGACCAGTCTGGCCAACATGTTGAAACCCTGTGTTTACTAAAAATGCAAAAATTAGCCAGGCATGGTAACAAACGTCTGTAATTCCAGCTACTTGGGAGGCTGAGGCAGGAGAATCGCTGGAACCTGGGAGGCAGAGGTTGCAGTGAGCTGAGATCTCATCACTGCACTCCAGCCTGGGGAATAGAATGAGACTTTGTATCAAAAAAAAAAAAAAGAGAGAGAGAGAGAGAAAATGAAGAAATGAAAGAATGGCTACTCCATAGACAGAGCAGCCCTGAAGGCTACTGATTGGCTAGTTTTATGGTAATTTCTTGACCATATTCTGCCAATAATCCCAGGGGTGGATTATTCATGAATTTTCTGGGAAAGGAGTGAGGATTTCCTGAAACTGAAGGTTTCTCTTCCTTCTGACCACATAGGGTAACTTCTGGACATTGCCATGGCATTTGTAACCTGTCTTTGCACTGGTAGGAGTGTCTTTTAGCCTGCTAATGCATTATAACGGGCAGTGAGGACAACGAGAGGTCACTTTCATCACAATCTTGTATTTGACAGGGTTTGATTGGCTTCTTTATTGCATCTTGTTTTATCAGCGGATTTTTTTGTGACCTGTGTCTTGTGAGCTCCTAGCCCCTCCCATGACCAAGAATGCCTAGCCTCCTGGGAATGCAGAACCGCAGGTCCAGTCCTCATTTTATCAGCTCCTATTCAAGATGAAGTCACTCTGGTTTGACCACCTGTGATACTCAGGATGAGTGCTCCTCCAAAGGAAATAAAACATTTCCAGGAGAAGAAAGAGAAATACATATAATCTTTTGTTTAATGTCTATTATTAGGCGAGGGCTCCATAGCTCAGGGGTTAGAGCACTGGTCTTGTAATGTCTATTATTATATTTACTCTCGTTTATTATAAAATTATAATTATTGAAAATAATAGAATTTTAAAAGTATTTAAAATACAGATGAATAAAACAAATGATAAAAAGTCATCCCAAGTATACCTCCCCAAAGTCACCACTGTAAAGATGTTGCTGTTTGTTCTTTCAGGTTAAATATACACCCCAAAGACAACATCATATAAAAATGGTTTTAGAACCAATTTATTCTTCTTTTAACAATAAATTGTGAAAATCTGTACATGTCAATGAACAAGTATATTTTTAATCGCATAGAGAATTAATCTCTACCTAGATAGATGCCACTAGTTATGTTTTGTATCCATTCTTTCCTCTTTCTCTTCTCCTATCACCGAAATCCAGGCCCATCCGTGAGTAAAGCAGCGTCTGATGAACTGAAGTATTTAGTAAGCTAATGTTCACTGTCCCCAGCAGGAGGCCTGCACAGCTTGGCTGATGAGAAATGAACTGCCTGAAGCGATCTTTTAATGGCAACTAATTTCCCATATTTGATTCTCAGCTTAGCCAACTAATATCTAGTTCAAGCGTGACAAGGCATTCACAGTTCCTTTTGAAAGTTCTCTATCTGAGAAGCCAAACAATATGTTCAGGGCCATCGTGACCTGCTAAGATCTTGTCCTGTCTACTCCAGACAAAACTTTGATCTGCCAGGGTCAGTGATCTTATAAAAAAAAGTTTGTGTCTTCATATTGAGCTCTTCTTTTTGATTCTATTTTCAGATAAGTTAGTACTGAAAATTACTGAATGACGAAGTTTGTAAATTTCAACTAAAACTCTTCAGAGAAACCAGAGAACTATTTTAATTTTCTTTAGGTTCCTGTAAACAGCTTCGTATCAGTTGGTCTTTTTCATTCTTAATGCATTTAAGACATCTAATAGGTATTAAGCTCCTCTGTCCTTGCCTTAAACAAATCCTATTACTCTGTGATTCTATCCCATTACACAGTGATTATTGAACAGAGCTCAACTTAATTGGATATGATCATGTCCTGGTATGTAGAATTATCCAGGAAAATTAGTATTTTTAGTTTTGGAGTAGCCCTATTTGTGGTGGCATTTTACACTTAATTTTTTTTTCTAAATCTACAGATGAGTTCCTTTATATTTTTTTGAAAGTGGCTCTAAAATGTCTTAATTATTAATGCTTACAGCATGGCTAGATTCAAGGGGGATATATTCAAGGATTATTTGATCTTAAGTTTTATAAGCAAGAGGTAGGTTCAGGATAGCTTAATGAATATTAGTGCCCTAGTCTTATACACAGGGCTGTGTGTTTGTGTGTGCGTGCGCACGTGCACATGTGTGCCTGAAAGTTTTTGTATTATCAGAGAAAAATGCCACATCCTGCTTTCCACCTCCCACCTCTATTTCACATACTTAGTTTTGGAAGCCAGAATTCTGAATATTTACATTTTGGACTAGATTGTCATTTTTCAATTCTGAGACAATCTCACCACTTTATTTACACCTGAGTAAGAATGGTGATCTCAAAGAGTACTGTAAATCACTTGCCAAAGCCTAGGCTAATGTAGGCAGCATTGCAAACCTTAAAGAAAAAACCAGTCAGCAGGCCATCAGGGGGCATGATAGGCCTCGGATCCTCACCCTAAACGGACTAAAGCATGAATGTGTTCTTGTCCTTGAGGTGACCCTGAACTGTTCATTTCAGGGAAGAAAGCTTCACAAAAAGCTAGAGTCAATGGTTCATTTCAGCTCTTAAGGAAGAAGTGAGATCATTGTTGGCTTAGAGAAAGACCATTCCAGATATTCCTCTGTCCCAATAGTCTCTTAAATTGCCCATGAAGCAGTTTACCTAGTTTCAGATTCACCGATACTGGTTCATTAGCAGAGTAGTTGTCTAGCATGGAAACTTTTGCTTTTCTATGAAACCTAAAACGTGATAATTTTGCAAGAATATTCTTAACCTTGATGTGGTTTTGAACCACATCACACAGTGGTTATGGCAGTAGGCTCTGGTGCTGGACTAGTCTGGCTTTGAACCTTAGTTCTGCCACATATTCTTGCTATGACATTGGACAAGTAAGGTGGCCTTTCGAAGTCTCAGTTCTTCAATCGGTGAAATAAGACAAACAATAATAACCATCTCCTAAGGGTGTCATGAGGAAGGAATTACATAAAGCATGATCTTAGAGTAGTGCTTAAAACAATAAATTATTATTCACTATTATTACTATATAAGTTTTACTATTATTATTTTATCCATGCTTTCAAAGCCATGATTTTTAGGATACAGGATTTTAGATATCTGGTTAGGTCGTAAACTCTAATTAATTAACATTCCATCTCAATTAGATGACAGTCTCATATCTAATGTTCATCAACAATCAGATGGCAGGCACCAAAAGCCTTAGAAAAGCGCTGCGTTTCTGTTTCTTTCTTTCTTTTGTTTTGGTTTGGTTTTAGGATGGGTTCCAATAAGAGTAATTCTTTCAGCCTTAGACCCTTGTGCTTTTTAACATTATTGATCATGACCAGGAACGAGCAAAGAAATGGCTAAAAAAGTGTCAAAGATACTGTGGAAAGGGAGGATTGACATTACATATTTTTAAAGGGTAGGAGTAAATAACTATGGACAGTAGATGACATTCACAGTCTCTAGTATTGAGTTGTTACTTGATAAACTGTCTTGTTTTTTCCTTGCTACATTGTTCAGTATGGTAGCCATTAGCCTCATGTGGCTCTTTAAAGTTAAATTAAATTCATTAAAATTGAGTAAAATTAAAAATTCAGTTCCTGAGTTCTCATTACCATTAGCTACACTTCAAGTGTTCAATAGCCACATGTGGCTAATGGTTAACATATTGGACAGTGCAGATTATGAGATATTTCCATCATTATAGAAAGTTCCACTGGACCACTTGATTTTCTAGGGTGCTGGGAGAAAATGACCAGCTTCTGGGTAGGTTGAGGCTTATGTGCAGATCCTTTTCACTGTCATACAGTATTCACACTGCCAAGGCTAAAGTGCCTTGAAAACGTGCCTACTTTTCAAATGTACAAGATAAATCCAGTTTTGACCCAACCCTTGGACTCTGAACTAACCTGAAGGGACTTCTTTAGGTCCGGAAGAAGGTAGGAAAACTGTCATCAAGCCTGACCCTCTCTGTCAAGTATGACTTCAATCTAGTTGGATCGCCTGTCACCTGATGGTGAGAGAGGTGGGGTCCAGATTTTCAGCCTGTCCAAATGAAAGAGATGACCAGATTTTGAGCAGACCAACAGTAACAGATGTTCCCTACGGTTCACCTGGACCTGGCATAGGCATCATTAAGACTTACTTAATGTTGACACTTCTAATGCAGGATGCAATGAGTAACAACTACATCTAGTTTCCATATAAACAAGATTATTCTCTCCATTTTGAAGAACTATGATTTGGCGTTTTTAGGTGACTTGCCTAAATTTGGATGTCTGGAATTGACATAGCAGCTACATGGGATTTTAAGCCAAGTTTTCTGATTAGAAATTCTGAGACTTCTCTTATAAACTTAGCTATTTTGTAGTTTTAACAATAAGTAGAAAATAACAAGTATCTTTTGTAGTGTGGTCACAGTGTGCTCTTATTTCGGGTTGATGATCTTTCATTCATTAGTCTGAACATTCCATTCACACATAAAGCCATGATTCCAATAAAAATGTCACCAATGTAATATGACTATAATTATTTTATTTTTCAAACTAGGATACCATGGATGCAAAGCAAAAAAAAAAAAGTACATTTGCCCTATTATCTCTCACAAGCTCACCTGGCGTATGCCAATCAGGTAATTGCTTGTGCAAACGGATCATTAGGTGCACAATTACCTCATTTGAAACACAAATTCAGGGCTGAGTAGAAGCATTCCCTGCATGTGCAATTTTGTGAGTGTACTAATCATTACAGCCAATGTGGAAAAATTAGCCCCTAAATTCTTTTCCCACCTATGGCTTTCTGTTTCCTTCGCTGATGGCATTCATTAAAATCAAACAAACATGATGTGTTTTTCTGGACATAAGCAATTAGTCACTTTCCGTCAACGCTACTTGAGTAAACATGTACATAAAACCATGTTGTGTATGCAAACTTCACCTCATTCAATCTAGGCAGGGTAGTTCTCCTTTTACCCCAGGCTTCAGCTGACATTTTAGTTCATAACTGTTTGTATGGAAATGATGAAGCCTTTATTTTATTTTATATTTTTTCTTTCCAAATACATTTGGCAAAATCTTCCAAGCTGTCTCCTTTATGGCAGAATATTGTCCCTGGCCCATTTATATGCTAATTGTTGAAGTGTTACCTTTTACTGACAAGTATTTACATGTTAATTAACTTTTGGAGGATGGTTAGAAATACTAGTTTGCCCTGTTTAAAGTGATAAAGGAGATGCTCTTTCCTTTCAAGAAGAGAACAAAGACAGTATCATAAAAGGAAATTATTTAATTACCTCCTTCTAAGAATTAGAAATATGTTTTCCAGCCTTTCTCTCTGTAGAGGAATTCTCCAGATTGTGACCTGAGGCACAGAAGGAGCAGGGAATGAACATTCTTCCTTTTAATCTGAGTTCCAGGTGAATACATCTGGTGCATGGAATCTAGGTCAGTGATAGTGAAAGAGAAAAAGGAAAAAGAAAAAGTAAAGCAAGCTTGGAAATAGTATATATGTAATTTAAAATACATGCACATAAATTGATTCTATGAAAGCCAATACAAATGAATTAAACATACTCTTTTGACCTCTGATTTTATTATACTGTTGTGTGTCCTGGCAATCACTGAAGGGAAGGGAGTAGGAGACTTAGGATATAATAGAAAGATGATGTGATAAAAATTCTGAAGATCTGACAGGAAGAAATGATCGAAGTAGGAGTCAATAACATTGAAAGAACTAAAATAAAGAGTACTTTGAATTTAATGAGCAAAAAAAGTATAGTGAAGTATGGCCCATTAAATAGAAGCAACAAATAGAAAGACACAGTATAAACCAAAAATAAAATTCGAAGTCCCCCAACCAACTGAATGAACCCCTTTTCTTAGCCAAGGGCATTCCAAAATAAACCTGAAACACTAGTTCAGGCCACTATGGGAATGAGTGGTTCAACATGACTCATTATACCTTTCTCCCTTTGGAATTCAGGCACAACTGAATGACTAGCATTAACATTAAAACAAAGAGACCTTAAGATTAACAAAGCAGACTCTTCATACCAATAAAATGCCAAAGTGACAGCTAGTAGGCCCTGAAAGAAATCAAAGTATTTTACCCCCAAAATATATTTATAACTGTCTCTTGTGGGGAAAAATCTATATTCTGTACAGAAATTTTTCCCCCCTTGCCATGTCTTTTTGCTGATCCAGGAGAGAATTAACTAATAATCTGGCACCTTTTATAAGTCTGATAAGAAATATTTACAATCTATTCTTTCTGAAGCCTGTTACTTGGAGGCCTTACCTACTTAATAAGAATCTTGGTCTCCACAAAATCTTATCTTAACCCAGATACTTCCTTCCTTAGATAAACTCTTTCAGCCACTTGCCAATCAGAAAAATCTTTGAAATCTTTGACTCCACCTATGACATCAAAGCCCCTCCCACCTCTCCTATAAAACCAAGCTGTAGCCCGACCACCTCCGGCACATGTTCTTAGGATCTCCTCGGGCTGTATCATGGGCCATGGTCACTCATATTTGGCTCAGAATATATCTCTTCAGATATATTTCAGAATTTGACTCTTTTTGTCAACACAGGAAAATTGATCCTTGTCAGTATGTAGAAGGATATTTAGGGGAGTAGATGATTTAGCGAGTCCATACTTATGAACTCTAAGGCTTGTAATCTTATAAAAGTCCATGTTTGTTTTAATAATATTCACATAATTTTTTGAAATCTTTATTTTCAGGTGAATACCAGTGGGTATTGTGAGTCCTGTCTTTATTAACCTCTGGATGCTTGCCCAAAATTCATTCTGGCAACAGATTCTGAAGATTCTACTTTTAGAATATACCTAGCCCTTGCTTTCCATTTCCACTGCCATTTGAAAGATCACTACTTACCTCCTCAATGTTATTAAAATCTCCTAACTGGTCTTATTACTTCCAGCTTGTCTAATCTCCAATTCACTTTCCATACCTCAGCCAAGATGATTTGCTGCAGCCTCACTTCATTGATGTATCCATTCTGTAACCATTTCTGGTTGAAGGCTCAGTGACTGGTGTAAAATTTTACATGATCGTATACTCCAAGAAATTTGAATGGGTTTACTATACAAGTTACATACCCTTTCACTTGCTAACTGAGAGTCACTCTCATAAAATATAATAAGGTCTAAGAAGACTGCTGTGAGCTCTGAATTTTGGATTTGAGGCACTTTAGGTGACCAGTTCAATAGAAAAGATATGAATGTTTACATTTTTCCATAAATGTAAGTATGTGAAGTTTACATCTTTATTTTCTAGTGATATAGATCTGCCCTACCAATGGAGATAGCTTTAGTGAAGCTACCACTTAGGAGAAGTGGAAAAATAGAAAGTTACATACCATCTTTTCCAACATCTTTATTCTTCAAAGGGGAAGTAGTAAATGCTAAAAAAGAAAAAAAAGTGAGGTCATTGTGGGGAGGAAGATGGGCTTGTGCATATTAATGTATAGAGAAAAAGAAAAGTTCAAGGAGTTGTGTGGGAGAAATGGGGATAAAGGGAGGAGGAATAAGGAAGGCCAAAAAGAGAGAGAAAAGACACATAATTCTGATTTCAAAACAGAAAGGCAGTCCCTGATGGGAAACATAAAGAATACAGAGTTAATGTTTTATGTCCATTTCAATATGTTGAAAATTAATCTCAAATAGAAGTAACATGATTTTGCAACTGAAGATGGATATGTCTCCTTCAAAAGACTTTCTATTGTAATAAGGAAACACAGTATGTTAATAGGGTTTTATTCGTAAATTTAAGCATTGTATGAAATCTCAAACTTCTGATCACTGGAAGAAAGTTAATATCAGTATTTTGTAGAAAGGAAGTAATTTTCTGATTGTGTGCTACACAGAAAACATTATTGCCCTGCTGGTTTCTTTCTTGTCTTTTTTTTTTTTTTTTTTTTACATTTGGTTTGGTCTGGAGCCAAAAGAAGAAATAGATAGAGTCTGAGTGCCAGAACTTGGAAAGATAATTAGGGCCTTTCCTCTAACTGGCTGGCTGTAAGCAGGCAGTGGGAGCTCTTTCTCTCTGAAGTGGCAATCTGTAAGAGAAGAAAGACCAAGTGTTTTTTGTTTTGTTTGTTTTTGTTTTTATGCCAGTGTTGCTCTAGGTCTAGCAGTATTTACTCCTCCAAGGGGCCCTTGTCTAGACATGGTGATCCCCATGATGAGATTACATAACTGTCCTACACAAACCTGGTAGAATGCCACAGGTAGATAAAGACTACCTGTGGGTAGAGTTCAAGGTCAGTAAGACTGGTATGTTGTGAAAATATATATTTACATTTTTTTCAACAAGTACTTGATGAAGCATTAAGTATCAATAACATGTGCCAGACAACGTTCTAAGTGATCAGAATACATCAGTGAACCAAATCACCTGTCCTAATGGAGATTACAGTCTGGTAGAATTATACCTTCTTGTTTGCTTTTTTGTAGAATTATACCTTCTTGTTTGCTTTTTTAAAAAACATCTTGCTTTATTAAAGTATGTTTTCAAATATAAATTATTACTACTTATGTTGGATTACAATGATTAATTCTAGTATATTGGGGAAAAAGTAATTTATTGGGAGAACAGTTAGTCATTTTTTCCACTTAAGAATAGAAAAGCTGTCTGTGCCCCAAATCCCTAGTGAAACCACACCTCTCGCTCACCATGCATTTGTTGAAAGTATATTTTAATTATGGGCAAAATATCAATTCCTGCTTAGGAATTGATATTTTTGTGTTCCTGCTTAGGAACACAAAAATAAGAGAGGAGAATGAACATCACAGTCACAGACTCTTTGGAAATGTTTTATATTTAAAAAGAGAATGTTTTCTGTAATTCCTTACATTTTATTAAATTTCTTTCATGATCCACACACATATAAATAGCCCATTGAAATCTTCTCATTTATTGTTCATTTTTACTTCAAAAGTGAAATATAAAAAGGAAGAAATTGTTATCTTTTTTTTTTTTGAGATTTTAGAGGCTTTTGTATAAAAAGGGGATAAAACAGTTCATTCTCGTCCAGTCAATAGCTATGGTAACTATTTAGTATGATGAAGATGCTATAAGATATAAAACTAATGAACAATTGTCCTAATTTTCAGTAAACATTATTATTTTAAGGCCTCTATTTCTCAAGTCTCCTATTGTTTAAAATTTTATCTTCCTTTCCTTTTGAATACTAGAGTTAATGACTGAAGTGTTCACGTCAGAATCTTCCCCTTTTATATAGCCCGCTCAAACCCCACAGTTCACATCCACTTGAAACACACATAATTATAAAAGATGAGAGACCAATTATTATCTCCTCTCCTCCCCTGTATCCTCACAGGTGCCTGGCTACTTCAAGAGTTGAGCTAATCACAGGGAAGATTTGGTCTCAGTTCAGCTGCCTCATTTGATCAGCTCAAGACTGAGTCCAACAAAAGTGGTCTGTCTAATGAAACTCATTTTCATTTTTTCCCATTAGTCTGTACATGACTGAGACGGTAAAAGGACAAAAGAATAAAAAGAAAAATGACAATTAAAAATCATTTCCTCTGGCCCTTGATTTTTGTCTTCTTCTTCTTCTTTTTTTTTTTT
>NW_016107424.1:3441486-3567057 GCF_001604975.1 Cebus imitator | reverse complement strand
TTTTTTTTATTCTCTGCTCTTCTTTTCCCTTGATTTTCCCATTTATGAAGGGAGAATTAGAAAATCATGGTCTGAGTGCTGAGATGTTCTGATAGGCCTCTAAGTTTTCAGCTTTACTATGTATCAGAATAATAATCTGTGTCAAACAGCCTGATATTGGCACCGCCTTCCCAGAAATCCAGGAGCACCTCTGCATGAGGAGAAGCAGAAGGGAGCAAAGTCATGAAATATTGTGTGTGTGTTTGTATAAAATCATATATTTTTGCTCACATATAATATACATTTCTGCTCACTTTTCCTTTTAAAGGCTGATATTAAGTTATTTAAAATCCATTGCCTAATAAAACTGCAATTCACCTTTGTGATTCACTCTTTTGTTTGCTGTCACAGAGAAGATAGAAATTGAGCAGGGTTTCTGCTTTCCTTCAATACCAAGGTCAGAATAAAGTGATAGTGGAAAGAAAACAAGGGTCTTGTTTCAAAAATCCTTCAATTCCCTGTAACTGAAAACATGAGTCCAACTGACTTTCTTTTAAAATGGTGAGGTATTACATAACTAAAAGTCCTGAAGTAGTGGTCAGGCAAAGATTATTACATGGATTAACAGTGTCACTCAAATAACCATTTTTTTCCTGATGTCTTTCCTGGTGCCGTAAGATGGCCTCCCACAGCTAGTAGGAATTATTTGCCCCTAATTCATATTTAGCAGGAAGTAACAGTATGTCTTGTGGCAGTTCTCTTGGAGGATCAGATAAACTTTTTTTTTTTCTGGTAAACCCCTATCTGAGTGTCTGATTGGCCCAATTGGTCATATTTTCTGAACCAATCATGAGGCCAGGAGGATGGGACCTGAGCGTTGACTGGCTAAACCAGTTAAGACACACACACATGGAAGTGGGGTGGAGTCACTACATAGGCTATATGGGTGCTATGTTGATGACTGAATTATAAAAAACCCGAGGAAAAGGATGAATGCATGTTGGGAGGTTGAAAACAGTACATAGTCACCTCAGAGGTAAACATCAGAAGGATTAGGCAATTCTTAAAATGTCATTCTCGGTCCTCAATGACATTCAGAACCTCAGCCTAGTGTAGATCAACAATTTGTCACTCACATTATTAATAATGATAGAGGAACCACTAATTCAATAGCATTTTAAAATTCCTGTAAAATGAATCTTACATACGTAAAGAGAATTTTTACATTAGGTGAATTTTACATATGCATGGAAATTTAGGCACAAGGGCTATATGAGAGTTACATTTTACCAAGTTATCTACCAGTTATTTAATAATGACTAGTCTTGCCACATGGCCTGCAATGACACCAGTCTGTGGGTGTGAACTGTCCGGGAGGAACTAGAGGATAGCAGACCTGGCAGAGCCCACTGCACACATCATAGCTCTAGGGATATATTAACATGGCTCTGCAATAGTGCTAACTTCAGAACAACACAGGGTTTGGTTTGCACATTATAGAGAAAGCTCTACACGTTGGCGATATCAAAAGAACTTCACTTAAGCAATGATTTTCTTATTGTAGAGACTGTGAATTTTATTCTACAAATGTGAAAGCATAAGAAGCATAACATTTGTCTACTTTTAAAAAATCAAACTAAATCTAATTCATTTATTTGGTAATGAAAGAGAATGCAATTTTAGACATTATCAAAAGATTTTCCTTCTTATTTTTCTTCTCCTGCTGATAGTCCTTCTACCTTTACCTCTACCTCCTTTCCACAACCACAGTCACTTCAAATTTATCAGTGTTCTAGCCTTTATATCACAGTAAATTTTTATTATACTTTGAAACAAAGACTATCAGACCAGGCTGTTTCATTTAGGAAAGAGAAAATGCAATGAGAATAAAAGACAAATTAATAATCCATTATATTACCACATATTACCATAGGATATATTCTACAAACAGTTGCATAGTGTTTCCTGCATTATATGTTATAATCTACCTCCCCCACAGCAACAACAAAAACACACACACTAGAATAGGTTGCCAAAGGAAAGTGCAAAATCATTCCCTGGAGGTCTTCATGATAAACCTGAAAACTTCTTACCCTAATGAGTTTAGGAGATACTTTTCAGGTTTTCAAATTCTTCCTGCATGGAAACTTTTCCTCCCTTTTCGCTCTTAACTTAATTCAATCCTATTTACCCTAATAACCTCAGTTAATCTTCTCTGTTCAAATTATCCCAGAATATCCTGGGTTTTTCCTTTAGAATACACAGAATTGGAAAATATAAGCTGTATGTCATTAATTGGTTAATGTTTATCCTCTCTGTTAGACAGTCACACTCATTTGGCTAATGGTCATGCTCTAACACCACTTTCCAACATAGTGCCCATTATATAATGTGTTCCAAAAATGCTATCAAACAAATGAATATCTTACTTGGTAGACAGAAAACGGAAAGGAAGAAGAAAAAGCATATAGTCTTGTAGCACCCAGCATTGTGCTAGGCATTGCTTATTGTTTTCTTCTCACGGCAACCTACAATGATAGCTGACAATATCTTTTTGCAGATGAGGAAACTGAAGCTTTAGAGATTGTTTAACTTACCTGAAATCAGTTAGTAGGTACTAAGAATATCTGCCTTCAAATAGCAGTGTGTTTTTCCACGATTCCATTTTCAAGATGATTTGCATCTTCTTTCAACGGGTTCTGGAATGTTGAATGTGGGAATGTGAAATATTGTTTTCCTCTTAGAAGGAAAAGACAGAAAAGATAGTATCCTGAAAAAAAAAAAAAGGGAATAGACACTTAAACTAGCTGTGAAAATTTAAAGAAAGGTGAAGACAGTAATATTACTGGGATGGCTTTTCTCTTAATGTACCCTGGAGTACAGTACTCTGTACTGAGTGAGGTTCATTCCCAGCAGTGGGGCGGGTCCTCATGAACCATGTTTCCACCATACACTTGGCATACACTGACCCCTGGGGCACTCCTCCAATGGAGTTTGCAAAGTTCTCTCTAATTTGGATCTGCTTCAACCTTTCAGCCAAACAAAAGGATCACTTTTAGTGGGTGCCCTTGTCAGCTGTTTGAGAATCGGCCTTTTATAATACCCAGAAAAACACCCAGTAATTGTGCAACCACCCCTGTTTCATTTACATAACTGAGATTGATGAGAAGGGGAGGAAAGTGTTTACAGTGCAGGAAGATAGGAATTTTGGGATTAAGTAGGAAGGAAACCAAAATGAGCTGTCTGCGGTAATTATGAAACACATACTTCATATGTTTTCATTAGACATTGCTACTGTACTACACAAGGCAAAGGAGTTTGATTAAACTACAGTTCAGTATATAAATGTATGCATAAATTACAGGGAAAGTGGTTAATTCATCATATTTCCAAAACTCTTCAAGGACACTAAGTGAGTAGAAATTTAGTCACTATGTACATAGTGTAATAACAAAACCGTAGTTAGGTGAGGGATGTGGAGATACAAAACAGTCAACAAGTATGCCTCCAGAACATGAACAGTAAAACCTGATGATCATGGATTGAAAACATAAAAGTCAAGGTGACAATACATTGCAAAATCTAAGAAGCTGTAATAACTTCATAGCTATTAATGGAATCTATCAGAATATCATTAAAATAATCTTTACATGAACTATATGAGTCTACTAATTCCCATTTGTTATGTATATGATTTGTACTTTTTTTTTTTTAACTTTTAGGTTTTAGGGGAACATGGGAAGGTTTGTTATATAGGTAGGTAGACTCCTATCATGGGAGTTTGTTGTACAGATAATTTCATCACGTAGGTATTAAGCCTAGTACCCAATAGTTATTTTTTCTGCTCCTTCCTGCCACTCTCCACCCTCAAGAAGACCTCAGTGTCAGTCGTTTCCTTCTTTGTGTTCATGAGTTCTCATCATTTAGCTCCCACTTATAAGTTTAGAGAACATGCGATATTTGGTTTTCTGTTCCTGTGTTAGTTTGCTAAGGATAATAGAATTTTGTTCTTACAAAAGAACAATGTGTCCTCCTCAAACACTAATTGCTAAGTATTTTCCTTAGTCAACTGCTGTATCAGATTGAACTCATTTATTCTTTTCACTCAACAAATATTTCTTCTGCAAGTGTTGGAGTGCCTACTAAGCAACGGCAGAATGTATCGCTTTCTGGGAGCTACTGTAACAGAGGATCCCAGGTTTGGCAGCCAAAAACAAAGAAATATATTGTCATACCTCTCTGAAGGCCAGAAGTCCAAAATCAAGGTGTTAGTAGGTTGAATATTTCTGGGGGCTCTGAGGGAGAAAGCTCCTCATGCCTCCCTCCAAGTTTCTGATGGTTGTTGGCAATCCTTGGAGCTCTGTAGCTTATAGATTAATCACTACAATCTCTGCCTTCATCTTTACAATGCTTTCTTCTCTATGTCCTTGTGTCTTCTCTTTTTCTGTGCCTTGCAAGGACGCTGTCATTTTAGGGCCTGCCTTAATCTAATATGATCTAATCTTGAGCCTTATCTTAATCATATCTACAATGACCCTTATTCCAAATAAGGTCACATTTTGAAGTTCTGGGTGGATATGAATTTTGGGGAAATACTACCAGACCCATTACACAGATTAAGTTAGATTTAACTTGAAAAATTACTAGACCTTTGGAGATCACACATTTGGGACTTACTCAGTGTCGCATACATGTCTGACAAGTTAGGTATCACGTGAAGGAAGTTCAGATTGAAACTCAAAACCAGAGGTTTGGCCAAATCCTCTGATCTGCTAGGATCAAAGCAGGGTCTTTAAACTGTGTTGAGGAGAATTCTAGGTCTTGAAAGAGCCATCAAAGGAAAGGGGCAGAAGGGTCAGGGAGCATCTAGGTAAATGACACTTCTAGGAGAGCTGCTGGGCATTTTCCTTGGTTTGTATGTTGTGACTCTGTATAATAATTGATTTGTAAAAGAATGTCCACTTCAGAAATGATAGAAAATCAGTGGCCAAGAGTACCTTTTGCCCTAAACACTTACATTTATTTCAGAAGTATGTTTTCAAGTAGGGTAACATATTACAGGCTTCAAAGTTTGTTGTGGAATTAACCCCATCATCTCTAAAGGACCTCATGGCTCATGTGGCTGGTGAGTTTCAAAAGAATGGAGGAAAAGGGAGGGGAGGGGAGGAAAAGGGAGAGAAGGAGAGGAGAAGAGAGGAGAGGAGAGAGGAGTCTCTAAGGAAAGGCCTAGAGACCTTAAGGTGCTGCCTGGAAGGACAACCTGTTTTCATCACTGTTTTGAAGCCAGTAGCTTCACACAGGACTGTGGCTAGGCGTCATCAATATATTCTGAGAACAGAGCAAAGCATTGTATAAAAGGCTCTTTAATGCTTAAGGGATGAATGTTCCCAGCTTAGAGTCAAGCTCATTCATTGCCATCATACTGGCAAATGACTACAAAAATGAATAGTATTTAAATAGGTTTTAAGAAGTAGACTCAGGCTGAGGTACCATGGTGATTATTCAGGGAAAAGGAGAAAGCTTCTTTAACTCAGACTTGGGCTTCTAAGCTCTTCAGCAACCCCAAAGCAGTGAGATTGTTAAAGTTATAGAGGCTTTCTGGACCCTCACATCTGTTTATGAATAACCCCAAACCCTAAGCTAAGCAAATCTATTTAACTCAATGTAATTATAAATATGAGCTTTTATTATTCAAATGACTTCTTCATATGCCGGGAAAACCACCTTGCAAAGCTTATTAAGAACCACAGAACAGAAATCTTTGTTCTTACAAATGACAGATGTCTTAAAGCAAAACAAAGCAAAATAATAACAAAATACCCAACCTCCTCCAAATGGCAGCTTTTTATACTAGATGAAGAATAGATATTTGACCTCCAAACCAGTGAGACATTTGGAAGGGAAAAATGACTGTTTGGCCACTTGCTGCTCTGTTTTGATTAATAGGCTTCTCCTTCAGTTGGTTTGGGACCCTCATAATTTAGTATTTCCGCTGATATTATATGGAGTCAACTCTGACAGCCCCTCTCCTTACCTTGCTCTCTTCCCCACCCCGGCTACCCTCACCACCAAATAAAGAGTAATTCTAAATTCTACACTCTCTGATATTACTTTGATCTTAAGGGCATTCTTAGTAATGTTGGTTTCGCATTCTGTAGTTTCTAATTAGTTTTGTCGCCTTGATTTAAATTTGTCTTTTTGGAGATGGGATTAGAAAAGGAGATTAAAGCACACGCCTCCATCAAAGTGTGTCTCTGTTCAGAATGAATTTAACCATAAGCATTGCTAGCTTGGTCAGGAGGCTATGTGTCAGGGAGATAATAGAGAGATGAGGGTGTGTTTCCAAAGGTATGATGGTGGAGTCTTTGGTTCTCTTCAAGGGGCAGTCAGGCAAGGTGGTGAAGGGCACAGGCTCTGTGTACAATTCAGTTCCATCGCTTATTAGTTGGTGACCTCAGACAAGGTCCTAGGCTCTCTGTCATGAATATCACATGAGTCAGCCTGTGTAAACCACTTGACCTGTACTTAGCACTTTGTAAATGCTGTCTATTAAGTCAGAGAAGGACTTTCATCATCTTCACGATCAATCAGTCAATTGGTTAATTTCAGATACTGGTGTGAAATAAATAAGGAATAGAAAAGGAACAAAGTCCCAGCTGGATAAAAGAGCTTGATGTGAGGGAGTTAAAAAGGAAAGTATAGCTGGAGCTAGAAAGAGGGGAGAAGGGTGGGAGATTAGGTGAGGGAAGCCCACAGAGACCAGACCAGAAGGGTCCTCACTCGCTCTAGAAAGGAAATTGGATTCTACCCAAATGTACTGAGAATTCACAAAAGTGACACGATCTGATGTATCCTTTAAAAAGATCCCTTGTGTGTGGAGTAAGAGATGTAGAGAGGCAGAGGCAGAATCAGGAAGACCATTTAGGACATTGGTATCATGGAAAGAGTATGGGTATTAGAATGGAAACATTTGTGTTTGACAGGAAATGTGGTTTTAGGCAAGCTTTCTGAGCCTTGCTTTTCTCATTCAGAAACATGGAAGATAGTAATACTTACCTTGCAGGGTTGTTATAAGAGTGAAATGAGATCATGTATATGGAAATGTTTGGTGAAGTGTAATAATAAAAAAACACCAGTTATTAACATTGCTACTGCTACTACCTACATCTGTTTTTCAACATGTGGTTCTCATACCATCTGTGTTAGAATCAGCTGAAGCACAAGCACAGAGGTTTTAGTTCAGACTTCCAATTTCCACCTACTTTCTCTAGTCACCAATACCATCCCGAATGAGGGATTGCAATGTAGTGGTGAAGAGGGGGGCAGGACCACCTGTTTCTAATTCTGGTCCTACCTCCTTAACTTTCTTTACCTCTCTGTGTCCCAGTAGCCTCATTTGTAAAATGGGAATGATAATTAAAACATGTTTATTTCTGGGGTTTTTGAAAAGGCAAATGGATTAGTATATTTAGAAGGCTTAGAATAGAGATCAACTCATGGTAAGCACTAAATGAATGTTAACTGTTGTTAACAGGAAAGGTCTGATTGGGTACAGATGTTAACATTGGACCCAACCATTCACGACTGATCTCTTAACATGCAAAGACACAGTCCTTGTTTGTGAAGTGCTTACTGTCTTGCAGAGGTCATATATAAATAGGTCAAAACATTGCAGGGTAACAATAGGCACAATAAACATTAAAAGCAATAACCATACATAATAGAAAATTCACACCGATGACTTTGGTTTTAAGTTGTATTACATGCCAATCTCTTTTTGTTCAGGCTTAGTTTAATATCCATCTATCTTTAGACTCATTAAACCTGGCTAACTTGTCTGGCAGTTAAAATTGCATTTAAATATTTGGTTCTGAGAAATGAGCCTTGGAGAAGAAAAAGGATTGCTTTACTCCCTTTTTTTTTTCTCATATACTTCCTTCTAGTTTGTGTTCCAGTAAACATTTATATTTATAGCTGACTGAAGAAGCTTGCTTCAGCTTTAAAGAATTCAATGCAGTCTGGCTTTAGATTTGAAAACATTAGCAAAGCTGAAAGTATGAGTAGCAAGCAGAGTGAAAGTTGGAGGCTTGGAGAAATGATCTTTAAGAGTTTTGCCCTGGGTGTAGACCTTTCAATTTAGTGTTGAGTTGTTTTTAATATATTCCATGAGATAATTTATTAAATGCCTATTGTGGTAGAAGACATATTTCCTTTTTTGGAAATTTTGCTTGAATTTCAGGGGGCATAGTATACCTAAGAATGTAATATATAATCGAGTAGGTTATGATGAGACAAGGATTGTGTGTGCTGTAAGCATTTAGAGAGAGAAAAGAGTCAGGAGAAGCCTCACAAAGACAATGGTTCTTGAGTTGGGACTAGGAGGAAGTTTAAAAAAGAATACATATTTTGGTAAAGAGACATTTTAGTACTTAGTAAGTATAGGATATCTAAACACAATAAATATTGCTTTTTTGCTGAGTCCTAACATATAATGAGATAACATTTTTGAAAATATAATCCATACCTATATTTCTGGAACTGATATTTTTTTTTATCCTGGACAAACTATTTTATATGCTGATTTCGTTTCTAGGTTTTATGGGAGCAATGTACATTGAAGTCAAGAGTATGGGCTCTAGCACCACATTGGTTGAAGTTTGAAATATAGACTGTACTTGGTTCTGTGTCACCTAGGGAAAGTTAAATAAACCTCCCTAAGTTTCATTTTTAAAAAATGATAATGATATTTACCTCATAAAATTTTTGTGAAGGTAAAATGGAGTTAATCCATATAAGTAATTTAACACTAATAAATGATGGTGATTCTTTAAAAAGTATTATTTTTCAATAAGTAGAATATCTAAAAAGATAAATATTACCTTTTAATATTGAAATTCTTGAGATATGCTTATCCTTAAAAAATTGTAATAATTTGCAACCATTATTATCCAAACTTCTTACAAATAAACAAAGTCCCTGTAGACTACAATGAAAATTGAGAAAAGCATCTCTCCAATTGCCACCTACTGTTATTTTCAAGGATTCAGCATTTCAGCTCCTTAGCGCACAAACACAAACCATTTTGTGGGTGAGTTATCGATGGCATATTAAACATAGGATTGGGTAGAAGTTGTGGTCTGATCAATTCAAATCATATTTATTTATTTATTTTGTTGTCCAGGCTGTTGCCCAGGCTGGAGTGCAGTGGCATGATTTTGGTTCACTGCAACCTCCACCTCCTAGGTTTGAGTGATTCTCCTACCTCAGCCTCCTGAGTAGCTGGGACTATAGGCGCCCACCACCACGTCCAGCTAATTTTTGTATTTTTAGCAGAGATGGGGTTTTGCCATGTTGGCCAGGCTAGTCTCCATCTCCTGACCTCAGGTGATGGTCTCGGCATCCCAAAGTGCTGGGATTACAGGCGTGAGCCTCTGCACCCAGCGCAAATCATCTTTTTTGTATTTTTTAAAGTATACTTTAAGTTCTGGGGTATATGTGTAGAATGTGCAGGTTTGTTACATAGGTATACACGTGCCATGGTGGTTTGCTGCATACATCACCCCATCATCTACGTTAGGTATTTCTCCTAATGCTGTCCCTCCCCTATTCCCCTACCCCTCCTATCCCTCCTGCAGACCCCCCACCCCCTGACAGGTCCCGGTATGTGATGTTCCCCTCCTTGTGTCCATGTGTTCTCATTGTTCAACACCCACTTACGAGTGAGAACATATGGTGTTTGGTTTTATGTTCTTGTGTCAGTTTGCTGAGAATAATGGTTTCCAGATTCATCCACATCCCTGCAAAGGACATGAACTCATCATTTTTTATGGCTGCATAGTATTCCATGGTGCATATGTGCCATCTTTTCTTTATTCAGTCTATTATTGATAGGCATTTGGGTTGGTTACAAGTCTTTGCTATTGTGAGCAGTGCTGCAGTAAACATAACGTGTGCATGTATATTTATAATAGAACAATTTATAATCTTTTAGGTATATACCCAGTAATGGGATTGCTGGGTCAAATGGTATTGCTACTTCTAGATGCTTGAGGAATAGCCACACTGTCTTCCACAATGGATGAACTAATTTACACTCCCACCAACAGTGTAAAACCATTTTTATTTCTCTACATCTTCTTCAGCATCTGTTGTCTCTTGATTTTTAAATGATCGCTATTCTAACTGGCGTGAGATGGTATCTCAATGTGGTTTTGATTTGCATTTCTCTAACAACCAGTGATGATGAGCTTTTCTTCATGTTTGTTAGCTGCACAAATATCTTCTTTTGAGAAGCGTCTGTTCATATGCTTTGCCCACTTTTTGATGGGGTTGTTTGTTTTTCTCTTGTAAATTTGTTTAAGTTCTTTGTGGATTCTGGATATTAGCCCTTTGTCAGACTGGTAGATTGCAAAAAATTTTTCCCATTCTGTTGGTTACCAGTTCACTCTATTGATAGTTTCTTTCACTGTGCAGAAGCTCCTTAGTTTAATTAGATCCCATTTGTCAATTTTGGCTTTGGTTGCAATTGCTTTTGGTGTTTGAGTCATGAAGTCCTTGCCCATGCCTATGTCCTGAGTGGTATTGCCTAGGTTTTCTTTTAGGGTTTTTATGGTGTTAGGTCTTATGTTTAAGTCTTTAATCCATCTTGAGTTAATTTTTTGTATAAGGTGTAAGGAAGGGATCAAGTTTCAACTTTTTGCATATGGCTAGCCAGTTTATTAAATAGGAAATCCTTTCCCCATTGCTTGTTTTTGTCAGGTTTGTCAAAGATTAGATGGTTGTAGATGTATGGCATTATTTCTGAGGCCTCCTTTCTGATCCGTTGGTCTATATTTCTGTTTGGGTCCCGGTACCATGCTGTTTGATTTCTATAGCCTTGTAGTATAGTTTGAAGTCAGGTAGTGTGATGCCTCCAGCTTTGTTTTCATTTGCTTAGGATTGTCTTGGCCATGTGGGTTCTTTTTTGGTTTCATATGAAGTTTAAAGTTGTTTTTTTTCCAGTTCTGTGAAGAAAGTCAGTGGTAGCTTGATGGGGATAGCATTGAATCTATAAATTACTTTGGGCAGTACGGCCATTTTCACAATATTGATTCTTCCTAACCATGAGCATGGAATGTTTTTCCATCTGTTTTTGTCCTCTCTTATTTCCTTGAGCAGTGGTTTGTAGTTCTCCTCGAAGAGGTCCTTTACATCCCTTGTTAGTTGTATTCCTAGGTATTTTATTCTCTTTGTAGCAATTGTGAATGGGAGTTTGCTCATGATTTGGCTCTCTGTCTGTTGTTGCTGTATAGAAATGATTGTGATTTTTGCACATTGATTTTGCATCCTGAGACTTCACTTAAGTTGCTTATCAGCTTAAGGAGCCACCCAAATCATTTTTATATTTAAGTACTCTACTCAAGAGAAGTAGGTGATGGCCATATTTTTCTTAAATATTACCAGGGTAAAACTGAATCTTAAGGAAGTTAAAGGCTTCCTAGATTTATACACTGACTATTCACCCAAACCAAGACTATAGTGATAAAAGTTTTCCATTACATAGCACCACATTTTCCTTCCAAATATGTCCTTGGCTATCCAAGTCATGTATATCCTCTTACTACCAGTTTAATCCTTATAGTCTGGTTTCCATCCAGATCTGCTAGAAAAGGCTTAGGAGGTCACCAGTGCCCTTTGAATATAACCAAATTCTCTTTGGTCCCAAAGAGTATTTGATATAGTCCATTTCTCCCTGAAATGCTAGCTAGTGTAGGCTTCCTTGACATTGCACAATTGGTCTGTCATCTTTTTCCTAAAGTTTAGCTGTCAACATAGCATCTTCTGTTTCTTTTTGCCATTTCTGCATTCTGCCTGTACTATACTTTAATCAATAATTTTCTTTATACACTGATTTTTATTAAAACTGAATTAGATCTACTTAATAAATAGGAAAATGCTTTAATGGTAATACTATAGGAAAAAAAAACAGTATAAATTGCCATAAACAGGAGATGATTATTAAGATACATAGGATTTTTTTTTTTTTTTTGAGATGGAGTTTCGCTCTTGTTGCCCAGGCTGGAGTGCAATGGCGCGATATCGGCTCACCGCAACCTCCGCCTCCTGGGTTCAGGCAATTCTCCTGCTTCAGCCTCCCGAGTAGCCGGGATTACAGGCACGCACCACCATGCCCAGCTAATTTTTTTGTATTTTTAGTAGAGACAGGGTTTCACCATGTTGACTAGGTTGGTCTCGATCTCTTGACCTCGTGATCCACCCGCCTCGGCCTCCCAAAGTGCTGGGATTACAGGCGTGAGCCACCGCGCCCTGCCGATATATATATATTTTTAAGAGACAATGTCTCACTCTGTTGCCCAGGCTGGAATGCAGTGATGCAATCATGGCTCCCTGCAGCCTTGACCTCCTAGGCTTAAGTGATCCTCCCATCTCAGTCTCCCAAGTAGCTGGGACGACAGGCACATGGCACCATGGCTGGTTAATTTTTAAATTTTTTGTAGAGATGGGGTCTTCCTATGTTACCTAGTCTAACCTCAAACTCCTGGCCTCAAGTGATTCCCCTACTTCTACCTCTCAAAGGGCTGAGATTACAGTTCTGAGCCATCATGCCCTGTCATAAATAGGATTTCAACAAAATAAATCCTGCATTTCTAGTTAGACAATGTTTTCTGCTGAAAACACTAAACCTAAGTCTGTACTCTTTTTGTTATAGAGGGAGTTTAACAAATTTTAAAGAGGGATTTCAGAGCCTAACTGAAACTTTCTCCTTAATGCGATCCCCAAGAAGGGTATAGTGTTTTCTTGTCATAATTTAATGTACAAAATGAAATTCATGTAATTTTTAAAATATTTTTTACCACTAGTCATCCTAGCCTTGCTTTTCAGGAAACACAAACATACAGAATGAAACCCAAGTCTCTCCGCCTGGCATTAGAAGCCCCCAAATACATCTAAATTCTTGTTTTTGTCAGCATTGTTATTTCTCTACAAACATCATATCCTGCGGTGAAATTGAATCACTCCCCCTTTCTACTTATATCTGAACCTTTCCATACCTTCCTCACACTTTATCCTCTTCCTGGAATGTCACCTCAAATGCACCACTCTCTACATATTATCAAATGCTATTTGAAGCCTTTCTTGATTTCCTAACTTGAAGCTATTGCTTTTTTATTTTTTTAATTTTTTTGGTTTTTAAGAACTTAAACTTTCCTTGGGCTACTTCATTATTGAGCTTATCACCCAATGTCATAATTTTCTACATTTCTCTTTGGTAGTGGAGTTATGTTCTGCTAGTTATTCTTATTCCTCTCCAGCAACCAGCAGATGGACCAACACGTAGTAGGCACTTGGAAACTATCCATAGACTTGCATAGATTTTACAGTATTAAAGTTTGGTTGAGTTTAAATGAATGTGGCCTATCTGTATTTAGCTGTGGGCAATATGATAGAAAGGAAACTTGGGAAACATGTCTGTGAATTAGGACATCTGAGCCTTTACCCTGCTAAACTGAGAGTCTCTGAACAATTAATTAACTTCTTTGACTATTTGTGATGATACCAAATCTATCCCTGTTTATATATGGGGTTAGGAGAGAGGTACAGGTACTATGTCCTTAAAGGGGCTGGAGCAAATGCCGCTGAGAGAGGAAAGGGGACTGGAGGAGTTCCAAAGATAATCCTTCCCAGGGAGAGTCATTGGTCATTATTTGCCCTCCATACTCAAACTGTTCCTGCCCATTAGTTTATTTAAAAGAATAAAGGCATCACACATCCTCCTTTAAGAGATAAAACACCGTACTCGACCTAATTTATTTTCTCATCTTTAAACTTCCTGTTCCTTATCTATAATAGGGATATAATAATGGTATCTATCTTCCAGGGTTAATGTGATGATTAAATGGGATAACCTGTGAAAGGTTTAATCAATGTTGAGTACATAGCAAGTGCTCAATAAAATATTAGTTTATTATTTTTACATATTAAACTGTATCTGAAAAACATATTTAGCAACTCCGATTAAATATAAGACATATAACCCTAATGTTACATATATTCTTTCTTTGTTTTAGAGATAGGGTCTCGTCCTGTTACCCAGGCTGGAGTGCAGCAGTGCAGTCACAGCTCACTACAACCTCTAACTTTTGGGCTCAAGAGATCTTCCCGCCCCAGCTTCCTGAGTAGAAAGCCATCATGCTTAGCAATTTTTAAATTTTTTGTAGAGATGGGGTCTCACTATGTCGCTCAGCCTGGGATTCCAGGTATGAGCCACCAAACCCAGCCAACATACATTCTTATAATTAATGAAATTAAATTTGATTAGTAAAATTTGAATTTGGTCCTGTTTATGTTAATCTCTGTTCTTCCTCTCTGTATCTACTAAACTGTATCTCTTTTTAAGGCTTCTGATAACCGTGAACAAACAACCCATAAGCACTTTTCACCTTAATCAAAACATTGCTTTTCTTCATAGATTCCCAGGGAAACTAAGCCATAAGGAGGAGGAATTGGCAGGGAGAGTGGGAAGTTGGGGGAATGTGAGGAAGGCAGGCTCGATTTCCTTTGCGTCTTAGGCACCTTGCTCTGACATGGTTATTTTACTTTCTGGATAATTTTAATCTCACCCATGACAATGTTGTGTCTCTGTAAAGCTAACACTAAGTATTCAAGGCCTTTTTGGCCACTCAGTCTCACATACTTGTTGCCGAAATGAAAAGACATAAGGTTTCTTATTGTCTATATTTGAATTAGCCACGAGTCTCTCTTATGATTATGATTATTTACTTCTGTCTTTCGTCTCTTTTCTCTTCATTCCCCCTCTACCCCACTGTGCACTTTGCCAACAACCATTTGGATTTATGATTGGTTCTTTGGCTGTTTGTTTGATGGTCATTAGTTTGTGGTCTATGCTGAAATCTGATTCATGAGTCTTCTTTCTTTATATCCTCTGTTTTCATTCCATGATATCTCTGCCTCCACTCGTTATTGCTCTGAAATCTCCCGTCTTATTTATTCCAATGGCTTCAATAAAATCTATGGCTACTTCTTCTTTCATTCCCTCTAATCACTTTTAGGCAGTCATTATGCTGAAATATTTAGCCTCCATTGATTTTCACTTGCACGTAACAGTTTAGTTAAGACTGTGATGTCAAATATCCTTTATAGCTTTCTCATTTCTCTTTTTCCCTTGTCATGCTTCTTTGCTCCTGCATATAATTTTCTTAGAAATTTCCCTGGAGTGACTTTCTAAGATGTGCCTCTATTCTTTTTTTTCCTTAGGTTTTAGGCTTTCTATTTCACATCTCAGCATTTTTTTCTTCTCCTTCTGCTTATATTAACTGTCACATCTCTCATTTTCTTTCCTCCTTTCACTCACTAATGAACACAGTTCTGATTCTTTATTCAATCTTCTGATTTAAGGAAGTGAATAAAATAGTGGACAAAGAGGTTTTCAATTGCAGCTACTCCAAAATTTCTGTTACATTATGTTAGATTGTAAAGAAAGAAGAAATATCATTAATTACTATATGAAGGACTATTATGGTAAGTCATCTACACAGACTAGAAAAAAGCAAAACATTATTTTTGTATGCAGGACTCTGGCCTTGAGATGATTAAGAAACAAAGGTGAATGTCTGGATCTCTGAATTTGGGAAGGCAATGTGGGAAAGAGCTTTGCTATTCAAATCATGGTCCATGGGCCAGCAGCATGGACATACCTAGATGCTTGTTAGAAATGCAGAATCTTTGGTTCCACATCAGACCCACACAAATGGAATCTGCATTTTTTAACAGATGTATTCACATTAAAATTTGAAAGCACTGGCATAGAGGAAAGAATTCTTAAAATTCAGATCAAGCTCAGCTTTAGAATTTCTCAGGCAGACTTTGAGTAAGTTACTTAACCTCTTTGAATTTCCGTTTGCTCACCCATGAAATGTGAGTAATAATACCTACTAAACTTTAAAATTGTTGTAGGGAACGGAAATAAAATATGTACAATTCTGTGGCAGTCAATAAATAGTAACAATTATACTTGTGGATTTCTTAAAAGAATAGAAAAGGAAGGAGATTTCGGCTTCTCTAACTACATTTTCAGTTTGTAGTCACTAAAAGGGGAAAATATCTGTTTAAAAGTATGTATGCAAACCTGAAAAACTGATAAGATGTGAACTTTGTAACATTGCAGGAGCTTCTCTTCTGTAACAGGAATAATGACTGACTTGGGTTTGAGTCTCAATTCACCTGCTAATAATGAGAGATTGGGCGAGTCACAGAAACTTTTTTTTTCCAATTTTCTCATTATAAGATATGGGAAATCATATTTGATTCATAGATTTGCTTTGAGAATGAAAATTGTGTGATGAGTTACATATTCCTTCTCCCACTGATCCATCTATCCATTCGTTCCACATATAGTTACTACTTGTTATGTTCTGGGCACTGGGGAAAAGCACAATACATTTAAAAGTGGATGAGACATAGTTGTTCTACCCAGGAGCTTATTCTTTTTAGAAGACTATATGTCAGATATAGCTACTGGTGTTTTTAAGCACATCATAAATGCCAAGCACCACACCAAACACACTATATTATTCCACTTGTTTCTCAGAACACTGAGGCTTAGAGAGGCTAAGTAACTTGCCCAAGGACATTCAGTTAGGAAATGGCAGACTCAAAATAGAAGAAACCCTACTAGTATAAGTTATGGAGCAAGCACTATGCAAAAGTAAACTATTATGATCAAGGCAAAAGGGCAGAACCAGAAACTAGGTGGCTTTATTGGAGACTTCCCCCCCGCCCCCGCCACTAGGTTCCCTGTTTGCATCTTTTGCTAAGAAATAAATTCCTTCCACTGTGTGCTGTTTTCTCTTGTACAGATGCCTCCCAGCTGGAGCTGGGACTGAGAAGTCACCTGCAGAATGTTGAGACTCACTCTCCTTCCATCCCCATAAGAAGATAAAAAAAGTCTTCTCTGGTTAAATTTCATGAGCCATTTAACTCTCCAGCAGCCATTTGGTCTTTGCTGTTTCTGTTTTGTGGATGAATTTATTTTATGTGTTATTTCCCCCTTAAATTTTAAGGATATGTATCTTCATGAAAAGAACAAAGGAAGAAAAACAACTTGTAAATTATCACAAGAAAAACCCCTGCTAAAAGCAATAAGTTTGCTGACAGATGGCAGAATCAGTTGAAAAGCGAGTACCATATTTACTAAGTCTAACCCATTTAGTAAGCCAAAAAAGTGTTATCTAATTCTATCCCCTGTGTATGCATGTGTTTTGGAATAAACAGATGCCTAATGAGGAATGTGTCTAGTGTAGTTTTGGAGGAACCTGGATAAACCCAGGTTCTGATTCAGGGTTTGATTTTGACAAATATCAGTGTGCAAAGTTGAATCTATTGTCAATAAAATTGTCAGAGCAAAAACAGCATTAAAATGCTGTCAAAGCAACAATATTATTTTAAAAAACAACACACTCCAGATTATTATACCACATAAATTTGCTTTTCAAAATCCCTTTATTATATATGCGGTTTTAGAACAACTACAAAGTACTTTTTTTAAAAAAAGTACACATATTAGGAAATCTGGATGTGTGCCTGGCTAGTCTAACCGATTTGGATATTATCAAGCTTTTTACAAAATGATGTGGTGATGGTTCATCAAGATATCCATTTGTTTATATTGTGTGAAGCATGGCTAAAACACAATCTCCTTACCCGCCCAGCCTGACCTCTTTTCCCTCAAAGCCCCGGGTTTTAAAAGAAAGAAATGCTAATCCTACTACTGTCTTATTTTGAATACTGAATTTTGAGACTCGGTATTCAGATGAAGATGTATCATGATCGAATCTCAGTTGCAAAGAATAAATAAAGTCTGAGATACTGTATACTTGAGAGGAATTTAGAATAGACTCAAATTCTAAGTGAGCACATGCACCATGGCTTCTTGAAAGTAGACTTATTGGTTATTATTTAATTCCTCTGTGAGTTTCCTCAAGAATAATATTGAGATTGGTGATTTGTCCATGGTTAGCCTAGGTCTAGATATTACTCACTAGGTAGCCAACACATATGGAGGAAGGAGCCAAAGAACCAGCTTCCTTCCTTCCTTCCTTCCCCTTCCTTTGTTTCTTTTCCTTCCTCCTTTAAAATAAATAATCTCTTTTATCTGGAAATGTGAGATCATATATCAGATATGATGTGAGATCAATATCTCACAAAGAGAACTTCAAAACAAGAAGTAGAGCTAGAGATAAAGAAAAACATGCCATAACAAAGGGTTAATCCACTAAAAATGCATCAGTCCTTAATATGTATACATCTAATAAAAATTTTCAAAGTATATGAAGCAAAAATGCCAGAAATAGACAAATAGAAAAGAACCCAATCATAATTGAACATTTTAATACTCTTTACTCAGTAATTGATTGAATAGACAGTAAGGCAGAAAAGATATAGATGTGAACAACTATCAATTTGACTTAATTGACATTTATAGAACCCTACACCAATTAGCAGCAGAATATACATTCTTTTCAATGCATTTAGAATATACGGCATCTCGCTGTTTGTTGTAGACAAGGTCTGGCTCTGCTGCCCAGGCTGGAGGTCAGTGGCTCAGTGATAGCTCACTGCAGCCTTGAACTCATGGGCTGAAGCAATCCTCCTTCATGAGCAGCTGGGACTACAAGTGTGATCCACAATGCTTAGATACTTTTAAAAATTTGTTGTAGAGACAGGATCTCACTATGTTGCCCAGACTGGTTTGGAACTCCTGGACTCAAGCAATCCTCCTGCCGTGGCCTCCCAAACTGCTGGGATTACAGGCATGAGCCATGGTGCCCACCTCCTCAAAGGCTTATTGAGTTTTAATTTTTATTTTTGTAACCAATGAGCATAGCATACTTTAATATGTTTAGTGGCTATTTTGCTACTATTTAGTGGCTATTTTGATGTAGATGCTATTGGTGCCCTGTTCAGATCTCCTTAATCAGGATAGTGTAACAGCTGCTTCTAATAGCTTATATTTTCCTCTTCTTAGAGGATTGCCATGTGCTGATGGGAGCCACATAAACTTATATAAATCAGCTTGCTTGGATCACCCAGAAGATGATACAGGCCATAGACAGTGACTGATTGATGTGAGGTGCAACACTACAGCTACCTTGGGTCTGGGCAGAGCGAGCTCTGTGGTACAAATCACGTTGCAGAGTTCCTTATAGCATGAGGTTGAGTGTGGACTTAAAAAAAAAGAGACAGAATAAAAGCAAAATGCCTGGCCTTTCCTCTTTCCCATGCCTGCCAGGGATGAGAGCTATGTGGAAGAAGGCAGTAAGGTGAGGGGTGTTGCCATTTCTTCCATTTCCACACACCTAAGAAAAGTAGTGAAACACACTTGAGCCTTCTATTCACTTTAGTCCTTGTTTTTTTCAGGAAGAAATTGTTGTGTGACAAGAGATAATCTGTTGTCTGCTTTTCATCAAAACAATGATGCACTGCATTACAGCGAGGGTACCCAACCCCTGGGCCGCAGATGCTTACTGGTCCTTGGTCTGCTAGGAAACTGGCTGCACAGCAGGAGGTGAGCTGCCAGCGAGTGAGCATTACAGCCTAAGCTTTGTCTCCTGTCGGATCAGCTGGAGCATTAGATTCTCATAGGAGTGCGAACCCTAGGCATGCAAGGGCTCTAGGTTGTGCACTTATGAGATTCTAATGCTTGATGATCTCAGGTGTACTAGTTTTACCCACAAAACCACTTCATCGCCCAGTCTGGTCCTTGGAAAAGTTGTCTTCCACAAAACTGGTTCCTGGTGCCAAAAAAGTTGAGGACAGCTGCATTAGAGGATCAGAATAATCTTGATTTCCCTGATTTGTAATCCAGAAAACCTTTTAAATCCAAGGTTACCAGCTGGGCTGGGTTACCTTCTTAAAGCAGGCAGAACGAATCCTCTAAATCTAGTTAGTAACACATTTTCCGGGTGATAGCCAGTGCTTTCCCCTTTCTAAAATACAGAAAGTTCTAGCTCATGTAAAGGTCCCAGAGGAATTTCTTGACTTTTGTAGGGGTAATTTCAACCAAGATTCAAATATATGGCTTCCTCTTTTTTTTTTTTTTTTGCTTTCCAGTAATTTGCTGAGCTGTGCTGTGTTGCTTGGCAAGCTACTTAACCTTTCTGAACCTGAATTTTAAAAACTCCAAAATACTTGACACATTTCTCCCAAGGCGCCAGTGGAATTAGCAAATGATTCAGCAAATTTGTTTTATGATTCCTGGAAAAGTAAGCTCATAGTTTTTATAAGCACTGAGCTATGTAAAATAAATCTTATCAAACACTTTGCCCATCTGTCCTAATGTACTATTTTAAATGAATACTCCAGTATTTCTGTTATTTATGTGCTCATTTTATTCCTTTGAGGGAGTCTGGAAAAGCCAAGCCTTGAATAATGTGCATAACATACTGTACTGGTTTCTTTCTTGTTTTTGAGACAAGGTCTCAAATAGCTCACTGAAGCCTCGACCTTCTGGGCTCAAGTGATCCTCCTGCGTCAGCCTCCAAGTAGCTGGGACCAACCTGGATACCTCACCTGGCTAATTTTGTTTTGTTAGACACAGAGTCTCACTATATTGCTCAGGCTGGCCTCAAACTTCTGGGCTCAAGCCATACTCCCAATTCAGTCCCCCAAACCGCTGGGATTACAGGTGTGAGCCACCACACTTGACCTCTATTTTTTTTTTTTTTTATTGAGAAGCAAAAATATATTTGATTTGTTAAAACGTCAAATATACATAGGTATGACTTAGATCGGGGCCAGACTGATAGTAAATATTTTTGGCTTTGCAGGACATATGGTCTCTGTGATGGCTATTTAAATCTGCCTTTGTAGCATGAAAGCAACCACAGATAAGGTATAAATGAATAAGCATGGCTGTATTCTAGTAAACTTTATTTACAAAAACAGATAGCGAGCTAGGTGGCCCATCAGCAGTAACTGGCCAACCTGTGATTTAGTTGGTAGAAGAATTCCATATTCATTCTACCTGCAGCCCAATGCACGGGAATGCCCCCTTCCACCACTCACACACATTCTCATATCCATTATTTACCTGTGGTTAGTTGCATATGTTTTAAGAGGTTTTTTTTTTTTTCTGTGCTTATTAATGTAGCAGAATAATCTCACAGAGAAATTCACTCTATATAATATTCAGGTGTTGGATAATAATAAAAATAAGAGAAGTGGTTTTCTGCATCTGAACCCTTCAATCTGCCATTGTTACCATCCTAAAACGACTGAATCTTCCCATCCTTTTACTTTGAAATTTTAAAATTTTGTCTTTAGTCATTTTTATTTTACTTTTAGTTTTTATTTTGAACTTGTTACTCCAAACTTTTTGTTTTCAAAAATTTCCAACCTACAGGGAAGTACATTGAATACTTAAACAATGTCAACCTGAATCCACCAATTATTGACATCTTGCAACATTTACTTTATTTCTTTCACATATATTTACTTTGCCTAATTATCTAAAAGTACGTTGCAGACATGCAGGTATTTTGACGACACTTGACCCCTTTATACTTCAACATATATCGCCTTAGAACAAGGACATTTTCTTCCATAAACACACCATTGCCACACTCTCAAACTGACAATGACAGAGTACTATCAGAGTACTACTTATAGACAGTAGTCCTCAAACGTCTCTCAGCTGACCCTTACAATCCAATTAAGAATCACATTTGGCATTTACTTGCCCTCTCTCTTTGGTCTCCTTTAATCTAGTATAGCCCCTTTACTTTTTGTTTGTTTTACACGATGTTGACATTTTTGAAGAATTCAGAAATCCAGATGAATTGACACATAGGATACCTTCGATTCTGGATTAGCACAATAGACTCATTATTATTATATTCAAGTTAAACATTTTTGGCAAGAATACTACACAGGTGTTTCTTGGATTTTGCATTGCACCACATCAGAAGGCACGTAATGTCTGTTTGTCTCATTAGTTGTAATACTTACTTTGATTATGTAAAACTGGGATAGCATATCTCCTTGCTTTCTTTTTGCAACCAGGAAATACTCTATGGTATATTTTGAAACATGTTGACTTCCTGTTCCTCCATAATGTCCCTATCTTGGTGTGCAAGCAAAAGGATGATTACCTAATTTTGTCATTCATTTCACATTTATTAGTTATCATTTTTATTTAAATAAAAGATGTATCTTCTGTCTCCTCCACTTTTTGTGGAGATCTCACAAATTCTTTTCTGTTCAATGTGTTATGATCCATCACTATCATTCTTCTTTTTCATGCTTAAATTATAGGCAATTTGGCCAATGGAAGCCCATAGGCTGACTTTCGTATCTTGTACAGATGACTACATCATTCTTGAAGCACTTTAGTGGAGGATTTTCTTGGTTTACTTTGAATTTTCCCTGCCTACACTTGGAATCAAGCATCTCTCCTAGAAGTCTTGTTTTCTTCTAGATAGTAATGGTATTTAGAAACTCAAGGTCTTGGCATTAGGTATGCTCATTGCTACTAGGATGTCATGGCTTCCAGGTTCCTTCAGTGACCTGGAAATAAATATCCTTCAGTTAGGATATTTATCTTTGAAAGCATGATGAGTTCATATGAGTTGCTCCAGTTAGAGTTCTTCTTCATCTTCTCCCCATTTCATATTCATATCTCTTTTTATCCCATAGTGAGGGCCCTGATTCTCAATATATCAGAGATCTCATTCTTATTTATATCCCTTCTACCACATTCCTTATCCCTGCAGGTAATAGTTATTGTTGTTGCATAGTCTAAACTATCTAGTTTAGGGATTTTTTTTTTTGGTGAAATTAGCAGCACCTAGCAACTCACAATATGTATTCACCTTTGTTCATTTTTCTGTATATATTCATGTGCAATTTTACTTTGTTCACCTGATAGTATATCCTTGAAATCACTTCCTGTCACTTCATAGAGATCAACTCATTCTTTTGGATAGCAGTGTATTATTCCATGTGTTGACTTTCCATAGTTTATTTAATCAATCTTCTACTAGGCATTTAAGTTATTTTTAACATTTTGCTATAATAAATACTTCTGAATGAATAATTTTTTTCATATCTGTATGTGCATTGTTTTGTATTTAAGAAGAGATAGACTTACCTTAAAGGTTTAGATATCATTGTCTCCTAGGAGCCAGGGAAAAAGGAAGGATCCATAGAATTGAACAAGAAATGAGTGGAAGACCTCTGAAGAAAGAGAATGGATTCAATGAAACTGACAAAGGGAAAAGATGCTAGATTCAGTAGCTGATAAAGTGCTAGACCAGTGCCGCACAGTGCCTGAAGACATGCAGAAGTCACACTAGAGAGACTCATGAAGGGAACAGAAAGGAATTGCAAGGGCCCATATGTTTGGACCCTAACAAATTTCCTGGTGGCTGAGTGGGAAGGAGAGAATTGTATGAACAACAAAGCTACTTACTCTCCAAAATACCTAAGCTTGGGCAAGGTTTATCTCCTTAGTAGTCATTATAGAAGCAGGGACAGAATTTGTTTTCAAGTTTCATTACTTTAAGCCCCTAGGACTCTCAATCTTAGAAAAGAAGAGGAAAACTCAAAATATTACTGAGACTGAATATTCTACCAGCCAGAAGAGAAAAATAAAGGTAGAATGTTTCATTGCCTCCACTGTTGTGAAACAAATTCATTCCTGTTCCCAAAATGATTTATTATATGTATGTGTGAGTGTTTATTGAAATGTTAGAGTATTCTAAATATTTATTGAATAACATAACATTTTCTTCTGTGTCTTATTATTATTATTGTTTTGCCTAACAAAATATATTGGACATCTTGCATTTTTTCAACACCTTCAAAGTGTTTAACTATATGGATATATACTGTCTTGTTCTTGATAAGGTGCTGTTGGAAGAAATAAGTACTAAGACATCCAGAAAGTATTACATTGACTTTTTAGAAGCAGAGTTTGCAGTTGATTGTGCTGCTCTACGAAAGTTTAAAGCTCTAAGGAACTGTGCATTCATGTTTTTCATAAAGAAAATAATTGCATAGTATTCTTTGTAATTTTTCAACACTGACAGATGGTAAGTGAACAGCCTGGGAGGAGAAGAAGTGACCCAACTTGCTTCGGCAGTATTAGAAAAGATATCAAAGTAAGAGGCAGACACTCCCAGTGCCAAAGATTTTGTTTTCTTTCTCACTCATCTCATTCTCACTGATCACAAGTTGCTTTATTGCATTCTACTGTGTCGCTTTATAATAAAGTAATTCCTTTTTACCTTTATATCAAAGGAGTGTCTTAGCCTGTGATAAAATGGTTTCCTCAGTTCACCTGAGGTTGAGAGTAATTGGTAATGAAAATTATTCAGAAATCTGTCATAGTCACAACAATAATATATAGAAACACAGAGTATATAAATTTAGTATTCAATATGAAAAGACAACAGGAAACTTTCTAATAAACATTATCCTGTGGGTTGCAGGAAATACAAGTCAGGACAATTTTTGATGCAATTCCGTCTCACCAAATGTTTATGAGAATTGTAATGCTTTGCACAATGCTAGTCTTAGGTTGTCAGTTGAACAAACAGTAATATTGAAAATATTTTCTGTATTGCCAGTGAAAATTACTTTACAATTTTTCCTTTTTGTTTAGCCTATTTGTAGAATCAGCCTAACAGTCTCTAAAGTAAAACTCTAAGACATCCAATTTGCGTATATTCTTGTATTGAAAAAACAGTTTTGTTAAAGCATTGAGAAAGGCTTTTGTCTAATGAGTTTGGAGATGGTGCAGAAATATGAATAATAAATAGTCCATATGCTTAATTTTTTTTCTAATATATTACATATCAAACATAGCAGGTGTAATTGACAATAGTAATGATTGAAAAGTGCCCTATGACCTATGCATATTGTGCTATATGTTTTCCTATACATAATTTTAATTTACAAATTAGGCACAGTAAGATTAATAACAGTAACTAATACTAAAATATAATAATTATAACAATACACTGTAATAAAATCTCTGAATGTGGTCACCTGCCCATCAGTCTCCTAGTAGCTGAGAGATAGCAAGAGCACAAGATTTTGGCATGCTACTCAGAACGGTGTGCGATTTGAAACTTATAAATTGTTTGTTTTGGAATTTTCCATCTAATATTTTCAGGCTGGGGTTGATCATGGGTAATTGAATCCTCAGAATGCAAAACTGTCAATAAGGTGAGGCTGTCACATTCACTTACTGCAAACTAGGAAGTAACTAACATGAAATAAGCACTTATCATACCAGGAAGTTTGAAAGCAAAGACTGGAATCAGAAATGTCTGAATGTTAGTCCTGATTCCTATGTCTCAGCTGTGACGTTGGGCAACTTACATAATCTTTAGGTGGCAGACAGAAGTTTATGAGGTAAGTCTCAAGTCTTTGAAGGTGAAACATAGCTGCTTTCTGGTGCAAGTGTCATAAAATATTGCTTCTGAATCTGGATTACTATGAATTTTTAAGTAGAAAGTTATATGTAATTATCAGAATATATATTAAGCTTACCTTTATAAATGATCTAAGTTGGTGACAGACAAAGTCATTAGTTAATATGTCGATCATACATTGTGAACTAAGATAGTGCCTAGAAGGAAAAAAATATCTGAAATACTTGGTTCAGGGATGTGGGAACCCCACAGAAAGAAAACACACTGCCTGGCTCTTCAGCCTGGGATCCCTCTGATAGAAGCATCAAGGATTACATTACACTCATTTTAGCAAATAAAAACCTTGAATCACCACCTAAAAAGGTAAAAGCTTTGACCTCTGCTCCTGGAGAGCTACTTAGGTTGTTTGATTGGATGTATAGTCTATGAAGGTCTCTGTTTTTTGAGCCAAGAATCAAAAGAAAAAACCAGGTGCCTGCTCCCTCCATTTCTTTTTTTGTTTTCTCTGGGTAAATAAAGATGGGAAAATATTAATCTCTTAAAATTAGATCTGTGACTATTAGTTTTAGTTCTTGGGCAGCCTTAAGGTACAAGAAAATAATTTTTAAAATCCTTTAGATATTATAAATTCAGATCTGAAAGTGATGCCTAAAATGTGAGTGCCATTAGTACTTCTTTTACAAGGCTATCTGGTGAATTACGTGAAATAACGATCAAGCAAATGAACTATAACCTTATAACCAGTCTCTACTTTGCCACACATTCATGAGGAAAGTAAATGTGAGTCCACACAAAATATCTGAAAAATCATGAATGTTTTCTTTGTGTATCTCTGGGAGCAATAGGGAGGAGTTTAGACAGCATCCCACATGGAAAACCAAATCTTTATCCATTTTTATTCCTCAGGTCCACAGGGCAGCTGTCTCAATCATTACTAATTCTCCTGTACACTCCTCTTAAAACCACTCTTTCCTTCCTTCACCTTGGTTCTTCTCTTCCTCTTCCACTCACCTGCTGTGGCCCACTCCTTATTTTATACAACAATCTGGTCTTGGTTCCTTCCAACCGAGTTCTAACTGAGTACATTTTCCTCAGTGATCCTTGAATCCCATGGCCTTATAGAACACATATATGCTAATGCCCACCAAATTTCCATATTCAGTAAGTGTCTATAGAGTCTGATAACCACTGCAGACTCTTATAGACAACTATCAATGTAAATGTTAACTCCAACTAACATGCCCAAAGTGGAACCTTTGATTCCCTCTTCTATTCTGCCCTGTATCAACAAATGGCACCATCACCCACTAACTCTCTTAAAGGGAAGAGCTGATTTATCCTTTTCCTTAATCCTTACATTGAATCTAGCAGCAAAGTCTTTCCTTTGTGACTCAGAACAGGTCACAAATCCATCCTCTTCCATCATCCTAGATTCAGAAATAATCACTTTTCAAACTTCAAACTGGACACATGATTATTGATACTTGACAGTGGGCTTTTAAAATTGAAACCAGGCATTTTTTTTTTTTTTTTTTTTTTTGGCGGAGTTTCGCTCTTGTTACCCAGGCTGGAGTGCAATGGCACGATCTCGGCTCACCGCAACCTCCGCCTCCTGGGTTCAGGCAATTCTCCTGCCTCAGCCTCCTGAGTAGCTGGGATTACAGGCATGCGCCACCATGCCCAGCTAATTTTTTGTATTTTTAGTAGAGATGGGGTTTCACCGTGTTGACCAGGATGGTCTTGATCTCTTAACCTCGTGATCCACCCGCCTCGGCCTCCCAAAGTGCTGGGATTACAGGCTTGAGCCACCGCGCCCGGCTGGATTTTTTTTTTTAATTTTGTAATTTATATAATGAAACTCTTCTGCTTGAATCTCTCCAATGGCTTCCCTTGTATTTGGGGCAAACTGAAAATTCTTACAATACCTGGTTGCTGCTTCCCAACCCCCAACCTCATTTTATAACACACCCTCATCTCTCAGGACATCTCACACATTCTAGCCTTCCCCTTTGCCTCCTATTTCAAGCAGGGCCTTTGCACTTACATGTCCTATGCCCAGAATCTCCTTCCCAGCTCCAAAGGATTGTCTTCTTTTTCATTCATGTGTCAGCTCGATCATCACCTGCAATGAGAAGCCTTCCCTTACCTACATATCTGACAAATCTTCCTTCTAGTCAGTCCATTTTGTTTTCTTAACATCAGTCACAACACTGAGTAAGAATTCTGTCGATTTATGTATACATTTGTTCATTTTCTGTCTTCTGTCTGTCTGGCATATGTCTTATTTGAGGGTAAATGCCAGGAAGACAGGAACCATATTTTTCATGTCTACAGTTATAATTACACAGCCTAGAACACTGAATGGTACAATAGATACTCAACAATTAATAGCTGAATGACTGCTGAATGGAGGAATGACCTTTACATTTTTCTAAAATCACTGTCACACTGTTCTCCTAGTGAATCATTGTGCCTACTAAGGACATCCAGGCTTTCTTCTAGGAAATCTTTCTTTCCTCTGTCATTCTAGGTTAAGAGAGAGAATTCAAATGCTCTTAGACCTGGCGTTACTTCTCTTAACAGCATTGTGTATCACAGTTTCTTCTATTGTATCTTGAAGCTAAAGAATAAGAAGATGTTCTTGAGAGCAAATCCAGCAGTTTCAGACTTCATTTCCCCAGAATTCTCCATGATCTATCTAGTGAAAGAAGGGAGATGCATGTCCACCGAGTTCATTCCCTTATGTTTGTACTTCTTGCCACAGTGAAAAAATCACATGGGTACCACCAGCCCTCAAGTATTAGGCTATCTTGCATGTGTCAGCAAATTGCACAATCATCCTGAGGTGGGTAAGGCACCCAGAATTTAATGCCAAGACTTGCACAGATACTCTATTTGGGATCAAATCTGGTGCATCAAAAGAAAAGGGTCATTGCAGTGTAGTTTACCCACATGTTTAACTGTCCCTTAGGGGTTTCCTAAGGAGTCCTTGACTTTGCTCAATTGTGATCAGTCTTGGATTAATTCTTGCTGATCCAGCCTTCCTTGGAACCTTCAATTTATTTATTTATTTATTTTTATTTGTACACATTTATGGGGTATGTGAACCATTTTCTTACATGTATATAATATGTAGTGATCAAGTCAGGGTATTTAGGGTGCCCACCAGCTGAGTACAATATGTTTGGTTAAGTATTGCCACCTGACTCTGCTATTAAGCACTGAATTTTTGCCATCTTCCTGTATGTTTGCATCCTTTAAGCCAGTTCCTTCATCCTCACCCCTTCCCCCCACTCACCCTTCCAGTCTCCATTATCTATCATCTCACTCTCTTCCTCCATGTGATCAGACTTTTTGGCTCCTACATATAAGAAAGAACATGCAATATTTGTCTTTTTGTGTCTGGTTTATGACACAAAAGATAATGACCTCCAGTTCCATCCACATTGCTGCCAATTACACTATTTCATTCTTTTTTATGGTTGAATAGTATTTCATTGTATGTTTGTAACACATTTTCTTTATCAGACCACCATTGATAGACACTTAGGTTGATTCCACATCTTTGCTATTGTGGCATATCTGACTGAAACCCTCCTCTTTAGTCTTGATCCCTGAGGGCAGCCATGTTGTTCCCCTTCTTTCTCCTCTTAAACAAGATTCAGTAATAACATGTATTTCAATGACCTCTTCAGTTTGAGGTGAAACCTAAATCTGTTCAGTGGTGTTTTGCTGTAAATTGTTCATAGCCTGACTTGTATTTCTGATTCTTTAAGCTGTGATGCACTGTACCTTGCCAGAGGGCAGATTGAAGAAGTAAGTTCAGTCTGAATACCAATGGAAAACACTTGTCTCCTCTGTGGCCATGTAAAGTTATGAGTTTCACAAATGAATCCTAGAAACTCCCCACAATACTGTAGATCAGTGGTTCTCTATCTTTTTGGCACCAGGCACCAGTTTCATAGAAGACAATTTTTCCATGGATGAGGTGCATGAGTAGGGTTTTAGGATAAAACTCTTCCACCCCGGATATTCAGGCATTAGTTAGATTCTCATGAGAAACACACAACCTAGATCCCTCACATGCACAGTTCACAACAAGGTTTGTGCTCCTGTGACAATCTAATGCCTCCACTAATCTGACAGGAGGCGGAGCTCAGGTGGTAATGCTCATCTGCCCATGCTCACCTTCTGCTGTGCAGCCCAGTTCCTAACAGGCCATGGACTGGCACCTCTCCATGGCTCCAGGGTTGGGGACCCCTGCTATAGACTGTTCTAGACATGCCCGACAATCCACTATGGGACCAGTTCCTTGGTGGCCTCAAGCTTCAGAATAATTATGATGGAACATGAAGACACCAGCCTTCATCAAATCCTAGCCTCCAGTCACCCCACCAGACTTTCTGTTGTGTGATCTAACTACCATTCTGCAAAAGGTTCCTCATCCATTTCTCTAGTTTTGAGTAGCAAGCAGTTTAAATCATACATGCTTTAAAGCCTGTATGATTGATTGTCCAGGCTGAGGCAGACATGATTAGACTGGTATAGACCCCTTGCCTCAAATTCTTTCACTCTACCTCCTCTAGTATCACCTTGTTCATATTCCTGTCACCTTTCCTCCGACTCTGGCATCAGCCTCCTAACTGGAATTCCTGCATCTGCCATTGCCCCAGTTAACCTTTTGTGCACCGTGTAGCTTGGATGATCTTTTCAAATGTAACATTTGATAATGTCACTCTCTTGCTTAAGCATTTTAAAGATATCTCATTATTAGGATAAAGACCAAAATCTTTAATATGGACTTTAAGTAGAGTGATCATGTATTTCCTTAGTGAACTGAAAACTCAAACTGCATTTGAGAACAAAAGGGTATGCTATTGTTAACTGCACTGAGACAGCAGGCACAAAGTGGGGGTGTCGGACACACTAGGCAAATGTCATCTTACTCTAAGCTTCTGCATTTGAGTGTCCTTGCCTCTCTCTCCAGCCTCCTGACTCAGGTCACTTGATCTTGTTTTCTACCCTTAGCGACATTGGCCTCCTCTTAATTCTCAAACTTGCTGTGCTATTTTCACTACAGAAGCACTTTTTCCTCTGTCTGATTTGTTCTTGCATCCACCTCAGCCCCACCCTTCTCTTTGCATAATTACTTTTCGTAAGTGAATTCTTACTCTAACGTCATGCCTCAACTCATGATCATTTCCTCAGCAAACTTCACCCTCACCTGATTTAACCAGTTCTCCCATTCTGCACTCCCTGCACATGATGCCTCACTGACACTCGCTCACACTGCTCTGAAGTTGACATTTATTGATGTGATTATTTCATCAAGTTTGTCTCTCTCCAACTAGATATGGGAGCAGCAGAAGGCATAGCACTATTTTATCTTTGCACCTGGAAAGTGCCTGACACATTGTAGTGCCTTCTTAACAGCTGTTAAGTAAGCTAATTAATACTGTCCTTACTCTCACAGAGTTTATATAGGAGACTGAAGGTATATATAAAGAACCCTTCGACAGAAATAATCACCATATTTGTGAGTTTTTTTAGAACATGTTTTGTTTTGTCTTTTAAAAGCATTAAATTCAAGGTATCTTCATTGCTTACCTACATATGCTACATAGCCATTTAAGGTAAAGGTCAAAATCTTTAATATGACCTACATATACTGTGTAGTCATTTAAATTTGTCTTTCTTTTAGAAGAAAAATAGAGGAAAGTGAATGTTCTGGTCTGCATAAGATGAGGTGACCAGCATGGGAATTCAAATTCATGGTTCAATGACTATTCCACATTCATGAAATGAATAGTCCACAGTATATCCAATATTTTAATTTCAGACACATTCATAATCAATACTGATCATCACAGTCTAGTCAATTGTTCAGTGATCCATGTCGATCATGGTGACAGCTGAAATTCATTGATTGGTTATGTTCTACACAGGCATAGTTGCCATTGGAAAAAGCATTTTTCAGGGAAGCAAGACCAGGCTTAAGCTAATTTGTAAAACAACTTTCAATTGTCACATGATCCCCAGATAGTCTTGTACCCTCAGAGGATTCCTCCAGTTCAAGCGCCAAGCTCTTGAGATGTATCCCATCCTAAACAAAACTTACTTTCAGAAAATTATCAGTTATGTACATGGTAAGAATTCTAACTTCATTTATTAAAACTTCAGAATTTTAAGCATCATCTCAATATGCTGAAGGAATAGAAGATTTGGCATGGTACTTATGGACCATCCTAGCATTTCCAAAATAAAACCTATTGAGGGCTATAACAAAGAATTAGTCTCCCTCTCCAGGGAAGGATTCTCTACATTAGTGATTTTATACCCATGTCTAAAATACTGGTTCCATTTCTTAAGATTTCAAGAATCTTTTTCCTTAAAAAAAAAAACCCAAAACTTTCCTTTCTGCCTGAAGAATAATGAATAAGTTTAAACATAATTAAGTACAAAATAGTTAACCAATGTTGTTTTCAGCATAAAATTAAAAATGTCCTCAAGTGACACAAAATCTGCTTTAAATAGGATAGTGATTACAATATGTAACTTATGCCTCCTTAGTAGCTTATACCCAAAAATGTGGAGTTGACTTTGGTATGGGCCAACAGACGAGAGAAAGAGAGAGAGAGAGAGAGAGAGAGAGCCTATAATTTTTCTGTCATCCTCCTTTTCTACCTTATAGCACATACACACACACACACACACACACACACACACACACACACACACACAGACACACATACTCAGAGGCAGGCTAGGCTAACACAATCTTATCTTCTGTGACATCAACACCTAGTCATCAAGTTGTATCTTCAGGGGAGAAGATAATTAGCTAGGTAAGGTCGATAGAAAAAAATCATGGAGATTTTATCACACTTTGTCATAGCAAATAGAGGCTGTCAAAAATATCTGTAAACAAAAAAAAATTTATTAAGAAATGTAACTTGTATTTTATAGACTTTTAAAACACCCTATCAAAGACCTGCAGAGTCCATTACTGTATTAGTCTGTTCTCACACTGCAATAAAGAGCTATCTGAGACTGCAAAGTGTATGAAAAAAAGAGGTTTAATTGACTTACATTTCCATGGGCTATACAGGAAGCATGGCTGGGGAGGCCTTACAATCATGGCAAAAGGCAGAGGGGGAACAAGCACGTCTTCACATGGCCTGCCTGAGAGAGAGAGAGAGCGAGAAGGGGGAAGTGCTAGACACTTTTTAACAACCAGATCTCGTGAGAACTCATTCACTATCATGAGAACAGCAAGGGGGATGTCCACTCCCATGATCCAATCACCTCCCATCAAATACCTTCTCCAACACTGAGAATTACAATTCAACATGAGATTTGGATGGGGACACAGAACCAAACTATATCAATTGAACATAAAACTATATCAATTGCACATAAAGCTATATCATGTTGAACGTGAGAAAAAACATAATTAATGGCACAATCCTCTGAAATGTTAGAATATTTCTTAGGAAGAAAAGTAAAAGAAACATAATATGCTTCACTCTATGAAAATGTAATAGGAGTTTAAAGATCAAGTGATAAAACTACAGAATGAGATGAGAAGATGGAAGAGGTATTTCAGCATTCCTTTTACATTTTAGCTTCATTTTTTCTGTCAAACTTACTTAAAATTAATTTTTAATGCTTCTTAACTTAAAAGCAGTGCATATAATTTTATGTCCTAATTTCTCATTATCCCCTCAGTACATATGATCATCCCATGTTAACAGTTGTTATTTTCGGATGATAACATTTTACATAACTACATTTTTAGTTAACAGTTTGTGGATCATGGTATTGTTTGAATTTTAAATAATAAACAAACATACATTGTTTTTAAAGTACAATAAAGTCACCTAAAAACAATACAAAAGGAAGTTAAAATATTTCATACATTAATGTCTGTGGCTAAGAAGTCTGTTGAAATTCTTCTTTGCCAGTGATTAGGTTAATCATTGGTAATTTCTCAATGTTTCTTACATGTACATAGAGTTGATAAATTCATAATTCTTATTTTCATTTATTTTCTGTTGTTCTACTGGCACAAAATCATTTTCTTAAATACTAAAGTAGAAAAAAAAGTGTATACAATTCATATATACAATTTAGAGAGAAACAAAGCTAATATCTAGGTCCTTGACACATAGCTTATAAAGTAGAATGCTGCCAGAGATTTTGAAGTCCCACTGCATACATTTTTTTCTGCCTTGTTTACCTCATTGTTCATTCTTTGACCTCTTTCTCCCTTGCTTTGCTTTATGTATGTTCATGTATGTATGTATCAAAAATAAAATACCATTTAAATTTATCATTTTGAGTCTTACTCAAAACTCGTGTATATGTAGCCATTCTTCTGTAACACTATGTTTTGAGATACATTCATTTGATTTACTTTTTTATGGATCAGAACATATACTGTATATTCATCACTATATACTATTGTATTGTAAGAATATTCCAATTTATTTATACATGGTACCTGGATAACTGAGCTGGTTCTTTTTAGCAATGAATAAATAATGCTGTTATGAACATTCTTGAACATGTTTCAATGCGCATTTGTAAGAATTTCTCTGGAAGTTAATTCTGCCTGAATGAATTGCTGGGCTTTAGGAGATGTGCATGATAATATTTACTGAAAATGTCAAATGCTTTAATGTGGCTGTTACCAATATGCATTTCCTCCAGCTGTGCTTCAGATGTATCATTAATCTGCATTGTTGGTAACATGTGGTACTGACTCCCTTAATCCTGCCAATCTGATTGTGGGAAATTGAATCTCTTTGCAGTTATAATTTACATTGTCATGATACCTAATAAGGTTAGAATCTTTTAAAATATAAACAGGCCATTTGTTTTTCTTCTCTTGTAAAATGCCTGTTCACAATTTTTACATATTTATTTGGTTGAACTTGTTTGTCTTTTAAAAAGTATACTGTTAATTTATGGTAGCTATTTGTCTTCTCCGGTTATTAGTCCTTTATGGGTTAAAATTGCTAGAAATATCTTCCAGTCATTTGTGGCATATCTTTTCATTCTTTTTAAAGTTAACAGAAGTTATCATTTCATGCAGTTTAAAGTTTCTATATTTTTCTTTTCTAACTTACAGTTATCTGCTTTCCTACCCCTACTATCATAAAATACTTGTTTCTTCTAAAATATTCATATCCTTAATATACCTGATGCTGAGTTTTAGTTATGTAGTAGTTACAGATTTAATTCCTTTTTTTATTTATCACTTTCTTGAGTACTCCTTTCTTTATTGATTTGCAGTTCAAATTCCACACTTAAGATTTTCATATTTAAGTGGATCTGTTACTGAGATCAGTATTTTATTTATTTGCTATATTTATCAATCTGAACACTGTCTTCATTAATATGGCTTCATAAAGAATCTTAACAACTAATAGGATAGATTCTTTGCCTGAATCTTCTTCAGTAGTGACTTGTCTATTCCTGACTTTCTTACCTGCACCATTTTGTAATTGTTTTAACCAATTTTACCCCAAACTCTTATGTTTTATACTGCAATTGCTTTAATTCTATAAATCAAATTTAAAATTCTATCCATGAATCAGTATTTATTTAAAATTTTTAAATGTCTTTCAATATAATTTTTGTAATTTTCTACATAAAGATCATTCATATTAATTGCTCAGCATTATTTTTCAGATATGTGTCTGACCGTAATATAAATACATAATCTAAATCTAATAACTATAAAGTTTATTTTTTCTAGTTTCAAAGTTAATTTTTCTATACTACTTCTTCAGTGACAAACCTATATATTTTGACATAAATATATTTAAATAAATTGAAGATCCTATCCTTACCTAAACAGTGTAATAATTTTACAGTTCCTTAATTTTAAGCATCCATTACATGATTATAAATGCTGTGTGCAATCAGTATTTATTTAAATTTACTCAAATTTTAATTTACACACATCTTTTCTTCCCATAACTTTTTGCATATTATATTTTATGTTTAGGGTAAATTCCCTGAGCTCAAAATACATTATTTAAAATTTGCTTTAATGAGAATCTGTTAGTCATAAACTCAGTTATTTTTCAGAAAATATTTTTATTTAACCTATGTTCTAAAAGATTTTCAGAGTATTGAAACTCAGATAGATGTATCATTATCTTTCTCTCAATTCATTTAAAATATTATCGCACTGTGTTTGGCTTCTATTACTGAGATCAGGATGTCAGCTGTCAGTCTAATCGCCATCTTTTACAGAAAGTTATTTTTTTCCAACTGTTTGTTTGTGAGCCGTTCACTTTGTCTTTGCTTATTGTAGTCTAGGGCTTGATTGCTTTATTTTTTCTGTCAGAATGTGTTGGGCTTCCTGAATTGTTAAATTGTTCTCTTTCAACTGTTCATAAAAATTCTTATTTTGAATATTGCCTTTTCGCAATTTCCATGAATATTCTCTTCTAAAACACCAACTAGATATATTAAAACTTCTCCTTTTAGTCTCTATGTCTTTTAATCCTGCTTTAATACTTCCATTTCTTTGTTTTGCCACTTTATCCTGTGTAATGGCTGGGTTAAATATTCCACTTTTCAGATAATCTCTTCCGTCCGATCTTCTTTTCAAACTATTCATTGAATTTTAAATTCTTGCTTTTGTGTGTTCAATTTATAAAATTCTATTTGAATACTTTTTCAAATTTGTGTAGCCTTTTGAAAAATCGTATTCTCATATGTTCCTATTTGTGATCTTGCTTTCATATTTTTAAATGTTAAGGATAGGAAAGAATAGCTGTCTGCAGACACTTCATTTCCTTGGGTGGTTTTTTCATCACTCTTAAACTATGAGCTTATGTTCCTTAGAACTTATCTGTGGAAATACTTTAATTCTGGATTGAAGTTTTGTTCCCCTAGAGAAGGACTACTCAGGTATTATGAATTTTGATTGTAAAGATACATGAAAACTAACTTTGTATTTACAAATTTGTGTTTACAAGTTCTCAAGGACTATATTTATCTTTTCGTCACCCACTGTCAAGGCCTAGACAAGCAAAGTTCTGCTGTTTTTTCTGTGCAATTAGCTTTTTTTTTTTTTTTTTTTTTTTTTTTTTTTTTTTTTTTTTTTTTTTTTTTTTTTTTTTTTTTGTCAGAATTCGGCTTCACTTCTTATCAAACTGCCTACCTTGAATTTCTAAGTTCTAAGATTTCTCTCCAGTGTACACCAAATATTGTAAAGAATCCAAATATTCATCAACAGTGTGTTAGATAAATCAATTATGATTTATCTGTGCATCATGCCCTATACATCAAATAGAATAAACTATTACTGTTTGCTACAGCATGTTACTCATGCTTTCAGACAAAGTGTTAAATAAAAGAAATAAAACATAATTTTTCTTTTTTTCTTTTTTGAGATGGAGTTTCACTCTTGTTGTCCAGGCTGGAGTGCAATGGCAGAATCTCAGCTCACTGTAATCTCTGCCTCCCAGGCTCAAGTGATTCTCCTGCCTCAGCCTCCTGAGCAGCTGGGATTATAGGCATGTGCCATCACGCCAGCTAATTTTGTATTTTTAGTAGAGAGGGTTTCTCGATGTTGGTCAGGCTGGTCTTGAACTTCCGACCTCAGGTGATCCACCCACCTTGGCCTCCCAAAGTGCTGGGGTTACAGGCATGAGCCACAGGGCCCAGCCAATATAAACTATTTATACCACGTAATTCTATTTATAAAAGTCTAAAAATAGCAAAACTAATCCACAGTTTTAAAATCAGATTAGCGGTTACACCTTAGAGCATTTGTGACTGGGATGAGAGTGACTACTATAGAACCACTAAGTTTTGTATCTTGGTCTCTCTGGTATTACTTGGGAGTTGTTATGCAGGGGTGTGTTCACTTTGTGAAAGCTCACTGAACTAAACATCTATTATTTGCTTTTCTGTATGCATGCTATACGTCAATAAGAAGTGGGCTAAGTTTTTCTTTTGCTCCAAAACCATTTATTGTCCAGCCCATTCTTTCTCCACTAATATGAATATCTAACCTGAGAGAGAGAGGGAGAGACAACCAACATGACTGCAAAAACAACAAATGGGACAGGTGCCCGGATGGGCCCCATTTTGAATACTGGCTCTGAACTCCATAGTATGCCAGTGGTGTTAGAAGCACAGGCTCATAATTTGCTCCTTCCATGAAGTAATTGCTGGTTCCCTTTATCTCCTTCTGCTTCCTGACACATGATGATTAGAGGTGTGAGCACTGGTGCAAGCATCCTGGGTTGAAATCCACACTTTGTCATCCACTAGCTAGTTTGGGTTAGATGCTAATTTTTTTAAACCTCAGCTGTCCCATTAGTAATTCGGGGATTATCACAATACCTAAATGAAGGGAATATCATGAATATTTAAATGAAAAATGTATATAACTGATTTAGCACTGTGTCTGCATAGTAAACGCTGACAGATTAGATATTATTATTATTAATAACCTTTCACTTTTTAAAATTTCTTCTTACATTCTCTTTCTCCCTAGTTTATTTAGAATAGAGCATCATCTATTTCGATTCTCATCTATCCGCTTTCCTTATTCTCACCCTCCTTTCCACCATGCTACAGACCAAAGTAGATGATGGCAGAGTGCCTGGGCACTTTTATGATTTCCAAGAGTGCTTTTAAAAGCTATCATGCAAATTGAAGAGAGGTAATAGCTTGATCTAAAATGAGAAAGAAAGACTTGTGTTCTCACATATTAGAGAAAAAGCCTGAAAACTTCTATAGTACCTTGCATAATAGTCTGTATTTAGACGTGGTGTTAAATGAAATATTTATGACAAGGATGGTGAGAAAAGTCTATGCACCTCACATACAGGTCTAGCATACAATGTAATTACAAATAACCTTCCACAGGAGTGACTGCAAAGGTGGTTTTGTGCAATTAGTGGTAGTGCTGTGTGTTATTTATTACCTGTGTTATTTAATCTTTAGTCTTCAATTTGCGAACTTCCTTTAGTTATGAAGTTTCATGATTAAATAAAAAGAGCTTTGGCGAGGTGGGAATACCAATTTAAAAGTTTCTTTTTGTATTATCAGTTTATTGAGTTATATACATATAATTGAGTATTACTCATTTATGTACCATAAATGAGTATACTAACATAGTATAGAGTGATAAAGACTAAAAGAACAAATTTACATAAAGTTCCTAGCACAAAGTAGGTCCTCAAAGAATGACGAATTCTTCTGAGATCAGATGAGACTATTGACCTGGAGGTATAAACCGAGAATGGAAAGGAAGAAATATCCAGAACCTGCTTCTTCACTCCTCAGAATATCCTGTTTCCTGACCCAGAGGTGAAGAATGGCCTTAAGCTGGAGACAAAAAAGGCCCTGATGTGATTTTATGCTGGGCTGTGGACCAAATATCCCACTTTACCCAAGATACCATTTCCAAGTCAGATACTGTGGTAATTAACGCTATGCTAGTGACACTTCTGTAATGGGTTACAGATTGTTGCTGTGGTGTGTACAAAGCTTATTGGATAAATGTCTTTAGCAAGGGAAAAGACATTAGTCTCTTAGTGATCAATAGGATAATAAATTGTGCTTTGTTTCTTTACCTGGATTTCATGTTTATCTTTAGAATAAATGTTAGCTTGCTCACTGCTTCTGTGCTTTCAAGGCTTGCGTGTTGTGAAACACATAGTCTTTTTCTTCATAGTTAGCAAATCCTTAGCTTCTCTGCTGAACAAATTGTCACATGAGTAGAGAGAATATAAAATCAAAGCAATAAGAAGCTAGGACAGAGGATTTAGAGGGCAAGCAAGCATGGGCCAGGACTTTGACAGTACTCATCCAGACGCATACGAACCCCCCAAAAAACCAGATCTTCAAAGAGAAGCAACCCTTTTCTACCCATTGAAAACACACATTTTCCCCTCCAAGATGCTCAGGACTCTGACATCATTTTGAAGGACTTGTCCTTTTATCACATTGTCAATATTTATAAAATGCTAGGTTTCTGACTACTCTGTACTTAAGAGCAAATGCCAGTAACTTTTAAAAATAATAGTAACTTAACTATGTTATCCATTAAGTTCTCTCTAAATCAGATGTAATTGGGACTTAAGATTCTGTAAGAGCCAATGTGGAAATGTTTGTCATTAGCAAGAATATAAAAGGAAGAGAGGAGAGTTTGATAATTTCTTTTCCTCTTTGCCTTCTTTTATCGGAGTTTCTCCTATTGAGACAAACAGCTTCCTGACGTCCTAAAAGATAATGATTCAGCCATAAAGAATGGAAAGAGAGAATGTAAAATAGGCCTTTATAAATTTTTCTTTTAATTTTCCTTCCTACTGACCCATTCTGAAAAAAGGAGTTATTTATTATATTATTTGCCCCACTTTGGTTAGCTGGCAGAAACAGAGAGGTTTCTCTCCTTTTCCCTTGTGCCCCATAGTACATAAAATCTGTCCACATTGATTGTAAATGTGGACAACCATCACCAAGTCTTTGAAATCAAAGTTAAAATTAAACGTACTCAAGCGTGGCCAGTAGTCCTTCCAGACAAGAATGCATCATGGAGGTGTGGAAATTATTTAACAAATATTTATGGTCTTCCTACTATGTACCAGGAACTCTGCTAGCATCTTGAATCAGAATGTAGATATTCAGAAGGAATAATTTCAAACCAAAGAGGAAGACAACTTGCAGAATGATTTTAATTTTCCTCACCAATGTTATAAAGAGTATGTCTTTTTTAGTAACCTTCCATACAAATGGGCGTGTTGATGCACAAATGTAGATAAGATGGCATGGCTTTCACTGAGTTGCATTTATATGCCTCGTTATTTCTAAATAAATATGCCCAGCCTGGCTTTTGTTCATTGCTATTTAGAGTGACGGTGATAAGTAAATACAAAAGTACAAATAGGAATGCTTTAAAATAATGGTGTAATCATTACTAATTCATTTTATATTTATTGTAGTATTAATTCTAATGAACCTCCTTGATATTAATGTGGGTGTTATAAGTACTCTGAATTTTTCACTGCGAGTCAGTATTAATTAAATGAATGGTTATTATTACCTGTGTAATGGGCCTAGAAGGGATATTATTTCGGTGTTTATAAAAATCAATAGTAATGCCTTAATAGTAAAAGCTTGTTTTTATTCTTTCATGTTGATTATTGGTACTGCTTAATTAATGTGTGCTTATTTTACAATGATATAGTTAGGCAGATTCCAAGCTCATGATCTGTAACATATTTCTGTAAGGTTTTCTCTGACCACCAAAGACAGAGAAAACCATATTAAAGTAGCCCTGAGCTAGAGTAAACTTTTTATTGTTCTAAGTCTTTGAAATTGATAGCCCGTGTTTGGTTTATGCAGAATGCTCTCAATTAACTGATTATTAGAACAATCAGCATATTTTCCTGATAATAAGTTAAATAAGGTGATATGAAAGGGCTTAAAAACTATAAATTAGTATTTTCTACTCTGCAATGGTAGAATATTTTATAGTATTCAAAGACCTTTCACAACCATTTTTCTATTCAAATTATTATTATCCCAAACATTCTTTTGGGTAAGAAGCAATGTACTTAGTTGATTATAGTGAAGGACTCAGTTACAAAAATAATTTAGAAATCTTGTTTCTGGGGCTGAATCCATATGACTTTAGGCCATGCTAAGGTTTTAGTGTTATTATTTATAAAAATGATACTAAAAGCACTTATTTCTAGATTTATGAAACACCTCACTCAGTAACTGGCATGTCCTTCGCTTCCCATTTATGTTAACTCCTACAGTTACTACAGACAGGTCGGGGAATGAATAAAGCTGGAGCAGGTTATGGACCTACCTAAGGTAACACGGTTGTTGGTAACAAAAGGGACACGATGAAATGAATGCGAAAGGGAGCAGAGTAAGGAAGAAAGTGACAAAGCTGGCTGGGGAAACAGCTCCCACAGGCATATAAGCAGTTAGGAACCAGCTGCAGGAGAGCAAATCCTGTCATTTCTGTAGGATTCCTTCCTTCTCTGTTGGATGGAGAACAGCAGAGAAGGAAGCACACCCCTGAATCCACAGAAGGCTGGAATACTAAAAATCCAGACCACACAATCTACGTGGAGTGAGGAGACTGAGCTTTCCAAAGGGTACGTCACATGTGGGAATTTACTGCCCAAAGTGGGACTCACTCTTATCAAATTTTATACACCTGAATTAACTAATGATTTGATTTAGTTCATGAGATAGCATAAAAAACTGGAAGCAAAAATAATTCTTTCAACAGTACTTCTCAAACTGTGTTTTGCATAAAATAGGATTACGATAAATGTCAAAATATATAAGATCTATAATTTTAATGTCTTGTTTGTAATAAAAAATTATATTAGTCATGAGTATGTGAACTCTATATATGCCAAAATTACTATCATAAAATATTAGATATTAGTTTTTACTTAATGTGAAATACCACATGATGTTTTAAATCTATACATATGTATGACTTTCTGGATTTATGTATATCTAGAAATATATATGTACATATGCTTACACACATATATGTGTGTATAGATCTATATCAGTTTCTAGATATAAAATATATATTATAGCAATATATATTACATAAAAAGCAAAAACCAGACTAATATTTATTTAATAGCATACAAAATGCATTTAATATGATTGTTTTTTCATTAAAACATAGTTTAAAATTTACCATATTTTGAAAAATAAACCTTAATGCATCAAGTATTGTTAAATCTTGATACAAATATTAAATAAATACTCTTAATTTATGTTATCAAGAGTTTCATTACATGGTGACTTTCAGTATAATTTAAATTTTTATGTAAATTGAAATAGCCTTAATATCTAAGCACAAAGAATCCAAAGTAAAAATGGGAAATTTCAAACGGAGAGAAAATTGTAGTTGGTATTGAGTTTTTTCATTTTGTTTTGTAGAGAATACAAGATTTACAACTCATCTAATATTAAATAAAAATGAGAAGTAGATGCTTATTCATAAATAAAGCCAATATTTTAAATATAGGTAAATTACATGCAAATTATACATAATAGTTTGTTCTCTAGAGTAGCAGTGAAGGGTGAATGGTGGAAGAATAAAAGGAAGGGAAAATTGTATGAAAGGAGAGAGATAGAAATATGGAAGAATATTGAGGGGAAATGAAAGTGACTAGAAACGCATAATTGAAAAGCAGGAAGGAGAGAAAACAAGACATACAGTCATATATTGCTTTAATGATGCGGGATACATTCCGAGAAATGCATCATTAGGTGATTTTGTAGTTGTGGGAACATCATAGAGTGTACTTCACAAACCTACATGGTATAGGCTACTACACTCCTAGGTTATACCGTATGGCCTATAGCTCCTAGGTTACAAACTGGTATAGCGTGTTACTGTGCTGAATACTGAAGGCAATTGCAACACAATGGGAAGTAAATGTGTATCTAAACATACCTAAACATAGAAAAGGTACAATTAAGATATAAAAGATAAAAATATGGTACACCTGTAGAGAGCACTTAGTATGAATGGAGCTTGCAGGACTGGCAGTTGCTGTTGGTGAGTTACTGTGAAGGCCTAGGACATACTTTACATTACTGTAGACTTTGTAAGCACTGTACACTTAGGCGACACTAAATTTAGTTTTAAAAATTCTCTCTTCCATAATAAATTAATCTTAGCTCCACTTTTTTACTTTATAAACTTAAATTTAAAAATAACTTTTTTACTCTTTTGTAATAACACAGCTTAAAACACACATTATGGCTGGTCTGAATGCAGTCGTGTTTACAACTAATCGATCACAACCAGTTACAGATTTCGTAGCTCTTTCTCCACTCCCACTGCTTCACTTGACTAGCCTTGAAACACACACACACACACACACACACACACACACACACACACATTATACAGCTGCACACAAATACTTTCATTCTTTATATCATTTTTCTATAAACTTTTTTTTTTTTTAGGTCTTTTCTTAAATTTTTAAACTTTTTTTGTTAAAAGTTAACACACCATACACATTAGCGTAGACCTACACAGAATCAGGATCACCAATATCACTGCCTTCGACCTCCACATCTTGTGTCACTGGAAGTTCTTCAGGGACAATAACATGGATGAAACTGTCATCTCCTATGATAACCATACCTTCTTCTGGAAAAACTCCTGAAGGACCTGCCTGAGGCTCTTCTTGAGGAAGTATCACTCTTGTCAAAAATATGTCCATGGTGGTTTGCTTGTTCCGTTTCTTTTTTTCATCATAGGCTTTTTTTTTTTCCATCATAGGCTTTTGTAATAATGTATTGTGCTACTACATGAAGACAGCTATGACGTCACTAGGTGAGAGGAGTTTTTCAGCTGCATTGTAATCTTATGAGACTACCATCATACATGTGGTCTATCCTTGACCAAAATGTTGTTATGGGGCACATGACTGTGTAGAGAAAGCCTGGTTCAGTAAATTATGTGGGAATCCTGTGGGGATTCCCAGAGTTGGTTTCAGGAATTAAAAACCTGTTGCAGAGTTTTGTAATAAAAATTAGATGGGAAATCTAATTTGTGTAGCTTTTCAACTATTTTTTCATCATAGCTTACTGTTTAGAATAATGCAAAAAGTTATTCCCTGGGATTGCAGATCACTGAACACTATGAAACTCATATTATAGGTTGGAAAAAAAAAAGCAAAACACCAAAACTGGGACACTATAAGGTTTTCTGACTAGTACGAGTCCCAGCAATGTTGATAATATTTGCAATTTGTAAAACCACTTTCTGTGACAAAGAAAAAGAAAAATGGGGGAAAGGGAGCCTTTGTTTAATTATTAAAACAACAATGGTTGCATCTTTATGAATCTTCCAGGTAAGACTAAGACACTAACATAATTCTGGTCTCACTATTTTTCTTGAAGTGTTAAATCTCTCTTACACTTTCATGACACCAATGTTACATTTTTCTTTTGATCCTACCATCTCTCTTTTGAAGACAAATGTGGCAAAGGAAGAACTTAAATGTCTATGTAATCAAAATAGCTATGGCTATTTAAAAATAATTGCTTCCCAAGGATATCTGACTCAGTAATTATCTGCATTAAGTTGTGGATCAGATATTTGCTTCTTGGGAAGGGTGGGCATGTGGTGTTTTAGAAGCATGAATATTGTTATTGGTAAACAAATGTGGTCTGATAGAGTTACACAGGAAAACACACAGTGTTTCTGCAGCCACGTATGGGAGTCGTGATATCCACACTCAGCAACAATGACCCCGGGGCCTTGTAACATCCATGTTCAGGGTTAAATGATGTAGAGTCAATATCAAAAATATAAATTAATAAATTGATTAAAAATTATTTTTAGAAACCTGGGTACATCTGCAATCTTCTAGTTCACTGTGAGTTTCTAATTAAATCTGTGTCATAGTAATACTTTAAGCCTTATTTGTTCTTGGTTTCCTTGGTCCTGGTTTTTTAATAACACTTATTTTCCAACTGTTCTTCTCAGATGGACTATACTCGTTTTTTTCTTACTTGCAACCCATTTACTATGTTATTTAGGGCAAATTAACAATATGCTCTGAGCTTTTAGGATTTTTTCTTTATGAAGTAGGTATCATAGTACTTGTCAAAAACATTTTTGGTGACTGTTACATGCGTAATCATGTATACTCTGTTGGCCAGAGCCTGGCACACCGTAGGTATTCATACCTATTCCTGGTAGGTAAGTGTTAGTGTGCCTCCTTTGTTTGTATTACAAATGTACTTTTATAATGCGTGATGGACAAAAAAGATGCCATAGGCTATTATTGTTGCTTCCACCAAGAGAAAATGAAAGGACAGATTCCTCCACTGACTAGATGCAGCAGATATTTGTAATAATCTGATTGTCTAGAGAGATTTGCCTATTGCAAGATACTTCCATGTTGCTCCTCGTGGAGATCTGACAGTTGAATCTAATATCTACATGCTCATTCATCATTAATACCTACCCATGGGACTCTCTATTGCTGCCAATTGGCACAGTCTGGATTCCATGAAGTACCCTATGGACGATGGATCTTTGATGCAGTCCCTTCAGCAGTTCCTCGGACTTGAAAGTTTTTGCACCACCTATCTTCTGATGTGTTCTCTGTGTTTCAAGTGAATCAGCTTGGGCGGAATGCCTTCTGGAAGAATTGGCAATTGCAGTGACTCACAGAAATTTTGGAGTCTATTTTTCATTGTCTCATTAAGTTTAGCCTAAAGCTGCCCCCTTACATACTTTAAATTTGGCCTAAAGGTTTTTCTGCACATAGTGAACTGTGAACTAACTGGATGTGTAAACAGACTATTACCTGGTCTTGTAAAAACTAGCAGAGTCTCAGTCAATCACAGGCAGCCAACTGTTCCAACTGTGTTCACATAAGGCAAGCACTAAGCTGTATATCTCACTTGTGTTTTCTGTACAACGCTTTCCTTCTTCTGTCTGTACTTATTATTGGACCATGTGGTAACCCCAGAGCTTCTCTGAACCTGTTTTGGTTCTGGGGGCTGCCTAATTTGTTAATCGTTTTTTGCTCTATTAAACTCTGTTAATTTTAATTTGTCTTGCATTTTTTTCCCCAACAGTTTGCATAATAATTCACCATGTCAAATATCACTTTGTCTTGTGAATTATTCTACTTACCAGTGAAGTGCCAAACTGGAGAAAGCATGTCACAATGAAAGTCAGATAACTTTTCCACAGGCTGAATTACTTGGTCATTGTTTTAGAAATACTCTTAAATATAGAATAATGAAGATACAGAATTTTAGAATGAGGGAGGCATTAAAAGCCTTGATCTACTAGAAGGACACGTGCACACGAATGTTCATTGCAGCACTGTTTACAATAGCAAAGACCTGGAACCAACCCAAATGCCCATCGATGATAGACTGGACAGGGAAAATGTGGCACATATACACCATGGAATATTATGCAGCCATCAAAAACGATGAGTTTGTGTCCTTTGTAGGGACATGGATGAACCTGGAAACCATTATTCTCAGCAAACTGACAGAAGAGCAGAAGATCAAACACCTCATGTTCTCACTCATAGGCGGGTGTTGAACAATGAGAACACATGGACACAGGGAGGGGAGCACTACACACTGGGGTCAGTTGGGGGGAAATAGGGGAGGGACGGTGGGGGTTGGGGAGAGATAGCAAGGAGAGAGATGCCAGATGTAGGTGATGGGGAGGAAGGCAGCAAATCACACTGCCACGTGTGTTCCTATGCAACAATCTTGCATGTTCTTCACATGTACCCCAAAACCTAAAATGCAAGAAAATAAATAAATGGGAAAAAAAAGGCTTGATTTACCCTAGCTGTTGATCCAATGATTGACTCTCCCTCTACTTAATCCAGGTGAAGCAGCAGTCCCGCTAGCATCATGCTAGTTCAGAAGCAAACATCACTTCAGTGACCCGTTTACATTCAGTTGGTCACCAGGAGTTGACTAATTATCTACTAGAGCTGATATCTGGACCTAATATCTACATGCTCATTTATCACAGGGATAAAATGTTATCAGGCTATTATATCCAGTTCCTGTAAAATGTCTCCCGTAACTCTCAATTTAAAAATTCATGATAGCACAAAAAGAATGAAATCTTATAACATTAGAAACAAGCTTACAGTCAGCAATTTATTAGAGTCTGGGAGGAATTTCTTTTTAGTTACAGAATTAATTAGTTTCTCTTTCACTTTTTAAAAGTCTGTTTGAGCTGACTTTCTGAACCTAATCAGTGTCCTTTGGATACTTTACTCTCGGAAATAGAACCAGGTAGCTCAACAGGTACAATGAAACGAAAGGCTTCTCCTTTATAATCCACACATTATAAACACTGTATTTGCTCCAGGGCATTCAGTGACTAGATATGGTACTTCTTTTCATACAGCTTTTCAAAGATTACATTCCTCAATAGACAATATACTTAAGGTAGTGAAGGCAGTGAGAGATACAAAGAGAAAGGAAGAAAATAAAGACTGGACCCTGTTATTTGCTATTCTGTATGAAGTCTTCATTGCTGTGTACACAATAAGCTATTGTTTTGCCTGTCCAGAATCCAGTCACCTTTTCAGTAATACTTTCTCTGCCTTTTCTCCCCCTCAGTCAGTTCTCATTCCAGGTAAGGACACAGGGCCTACATCTGGTCATTCAAGGCATTCCATTTCTCTGGTCTCAGCAATTCCCTTGGAGAAGATCATGTGACCCATCTATATAAGTAGGACTTATTTCTAGGACTTAGGTTGGAATCATTGGGAATGAGAAACCTTCTTGTTGGGGTAGAAAACCTGGTAGGAAGTGAGACTGGAGCTGATTTTGGCCTTTCTGAGAATTTTGAAGAGTATTTTGGAGAATTAAGCCAACACAGAGGATAGCAGAGTCAGGAGATGGAGAGACAACTTACCTATATCTAGCCATGCTGAAGACTGACCTTGCTTCTCAACTCCTTGAATCAAGCAGTGCCATTTCATTTACGTCTGTTAGAAACCCACTGGCAAACAAAATATTCACAATTGACACACTATCTTTCTCATCTCAGCTCAAGTATTCTTTCTCAGTGGAGTCTTCTGTGACACACAGTCATAGCCATCGTTACCCCTTTTCCCTGCCTTTCCCCGGCTAGATCAGGTTACTTTGTTTTATGCTCTCATGAAATGGTGTTCATCTCTTTTATCTCACTGTGAGATTTTATAATAATGTATGTGATTATTGGGTTAAAATTTATCTTTCGTCTAATAATAACAACAATGATGATGATGGTGATGTAATATATATTGAGACCTAACCATGTGTCAGATATGGTACTTCTTTTTTGGTCTTTCTGAGAATTTTGCTCTACTTGTTTGTACTGAACATAAACTCTTCTCACACCTGAAAACTGAGAAGCCGAGGTATAGACGTTCCTTCCTCAGACCAACAGGGAAATGCTAATCAACAGTGGAAATTGGGTTGGGGGATGGAAAAATAAATCATCAATTCATTCACAACACAAGAAGTGAGAACGGGATGGAGAATCTAAAAGTGGATGTTGGGGACACAGGCAAAGGCAGATATAAAAAATACAAGGGTTTATATGTGTAGAGTCATCCTAAGTCAAGGAAGAATTAAAAATAAATACAAATCAATAACATGAGACCTTTGGGGATAAAAGATTTTGGCTTGAGTAAAATGAATTATTATTATATCAAAGTCTCAAAGGAAATTACATCATTATAAAAGGTTTGTTACAGGAAATTAAAAATAGGCTTTTTGTTTTCAACAAGACAAACTCACTGTCTCTATAGAAAAATAACAACAAAAAAACATAGGAGAGATCAGAATTAGACTGTAAAAGTTATGCTGACATGCAGAGTGAAACTTTAAAGGGCAGATGCTTGAAATAACAAAGTAATTATAATAATAAAAATGAAAAACCATGGAAGCAAAAAAAATCACAGAATTCAAATCTGTATTGGAAACGCAAATGAACAAAATAGATTTTAGAAAACTGGGTCAATTACGTAACAAATCAACTTGAGAGCCTCTTCTGGGATAATGATGAAGAACAGAAAGACACTGCAAGCAGGCACTACTGACTGGCTGACCAACCCCGTCCTTCACCCCCTTTCCCAGTCACTGACCAGCTAGGGGTGGCATGTGATGGCTAATGAGGCACGAAACTAGTTCCTGGACTACCTCCACGCCAAATAAAAAGGCAGAACCTCCCTGGGAGAAGACCTGCTTCACCTTTTTGCTCTCTCCACCCCATTTTCTATTTGGAGCACAGTTATGATAACCGCAGTAACAGCAACCATTTTAAAACCAAGAGGCAACAAGCCAGCATGCTAACGCTGGCAGAGCAAAGAGATGGAATGAGCCTAACATACTGATTTTATTTTGTAGTGATTGTGATGCAGGATTTTTTGCTCCTTAGTTCAGCTAAAATCCAGGTTCTTGTCTAACAAACAGGAAAAATTAGCACGTGGACATATTAAAAGCTGAGGAGAGCGGAATTTATTAAAGGAAGCTCTCAGCAAAAAAGAGAATGTCCTGCCAACAGGCTCCTACCTTAGAGATTGAATATCAGGCCACCGCAGGAGCTGAAGAGGCCAGGCTCCTCCCCACTGCATAAGATGTGAATTCTCGGTAGCTCCACCCTATTCTCCCAATGTGCAGGTGGACCCCAGTCTATTGTGCGCATGCCCAGAGAAGGCCCTGGGAAGGTTCCCTCAACTGCACAAAAACATCTGATGTAAAACTTGTCGAGTGGGTTGGAGACCCTCCAGGGACCCTCACTTATCTGCCTCCTGCATCTGTCAACTGGTCATACCCATCTGCCCTGGTCATAACCTGCCAGTCTCCAGACTTCTTGTTGTGTGAAAAAAACAGCCCTATTTGTTTAATCCACTATTTGCTATATATTCTGTTATTAATAACTGAACACATTCTTAACTGATAAAGACTAAAAAATTACAAGATAGAAAAGTAGACATGGAAGACAGAGAGGGTTAAGAGTACCAGAATTTTCTAATTAAAAACTGGAGGAAACAAAAGCAATAATCAAAATTATGATAGAATAAAATTTGCCTGACAAAGAAAATATGAACCAGCTGACCAAAACATGCCATTATTTGTCAGACAAAATCAATAAACGTTGATTCACTTTAAGATATAGATGGGAAAATTTTTAAATTAAAACAAAAAGAAACTACGTGAGTCAAGTTAGAAAAGCAGATCATCTATAACATCATAAGCATTAAAAATAGTCTCCAGTCCTTCATCTCTGCAAAATCAAATTCCAGAAAAAACGTAGCCATATCCATAGTCATATTAACAGCTCTGATTTAAATTAAAAACCCAGAGAATTTTTTGCTTGTGAAGACAACAGAAAAATACCTGGATAAATAAAGGTACAGGAAAAAAAGCACCATTTCCATATCATTACCAAAGGAAAACGTTTTTATAAGATACATCCAACAATATATAAAGAGAATTACAAAGCGGAAAACTGGGATGATAGATAGTTCTCAATGAGTCTTTAAATAAACTAAACGTGTAGAGTAAGGATTGGAAAGGTGTACATAGAATTTTAAATAAACAGCCTAAGTAATTTTGAAAATTACTGTTTCAAATGCAGTTTCTCGAGAGAGTCCCTGCTTCCCCTTACAGTGTTTGGCCATATATCTGCCACTCTGGTTATCTTTCCTCCAGCAGGAGAATGATTTGAGGAAGAGTATGTCCCTCTCAGGTTTAGTCCCTGGTGCTGCTTTAGTTATCTCTTGGTTACACTGGTTTACTATTACTCCCATTGTGGCAAGCATCAAAATATCAGGTTTTTTTGGAGATCAGACATGGATTCTTTGGAGGACATAATGTATTACCCATGTCTTTCGTTCTGTATTCGGATTGACACATGGGGCCTTCCTGAACCTGGAGGGACCTTCCCTTACATGGTTAGTAAACTCCTAGAGATGACAAGCAACTCCCTGGTCCAGGAACATGCAAACTGCTTAATCCAGAGCCCACACTCCAAGCACTTCCTTCATGGGGCTCTCACAACCCAGGCCACTATCCATCTGCCCTACTCACATCAAGACCAGGTACCAGACAACTAGGGACAGCCCCTACATTCTGGAGCCCTTTGAAATGCTTTAAATTAGCCAGTCCTAAGCCTGCTTATCCTGCTTTGTGTTCATTTCCATGGAAATTGCAATAAAAGCTTTTGCTTGAATTTCCTCCAATTCTCTCTGCCTCCTAACTAATCCTGGTGTTTCCCCATGTGCCCCCTTTCAATACTCCCCATGTAGTGGTTATGTTTCCTGTTCCCAGGGAGCAACTTTTTTCTTCATAAGAGCAATTTACATGTCTTTGTGTCTTACTGTGTCTGATTAAAATAAATCCCAGGTATTCTTAAAACACATAGGAATCTCCTTACCACATTATGCCCTGATATGGGTGATGCATTCTCTGGCTGAGATTTAGCATCCTCCATTTTTTAATCTCTTGCTGATATCTGCTAATCCATACTGACTTCCTTTTTGTGTAGGGTGCAATCACAAGCACCTGAGCCCATGTGACAGGCACACACCACCAAGTCAGCTGGCACAAGTGCAAGATTCTCCCTGTGGCAGCCCTTGCTTTCATGCATAGGTAGCTTCAGACAATCTTGGACCTTCTGAGCTCGCCAGTTCAAAAGCAAGCAGCAGTATCTGTACTTGGAAGGACATATCACTCACTAAATATATTTCCTAGCTCGTGGTGGCAAGTGCAGGTCCCAGTCAGGCAAGGGGTTTCCTAGCTCCCCTCATGTAGATCCTCCCTCTCTCAAGACAGTTTTCTTTAACTCCCGGTTTGGCTAGGATAAGGGGAAATTACACAGCTGTTACATCCATTAGACTCAAATTCAATGACTCTTTTCACTCCCTTTAAATGGAGATGGGTAATAGGGAAGATGAACACTGATCATTTAATACAAGTTTTGTTAACTTTTAGCAAATGAACATGGCCTACCTTGTACTGCTGTTTAGAATGTAGAAGTACTTTTTCCTAATGACCTCAGCTTTGGGGGCCTAAGATACAATTTCAACACATTGGGAAAATTTCCATTGTGCATCCTGTACCCCAACACTGTAAGAAGAATCACCATTTTAGTAGAGTTTAATATAGTAAGCCTCTGAGATATTTGAATCTTAAATAACCAGTTTCTGTCTTCATCAGATTTCCTAGCACCAGTGATATTTGCAGAGACTTTTCATTTAAAGGTTCCACAACATTTTTCCTAAAGTAGAATACAATACCAAATAATTTACCTCTGGACAATCACATTAAAATTCACAAGACAATTCTTTAATTACCACTTCAATCTAATTCTCTCAAAAGTTTATCCCGATTGCATTGTTGACATGCACAGATGCAAATAAGATGTTGGTTGTTTCCTTGTATCAAATGACTGCTTCTAATCTGTACCCATCTATTCTCTTGCTAGAAATCTGATGGGCGTTCACTGAACCACTGAAAGTTGTCTATCAGAGATGATATAGCTAAACCCAGAATGCAGAGAGCACACCATCTCCCCTTCCTCGTCTCCTCCTTCATACATACACCCACACGCAGCAAAGCAATGTCCACAAATAAGGCAATGAACAGCAGAATATTCCCTGTAGACAGGCTGAACGGAAGTGTGAATTGGACATTTGTGGAGCAGCACTTGCCAGAAGGTATGTGAAACAAACAACCCCCAGCTGCTATGCTTTGCTTTTGTAAAAAGATCTTAAGGTTGTTTCGCAAACACAGGTGTGAGAATCAAGAAAGAGAAAGAGAAGGCAAAGCGGGGGAAGATGATATATGGCAAACTAACAACCACAAATAGCATGGTTACTTTTTTAGGGTAAAAATGAGGGGCACCTACTTGATATCATGAGGGGCACCTACTTCATTCATCTTAGCTATTTCTATTGATGCCTGAGGGGCACATCGCAGCTTTGACAGGTGTAGGTATATGTTGGGAACAGGGCCAGGGTGACTTGGGGTGGGGTCTGGTTAAAATGCTTTTTTTTTTTTTTTTGGGCTCAGGCCAGTAGTGGGTGATTTATAATTTGTAAAATTACCTCTTTTTAAAATCATGTTTATATTCCTATAGGTCGTAAGTAAGAATAGACATTTCTCTGCATTAATTTATATATATGCACATGTAAGGCACATATTTATTACTTAGTTTACTTCGCTTGACATATTGTGTCCCTCTGCAAAATATCTTTGTTATGAAACATTTTTGCAAGTGTGCTATAGTCACAAAATTCATAAAACTTCTATTTTTCCAATCATTATGCAGACTTGAAATTTAATTTTGCAGGTTGTTAATGGCCTAAATGAAATTTTGTTTTGTAGATCAGGAATCAGATCTGGATAAAATAGATCATAATAATCAGATTTTCTTCTACCTTCCTCCTGAGAAATCTTTGAGTGGTGAAACACTGCTGATTCTTTAATATCTCAGTGAATTATTTCTTTCATTAGATGGACATTTTGAAGATTGTTCCACTTATTTTCATTAAAACCTCTTGGAGCATTCAGGTTTATGGAAATAAAGCTGTTTGATAATTAGGGAAGAAGAAAGTGACTTTGTAAGTGAAAAAGTTGTCTTGACAAATTTTGGAATAATTCATGTTCTCACCAAATGTTTTAAAAATTAGGATTGCAAGTTGGCATGTTGTCAGCCTGCTACTTGTTCATACTGAAGAGGGTCTTCAATACCTCAGGTGGTAGAGTTTCAAAAGGACAGAGATTTATTAGCTTCTTCTCTAGCCTGTTCTTGGCAGATATTTGAATTTTTGCATTTTAGTTTGCTGAGCATCTATTACCCTTGTATGGTAGCATCTCAGTTTTCCTTAACAGAAGCAGCCACTTTAGGATTGCAGATAAAATATGGCACTCTTAGTTAAATCTGAGTTCACAAAATTAATAGATAATACATTATTGTAAAGTCCCAAATATTATAGAGGACATACTTATACTAACACATTATTAATCGTTTATCTGAATTAAAGTTTAACTGGGAAACTCATATTTTTATTTTGTGAATCTGGCAATTCTGGCACTTTTCCACTCTCAGGACATTTGGTTAAAATGGAATTTACCTCCCCATTCAGCTTTGGGGGCAAGCATGTAACCCAGGCTTGCTTAATTATGTCAAAAACATCTCACAGCCTGGAATTGTTTGAAAAATAAAACCCCAAACACCTCCACTTAACTTTTAAGGTCTTCCTTAAAATGGTGTCTTTCTTCAAATCATATTTCCGTCTCTGCTGGTCCAGCAACCATCCATGCTCACTACCTTTTTGGCCTGGGCTTTATATTTACCCTCGTCCAGCCTTTTCCACTCAGATGGCCTCCTTCTCTCCTGTGTGCTTTTCTAAGCCCTAAATGTCCTCTCAGCTGTATGTATCTATCACCTTTTCTGGACTTCCAAAGCCCTTAAAAGTCTGTATCTTTCATTTAATGACTGATTGATTGTCTTACATTGCCTTTTTTTCGAGATGGAGTTTCGCTCTTATTGCCTAGGCTGGAGTGCAATGGCGAATCCTGGCCCACTGCAACCTCTGCCTTCTGGGTCCAAGTGATTCTCCTGCCTCAGCCTCCCGAGTATTTAGGATTACAGGTGTCCACCACCAACCAGCTATTTTGTTTTTAGTATTTTTAGTAGAGACATGGTTTCATCGTGGTGGCCAGGCTGGTCTCGAACTCCTGACCTCAGGTGACCTGCCCACCTCCGCCTCCGTCTCCCAAAGTGCTAGGGTTACAGGTGTGAGCCACCACGCCCTACCTTCCTGCTTAATGGCCATCCACCATATTTTCTTAGCCATATTTAAGGTCCAGAATGGCAGGAATATATCTAAAAGACGGCAGTGTGAAAGATAAGAAGTTTAAGGATGGCTGATTTCTGATACTAATAATGCGGAGTTATGGTTAATTTAAACCAACTATTCTAGTAAGGATTAATTGAAAATCTGGAATAAATATTTTCAAAATTTTGTTTAATAACTGGTGTAATATTTAAGCAAAGATAGAAAATCTGAAACTCGGAGAAAAAGTAAAAACTTGACAACTAGAAACTATAATAAAAGGATATATAAACTTTAAAAAAGAACTAAAAAGTTTTAGAAATTAAAAATTACCTGAATGAAGAGCTCAGTTGATTAATTTAAAAACACATTTGAAGAGAGGATTTGTGTGTTTTTTAATTTTTTTATTCAAAATAAAAAATAGAGTAGCAGAAGATGGAAATTAGAAAAGAAAAGATGTGAGACATAAGAGAATATAGGGAGAGAGTTTAATATGAGTAATTAGAGTCCAAGAAGAGAGAGAGAGAGAAAATTGAACAGTTGAAATATTTGAAGGGATAATGACCATGGCATTTACAAAACTAGTACCATGCTTAATTAAAAATAATTAAAATGTTTATGATCACAGATTACACAGTTATGTACGTAGAAATAAAAGCCACATTAAATGTTAGAACTAATAAGCTTAGCAAGTTTGTTGGTTATATATCTACACACAAAAATGAATTGTACTTCTACATACCAGTACCAAACATTTGGAAAAATAAAATTTTAAATTCTTAATTCATGTAATACTTTACAATAGTACCAAATTATTAAATTTCTAGAGTTAAAAACAAAACACTTTAAAAAATGTGAAGATCCAAATGTACAAAATTGGCAAAAATTATGAAGCAAAATAAAAGAGTACCTACACAAGTGGTGGCAAATACCATATTCCTGCATTAGAAAACTCATATTGCACAGATGTCAGTTTTTATTCCAAATTGACCTATGGATTTAATACTATCACAAACAAAACCTCATTAAGTTTCTTGTGGGTGTGTATATGTAGTTTGTGAAAATTGAGAAATGAATTCTCAATTTGCATATGGATATGCTAAGAGCCAAAAATAGCCAAAACAATATTGCATAAGAACGGAGTTAGAAGATCTACACAATCAGATACCAAGACTTGTTATAAAGCTACAATAATTACAATAGCTAAATATTGGCACAGAAAAATAAATAAATCAATATATTAGAATAGAGAGTCCATACCTACATATATGAAGACGCTCTAATTTTTATAAATGATGGCATTGCAAAGTCTCTTAATATGTCCTGAGACAACTGAATATCTATTTGGAACCCAGATCTCACATGGTAGACAACAAAATAAAAGTGCTAGATGGATTTTAGATTTAAATGTGAAAGAGTAGCAAACCTTCTATGAGTTAATTTAGGTATATATCTTAATGGTCCTAAGACAAAGGACGATTTATTAAATACATAGAACATACTTATTTAAAAATTAATACAGCTAAGAATTTGTGTTTATAACCATTAAGGAAAAAAAGGAAAAATAGAATAGGATAAGCTATTTGTCACATATAACCAGTAAAGAGCTGAAAAACAGATTTTTTTTTGGTCAAAAACACCTCATTTTTATTCACTGAATGTTTGTGTTTTTTCCAAAGTTATATGTTGAAGTTTTAGCTCCCAGTGTGATTGCATTTGGAGGTGAGATCTTTAGTTCGTAATTAGGTTTGGAGGAGGTCGTGAGTCGGGGGATGGGGTTTCTGGGATCAGTGTCCTTACAAGAAGAAGAGAGCCCAAATGTTCTCTCTCTCTGTCCTGTGAGGAAAAGAGCCCTCACTGAACCAGCTGGAACCTTGGTCTTGTACTTCCCCATCTCCAGAACTATTGCAAATAAATGTCTGCTATTTAAGCCACCCAGTCTATGGTATTTTGTTATAGTGGTCCAAGCTGATTAAGACTGTAAACTAATAAGAAAAATACAACCAAGTAGAAAAGTAAGCAAGCAGCTGTTACAGGCACTTAACAAAAGAGCATATACCAAAAGGTTGGCATTCTCTATCAAAGTTCAAGCTGTGTGTACTTAGTAACCCAGTGTTCTATTTCTAGGTATACACTCAATAGAAATGTGTAAACAGGGGCACTGAGAGATACATAGAGATATGTTCATAGCAGCTATTGGAAATAGCTAAAAACAGAAAACCATCCACATATCCATCAGTAATGGATAAGTAAATTGTGATATATTTATGTATCATGTATATTACCGGATGGTGTACAGCAAAAAAAAAATACAAAATTTGACTACAGCTAAACTATGGATAGAGCATAGTTTGAGTGAAAAATGTCAGACTCAAACTATATTCATATGTGTACCTACACACATGCAAGCTTACACACACATGCATGTGTGCACACGCGCATGCACACACACACACACACACACACACACACACACACACAGATTAAGCATCTCAAATCCCAAATTCTGAAATCAAAATGCTCCAAAATCCAAACAATTTTTGCGTGCCAATATAATACTTAATGAAAATGCTCACTCAAGCATTTTAGATTTTAGATTTTCAAATTTGTGATGGTCAACCAATAAGTATAATGCAAGTATTCCAAAATCTTGCAAAAAATCTGAAATACTTCTGATCTCAAGCATTTAGGCTAAGATATACTCAACCTGTGTGTGTGTGTTTGTGTGTGTGTGTGTATGGTATTTATATAGACATATATAGTGATTCTATGTATATAAAGTACAAACACACAGTCTTTAGGGATGGATGCCTAGGTGGTAAAAAGGTAAAGGGAGTATTGCAATATACATAGATGGTAGCTATCTTTGGGGAGAGTGAGAGGGTAATGATTGAGAGATGACACCAAGGGGCCTCTGAGGCTCTGGTAATGTTTTATTTCTTGACCTGAGTGATAATTGTGAATACATGTCTCTTAAGTATTACCTTTAAAATATTTAAAAAGAAGGAAAGGGAGGAGGAAGAAAAGGAGAAAAAAATGTGAGGAGCAGATATTGAGAATGGTCTGGTCAGCACTCTCTGGCATGGAGACCTTAGGCAAATTGCATGATTACTTGAACTATATTTTACTTACCTTTAAAATGGAAATCATATCACCTTCCTCAAAGAAATGTCATGAGGAGTAAAAAGTCCTGCATGGAAAAGCACTTTATGAAAATATAAGTAACTTACACATTTTGGGGAAAATAGTATTAATATCTAATGCAAATCTGGAATTATAATAGTAATAAAAATCTTGGTTCTGAGTGGGTCTTCAAAAATTAGAAAACTTTTAGGATAGAATTAACTTCATAGGAAACGTTAAATTAAAATATTTTTGTTATAAAGTAGATTTCTTATGATTTATGAACATTTTATTTATTCTACACAAATTCCCATCTCACCCCCACCCATTCTTTTTTCTGGATTACATTATCATAGATCACAGAATTTTATACTCTCCTGAGCTCTTAATTTACCCAAATAAAACCCCTTGTTGGGGAAGATTGAAAGATGTAGCTGCGGACTCAGCGGATGGTGTTATTAGGAAGCACAGAGCAGAGTTCCTACTGTACCTTCATAGTGTTAGTGCTTCCAGAGAGAGAAATTCAGAAAATTCCTGAGTTGAGTAAGGGACAGCAGTTCTTCCCAGATCCTTGAATAAACACTCTTCAGATTTTTGCAAGCCTTTGATTACTTTCCAGGTTTGTGAAAAAGTTGATTCTGCCCATTTTTGTTAATATTCTCATTGCTTTTACAGAGAAGTGGGGTTTGAGAGGCCCTTAATCTGCCATTTCTGCTGATGCATACCTTGTGTCTTCAGGTCTTGATATAGCCTCAATTTTCTCTACCTTCATTTTCAATAACTTGCCACTTAAAGATCTTCCACACAAAGCTTAACACAGCTATGCCAGTTGTTGCTGTATTCAGGTAAATAGCTGGTAGCCTCTTTGTTTTGGCACTACTCTCCTCTTTAAAGACTATCACAGTTCTTGGCTATGGTTTTTCTGTTTCCTTGCTCACATCCTGTTTCTTTGATATCAAACTCCAAATATTCAGTCTATTCTAAGATTGCATTTCTCAGTCACCCTCATTACACCTATTTTATTTAAATTCCTCTTTAGCTAACCACAGTGCACTGTACTCTTTCATTTCTAAATATCTAATGTCAATATCTGTATGTCTAACCAAGTCTTGGTGTAGATCACTGTGTTTCTTTAGGCTTTAGCACCTGTGCTTTTTCCTCCTGAACTGTATTCCTCAAAGAGCGCTTTCCTTCCCTTGTGTCAGCTGCCACAACCATACAAAAGATTTATAAGTCTCTCCAAGCCTTCTCCGATCCAAACTCAGGTCATATATCTCTCAATGTCTATAAGACATTTCCACATTTATATATCTCCATTAACCCAAACACAACAACCTAAATGAAACTCCTATGAAACTGGCACATCTACTGTCACATTCAGGAAAGAAAAAAATAGTTTTGAAATCCAAAAGGATTTCAAAAGTAATCCAAATAGCACAGTCACTACAAAACAGACCAAAGAAAAGTTTCCTTAATAACAAACAGCAAAAATTCTCTTAAAATTACCTTCAGTTCTCAAGGGGAATGCTTCCAGCTTTTGCCTATTTAGTATGATGTTGGCTGTGGGTTCATGATAGATGGCTCTTACTATTTTGAGGCATCTTCCTTCAATACCTAGTTTGTTGAAGGTTTTTGTCAAAAGGGATGCTGGATTTTATTAAGTGTTTTTTTCAGTGTCTACTGAGATGATCATATGGTTTCTGTTTTTTATTCTGCTTACGTGGTGAATGACATGTATTGATTTGTGTATGTTGTACCAAACTTGCATCCCTGGAATAAAGCCTACTTGATCGTCATGAATTAGCTTTTTGATGTTCTGCTTGACTCTGTTTGCTAGTATTTTATTGAGGATTTTTGCATCTGTGTCCATTGAGGCTATTGGCTTGCTTTGTTCTTTTTTGTTGTATCTTTGCCAGGTTTTGGTATCAGGATGTTACTGGTTTCATAGAATGAGTTAAGGAGGAATCTCTCCTCCTCAATTTTTTGGAAGAATTTAAGTAGGGTTGGTACCAGCTTTTCTTTGTATGTCTGGTAGAATTCAACTGTGAAACCTTCTGGCCCAGGGCTTTTTTGGTTAGTAGGTTTTTTATTACTTGTTTCAAAGGTGTTCCCATTTATAAGCAAGAGCTAAATATTGGGTCCACAGGGACATAAAGATGGGAACCATAGATACTGGGGACTCCAAAAGGAAGAGGTTAAGGGCTGAAAAACTTCAATTGGGTACTATGTTCTCTATTTGGACAACAGGATTAATAGTAGCCCAAACCTCAGTATCACACAAACTACACTTTTAACAAATGTGCACATGTAACTCCTGAATTAAAAATTAAAAAAATAAAATAAAACAAAAAATTTCATTCATCCATATGTTTTCTGAATTTTTGGAAATTATGTCATGGTGGCTAACCAAGTATCCCTCCCTCTCTCCCAAAACTCTCCCAAACTCTCCCCAAACACAGCATATACTAGATACTGTTTTGCTTATTACTGCCCTATCCCTACCTCATGGGTCTTATCTATAAATAACTCTGTCCTTTCCGGTATGGATCAATCAGATCAAGTTTCTATATCATGCCTGTAATGCGTTACCTCAATTCTATACAGTAAACCTTAGAAATTAATCTGGCAGAGATGGAGTTCTTCTTGGAGCTTAAAGGAGGAGAAAGAGAATGTGAACAATCACATAAATATTATTTTTTTTCTAACATATCATGATACTTCAAACTAACGAAACCTTTCTTATTTCTTTCCTCACATAATACCCAGACACTGGTCTCCCTGGTGATTATCATGGCAAAATCTTTAGAGCTTAAGTGGCTCTTCCAGACTTCATGCATGAGCTTAAAAGCAATCTTGAAGAAAAATTGCCATTATGAATTGTATTGATGCTGTGACTGTTTAATAGAAAATATTATTAGAATGAGCAAGAGTATTGTAAATAACCACCCACAAAGAAAAATATTTTCATCACTATGATCAGACCAGGACAGGAACACCTGCAGTGCTCCTGACTCTTTCATTCCTAAATATCTGATGTCAATATCTATATGCCTACCCGAGTCTTGAGGCAAATCACTGTATTTCCTCAGGCTCTAGCCCCTGTGTTTTTTGCTGCTACACTACATTCTTCAAAGAGTCCTTTTCTATCCTGGTATCAGGTGTCACAACCATACAAAAGATTTACAAATCTCTCCAAGCCTTGGATATAAGCACAAGTCATATGCCTCCAAATGTTTATTTGTATTCAGATTATTCAATAAATTGTTGAAGTATTTTCCATGCATCTAATGTTTTGAAAAGGTGACCCTCTGAATTGACAGTAAAGGGAGGCTTAGAGAAGGGTTTTGAAGAAAATAGACTTTGAAATGGGCCTTGAAGAATGGGCACTATTTTATCAGGCAGTGTGGAATATGTTGGGAGGTCATAGAAAGTTGCAAGAGTGGCATCAACATCTGCCCAGGGCAGGACAAGTACATTGAACACAGTGAACACTCAGTTTGCTACCAGCTTGGGCACATGGCAGGGAGAATGGTATCTGGCACACATTTAGTTACAGGAAGTTTTTCAAATAATTAATGGGAATAGTGTGAAATACAGACGGACCAGTAAGTTATGGCCATTCAGTTGACTATTCTGGGAAGCTTGAACAGTTTTGGGTAAGATATAGATAGTAAATATTTCTTTGAAGAAAACATTTCCATTTTATATGACATTTTTCTAAATGAGAGAGTTTGAAAGTGGAGTATAGTGAGCACAGGCACTATCATCTCTGTTAACTTATGTCTTCAGCTTCTCTTTTTAAAAATTAAGTTAATTTATTAAAATATTTTTATTGATACGTAATAATTGTGCATCTTTATGGCAGACATGTAATATTTTGATACATGCGTATAATGGGTAGTGATCAAATCAGAATATTTAGGATATCCATTATTTCAGTTATTTATTATTTCTTTGTGTTGGGATATTCTGAATCTTTTCTTCTAGTTATTTTGAGATACACAATATATGTTCTACTGTGCTATTGAACACTAGAGCCTGCTCCTTCTATCTAACTCTGTGTTTGTGTCCATTTACCAACCTCTCTTCATCCCCCTCCCCAGCATCCCCAAGCCTCTACTCTCTACCTCCAAGAGACCTACTTTAAGCTTCCACATATTAATGAGAACATGTGATATTTATCTTTCCGTACCTGGCTTATTTCACCTAAATGACCTCTAATTCTATTCATGTTGCTAGAAACGGCAGAATTTTTTTATGGCTAAATAGTATTCCCTTGTATATATCTATCTCATTTATTTATCCATTCATCCATTGGTGGACCTTTAGATTGATTCTATATCTTGCCTATTGTGAATGGTGCTGTAGTAAACATGGAGGCGCAGGTATTCCTTTGATATATTATTTCCTTTCCTTTGGATAAACACCCAGTAGTGGGATTGCCAGATTGTATGATAGTTCTCTTTTTTGTTTTTTGAGAAACCACCATATTATTTTTTATAATGCCCATACTAATTTACATTTCCACCCCAAAAGCATTCCCTTTTCTCTCCATCCTTGCCAGCACTTGTTAGTTCTTGTCTTTTTGATAATAGGCATTCTAACTGGGGTGAGATGATATCTCACTGTGGTTTTGATTTACATTTCCCTGATGATTAATGATGCTGAGTATTTTTTCAAATACCTGCTGGCCATTTGTCTGCTTTCTTTTGAGAAATCTCTATTCATGCCCCCATTTTTATTTGTTCGTTTGTGTTGGATTATTCTTATTATTTTTTTGCTATTGAATTATTTAGTTCCTTGTATATTCTGGGTATTAGTTCCTTGTCATCTTCAGCTTCTTTCTAGGTAAAATACCAATCATATTAAAACAGATTTTACATGTAAAATAATAAGTGAGGAAAAATTCCGACTTATCATTTCAATGCCAATTTTAAATGAATTAGTTAATACAATGTGAAGAAAATAATTATTGCTCTTAGTTAACACTAATTCAATATGCCTCTTTTTTTTTTGCTTGCCTTTTTGTTCCTTTCTCCCTATTCATTCACAAGTCCTGAACATTTTCCCTTTGAAATAACTTTTGTAGAATTTCTTTTATGAATTTGGCTGCAAAATTCATCATCTCTTCTTTCACCCCTAGAAATCATACAGAAACAATAAGTGGAATTTTTTAAGAAAAGGAACCCATTTTAATGAATCTAGAAGTAGATCTAATCCTCAGACACCAATATGCAGAAAAGGGCTGCCAAAAGCAACTAGGAGGGAAGGAACCCATGTCAGTGTGAACAGCAGCAAAGAGAAGAAATGTGCAAAGTGGAGATAGACCCAGTACATCAGAGCTTAGAGCACATCTTTGGAAACATACTGTCAGAGAATGAGGATCCTTGTCACCCCAAAATGAATAAATGAATATTATTATCTTATTTATTTTATTTTTTTATTGTACTTTAGGTTCTGGGGTACATGTGCAGATCATGCAGGGTTGTTGCATAGGTCCATACATGTTAAGGTGGTTTGCTGCCTCATTCCCCCATCATCTATATCTGGCATTTCTCCCCCTGTTATCTCTCCCTACCCTCCCCACCCCCTGCTGTCCCTGCCCTATCCCCCCCAACTGACCCCAGTGTGTGATGCTCCCCTCCCTGTGTCCATGTGTTCTCATTGTTCAATACCTGCCTATGAGTGAGAACATGTGGTGTTTGATTTTCTGTTCTTGTGTCAGTTTGTTGAGAATGATGGTTTCCAGATTCATCTAAGTCCCTACAAAGGACACGAACTCATTGTTTTTTATGGCTGCATAGCTTTCCATGGTGTATATGCCGCATTTTCTTTGTTCAATCTATCACTGATGGGTATTTGGGTTGGTTCCAGGTGTTTGCTATCGTAAACAGTGCCGTGATGAACATACGTGTGCATGTGTCTTTATAATAGAATGATTTATAATCCTTTGGGTATATACTCAGTAATGGGGTTGCTGGGTTAAATGGAATTTCTGTTTCTAGATCCTTGAGGAATCGCCACACTGTCTTCCACAATGGTTGAACTAATATTATAATTTTTATTTTCAAGAATGAGTACAGAATTAGGGTGAGCAAGACTGCCTGGGTGACATGGTAAGACTCTGTCTTGGAAAAAAGAAAATAAAGAGAAAGAAAGAGGAAGGGTGGGGAAGGTGTGGAGGGAGCATGACGGATAGGAGGTGCTCAGTGTGTATTCATATTCAGCAGTTGCAGGAAATGAGGGCAGCTGTCAGGTTTCAAAGCTGGGAGAACTTCAGGAGGGTCCTGACCACTGCTGTGTGATCCTCATAGATGAGCTGTTTTGTGGGTGGTCCTTTCAGATTCCACAAGTTCCAAAGCAAGAGCTTCTAGCAATGCTGAGAAAGGTCAAGGCTGCAAACCACCCAGCTTATTGCACTAACTGAAGTATTTCTCATCCACTTGGGTCCATAGTTTATCCACACAATATAATAATGCAGCATTTAAATTGCATTTTGTTGTTGGGAATAGAACACCCAGCAAAATCAGCAGAAAGGAAAACATTTGTAGTTAATCTCTTGTGAGTGTTTAACTGCAAGGTTAAGGAGATGGTATAGTGTGGGCTTTGGAGTCATGAAGATCTAGGTTAGACAGGGTGGGGATTATCATTTAATTGTGGTGCTAAATTTCTGCATGGTCTGCCTTTAATACCTGGTTCCTGGCTCTCGTTTTATCTGGTTCTTGGTCTAGTTTAATTCATTTGGCTTCCGTCTGTGGTGCCTGCTCTAAACAACATGCTGGGTTTCTCAGGCTCTAGACTTTACATCCACTTCAAAGTATTGGCTGTTCTGGTTACAAACTCATCTTTTCTATCCAAACCCACAAGGAGAATAACTAATTATAAAATAAGATTGTGGAAGCTTTAAAGAGTTCAGCCTTCTCGACTTAGCTATATGTGATAGGTTGGCGTCATTCCATGTACCATATTGTACAGTGTGTTTAGGTTTAGGTCAAACAATGTCCTTTCCCAAAAAAACATCAGCACAGACAATGTACACCTTTAATTACACAAGTAGCTTCCTTAGACCAAAATTGTAAAGAGGGGCCTCTGACCTTAAATTGTTTATTTAATTTCATTTTAAGAGAAAAAGAAAAGAACTCAGGTGAATTTAGGGGTAACATAAAATGTGGAGGGATAAAATTGTATATTTCACTTCCAATGTCAAAGATGCAGGAAGACATCACAAAAAAAGTTGAACTATATTCTGCCCTTGATTTGAGAATTAAGAACTTCCCAGAGTTCATAGTGAGACAACCCCCACCCCCACTGTCCTAAGGATTGTGAGAGTAAACAAAGCCCATGCATTAATCTGTTAACTGGAGTGAGACTGTGCCCAATTGCACATCTGGCACCAAGAACATGATAGCAACCACGGTGGCAGAGAGATGGGTACCCAGGTCCATCAGGGCCTGTTCTGTACTCCCAGGGGAATGCTGGGTCATTTAAGTGCTTGGGAGAGAAATCTGATTTTAGAATACCTCCAAAACCTTCCTTGTCAGCAGCTGTGGAGGCTGCAAACTCCACGGGAGAATTCTTCTCCTTTTCCATTTGGGTAGATGTAGGCAATGTAGCAACTTAATAGTGAGTGAGAAAGAAGAAACAGTCCTCTTTTCTGCTGCCCTCTTGGGTTCCACCCTCGGGCTTTCCAAAATGCCTCATCCTCCTTCACAATGGGGCACAGACTACATTTGACTGCGCTCCTCACTAGCTGTAATGTGTGAAACAGATCTTTCAGTTTAATTACCTTCTTTTTTTAAAAAATAAGAATGGGATTTACATATGATAGATAGAAAAACCACATAGCAACGGGAGTGTAGAAAAACAAACAGGTGTTAATAAATTTCCAAGAAACATTAATCTGTTTCTGCAAATACATCCTGCTGTTCATTTAAATGGAATGATACTCTATAAACTTACCACTTGAGTCACTCTCTGAGCTATCAAAATGTAATATATAACACCTTCGATGATCAAAGTGAAAGTAAGTTTAGAAATCCAATTTGTTTTTTTAACATTTAAGCTCTTTATTTAACTTTTGCATTCCAGCCCTCATTTTAATCAAGCTTCAATTTTATTTATGCACATTCCATGTTGTAATGTAATTATAGGTATGCTTCAAAAGTTGTCCTGAAATGTTGCAATTGCCAAAAATAAAATTTCATTCTAAAACAAATATATACAAATAAGAAAAAATATTCTCGGTCACATTTGAAGACCTAAAATAACTTACAATTGTGAGATTCAAAATTGGAAAACACTGATGGAATCAGAGGTAGCCTTGAAGGAACTGAGAATACAGCTGTAATTTGTTGGAATAAAAATGAGAAAGAAGTAATGGATCTGTGTGGCGTAAGTAGGCTTCCCCTGGTTATCATAACACATGGCCAACAGATGAAGCCTGAGGTCAATAATAAGGAAACTGCAGATGGAATTCATCATTTAAAAGGACTGGCAAAAACACCAAAGGAACTAAAGCTCCCCAGAATCACATGTGATTGGCTTTGGGGACATGGTTGAGGGAATGGGTCAGGATGAGGCGGGGCAGTAGTAAAAGGGAGAAACTTGCTTTTCATTCCAAATCTTTTTGCCTTAGTTGATGTTTCACCAACGTGCCTATATCACTTTAATAAAATACCAGAATAAATAAGAATAAAATAATCCGTTGCTTTAAAGTAGTTGATGTCCATATAATTAAAATATTTTAATGTTTTTATTTCTAATGAACAGATAATTCAGATTTTCATAATTATTATCATCATCTATGATCTGTGCTACTCAAATATGTCCTTAAAAATATGTTATTTTTATTCTTTGTTTGTTTTTGAGATAGGGTCTCATCTGTCACCCAGAATGGAGTAGAGTGGTGGTATAACTACGGTTTCAACTTCCCCAGTTCCAGTGACCCTCCTACCTTAGTGTCCCAAGTAGCTGGGACCACAGGAGCATGCCACCACACCCAGCTACTTTATTATTATTATTATTTTGTAGAGACAGGGTCTCCCTATGTTTTCTAGGCTGCCCTTGAGCTCCTGGGTTCAGGCAGTCCTCCCACCTTGACCTCGCAAAGTGTTGGGATTACTGAGCCACTGTACCCAGACTTACTTCTGTTCTTAAAGGAAAGAATAGACACTGCATCTCAGTCTCGAAGGAGAAGCTTTTTTTAATTATAAGGAAAGCAGAGAGAAATGGTTTATATAGTGGCAGAAATGCCAAGTACGCTTAAAGGGTTCTGGGCTAAAATTAGGGGCATGCTAAATTACAAATAAAAATATAAAGGCAGGTAATAAGCTCAACGGAGAGGTTTATCAGGCAGCCCTGAGTGAAGATCAGTTCCAAGGAATAACAAGCAAGTAATGAAGGTTTAGCTGGGAAGTAGCAAAAGCTGTTATCCCAGAAAGCTGAGATCAGGAAGCAGGTATTAAACAAAATTTCAGAACAATGGAACCTCTGATGTGACAAGAAGCCACTCAGGTAAGTCAGCTCTTTTCTTATACATCACTTTATTGTGTTATATTTCAAAAGCATTTCCAGGTATCTGACATCTCCAGTTCTCTGCCTTTTTTACCCAGTTTGACTATGCTGCCAGATTCACTATCCACATGACAGTCCACTCTGCTTAGTGTGTGAAGACCTGACCCACGGGCATCTGTGCATTCCTGTCCCTAGGCATTTTCATTTTCATGACTTTATTTGCAAATGGATCTATTGTTCACGTGGGACAGAAGAGAGTGGCAATCTTGAGATGCTCAAAAGTCTCTGTGGCACCTAATTCAGTCCTAATGGTTGGTGTTTGATGCAGTTTCCAAGGAGAGCTGTGACACAAGGGCATTAATCTACCTCATGACAGCATGCGGTTTTAATGCGTTTTCTGCATCCGCAGAAAGAGCCTCCTATGGAGGTGGTGAAGGGAGTTATGGAGAAATCAATATCTTCATTTCACTGGGGCACTGACAATTTGTAGCAATGATACGAGGGATCACTGCACAGGGAGAGCTTGTTGGACAGAATCTAATGTACAGTACATATACTTCTGAAAATTGACACAAAGACTTGCTTCAAGTGTAAAAAGGAAAAACAACAAAAACAAGTGACTTGGCTACATGGAGCCATTATCTTTCTAGAAATATGTAGATAGGCTGCTATAACAGCAAAAATATGATTTCAGAGCAATGAAGGGTTCATTATGATTCTGTTTCTGGGAATAAAGATTAATTCCATAAAGTATGAAAAGGAAACAATTGAAAATATCGTGGTCATACATTGAAATCCTCAAATTAAAACTATGATGACTCATAGGCTAATAAAAATACAGACCAACCTAGTAAACCATGCAGTAACATGCCCAGGATCAAGGATAAGGCCATTCAGCCTTGTCAGTGAGGTTGGCCAAGGAAAGTGAGGCTACCTTCAGAGGTATTCTAGGATGGGGGATGAGTTAGAGTGTTTAAATAGACTGGCCTCTTTAATCCTTTGTCAACCACAGATATTAAATTTGATGTTAATACCAGTGTTACTTGAAAATAATATTTAATAGCCAACTATTGATTTATTTCCTTTCCCTTTTTTCTGGGTACAATAGTTTACTCTGATTTCTGTGATATGCCAGAGTTCTATGTATACTGCTGTAATTAGCAGATATATGTAAGACTATATCCTTATCTATCTGATACATTCCAAATAAATAATTAAGAAAGATATATAGATGCACACTTTTAAAGATGAGTATTTATTGTTTCGGTATCTTCATAGCTTCCACTTGGTCTAAATACATATGTGAAAAAGCTTTTTTGTACCTTACATTGATATACAATCTTGTTACTCATAAGCATTATTTATCTTATTTTATATACTCATAAAAATAAAATGGGAATGGTTAATTTTTCAATACTTTCCATGAGTTTTATTGTTTCTTTTTTTTCTTCTGACAATCAATGTCAAGTAATTAAAAAGAAAATATCCTTAGATTTGGGTGCTTTTAAGATTCTCTTTTCCTGAGTCATGAAAAAAAGATCTTTTTACTGTGTCACTCAGATATGGTGGCTATTTCTAAAGTAGGGTAGAGACAGGATGCATACAAGATGCAGATATTCAAGAAAATACAGTCTGCTGCAAAATTTCCCAAATGCGTGTTCTGTGGAAAACTACTCTCAAAAGAGTTCCATCATCAAATAAGTTTGGAAGATGCTGCATCTTAACTCCCTTCTTGGAGATTTATAGCACACTTCAGAATATTTAAAGCTTTGGTAAATGCTGCAGAAAAGGAACTGGTTTAACAAATCCCAGCATTTCTTAAACTTCCTTGACAATGAAACTTGCCTTCAAAAATTTATAAAATACCCATTAACAACCTGCCTAATTGTGGAAAAGTTAGAGTCTTACATCCTTTCCAAAATGATCCCCTACCCATAGGCAGCATACCCTGCACACAGACTGTTGAACTTAAAAACATATATGATGATTTCTCTGTAGTACCCCTGGTAGACTAGGGTAGAAGCTACAATATGAATCCCTCTATCACTCACCTGCCTTAATGGCTTCATCCATTTTCATTATCTTCTCCATTATTTCAAAAAAAATTGCTCTGAAAAATAACCAACTAAATGGTCATTTGGCTTGTCGAATGAAGTGCTATGTGAATGTAATAATAATAGCGACCATTAATTGAGCACCCACTGTATGTCAAGCTATGAAGCACTAAGTCAGACACTTAACATAAACTTTCCCTTTTTTACCAGCAGAGGAGGAATTGCTATCTCCATTTAAAAGGTGAGAAACCAGTCTTGGAGAAGTCATACATCTTGCCCAAATTCATTTACCACTACAGGATAAAGGTGGCATTGCATAACAGCCTTTCTTTTGTCTCCCAAGACCCTGCACTTTTCACTATATCATGCTGTCTTTCTAAATAACATGAATTCATCTAGTCCCGGCAAGATAATAAAATATGAAGTGATAAGAATAATGATGTCAATAATGGTAATTAATAATAATCAGAATGGTATTAAAACTCTACATATTGTCATTGTGTAAAATTTATGGAGGTGCGATGTTTTAATATTATAGAGCCCACTCTCTTTTCTCCCACCGCCATATCTAATTAATCATTAGCTCTGGTTGATTTTTTTCTTTAATATCTCTGCAATCCATCTACTGTCATTAATTTTTGCTGAAGTCACCGTCTTATCTGTTCTGGATCTTTACTACAACCAATGCCTAACTGGTATCCTTGCCTTCTTTCAAGTTATTTGATGCACTGCAGCCACAGTGATCTACAATACAAATCTCAGTACTCACCATTGTTTTAAAACCTCTAGGACTGCCCATTGACAATAGGCTAAAGACTAAACTGAGAGGTTTCTAGGATCCCTCATTGACAGTTTGCATATGTATCCCCTCTAAATTGCATGTCAAATTGTAATCCCCAGTGTTGGAGGTGGGGCCTGGTAGGTGGTGATTGTATCACGGCAGTGGATTTGTCATTGAATGGTTTAACACCATGACCTTGGCACTGTCTTTGTGATAGTGAGTTCTCACGAGATCTGGTCATTTGAAAGTATGTGGCACTTTCCCTCTGCTGTTGCTCCTACTCTGACCATGCAATGTGCCTGCTCCTGCTTCATCTTCCACCATGAGTAAAAGCTCCCTGAGACCTCTCCAGAAGCTGAGCAGATGCTGGCACCACGCTTCTTGTACAGCCTGCAGAACATGACCCAATTAAACCTCTTTTCTTTATAAATTACCTAGTTGCAGGTATTTCTTTATATGAACACATGAATAATCTAATACACTCATCATCTGACCCATGCTACCTTTCCAGCTTCAAACTCTACACTCTCCTACCTTATTCTAAGCCCCTTCAATAGAAACTACCAATTTCATTGATTCCAAGTTGCACTTTGATTTCATTTCGTATCTTCACACTTCGAAAATTAAGATGTGCTTTACAATCATAATTTGTCACATTTAAGTGGCAGCATTTTTTGTTTCTTGTTAGTGTATAACATGAAGGGTCGTCCTACAACTGATAACTTCAGAGATTCAATGAGATGCTGCTCTGCCATTTCCCTGATGCATGACACTTTCTTACTTGGAGAGACATTTTCCTGACTCTTCTTTCTGTGTAAGGTGCTCTTCGAACTCTTCTTCACTTACTAGTCCCAGTCTCAACTTTCCTGTGAGAAGGTTTTTCAAATTCTCCAAGTCTAATTTAAGGATGCCACTATTTGCCTGTATATCATTACTTTATCACATTTGTGGATGGTGATTTTAAAGGATGCCCTATAATCCTTTGCCACAGGTTCCTTCCATAATGTGAAACCTAATTCTCCCCTCCTGAGTTTGGGCTCTACTATGTGACTTGCTTCTGAAGAATAGAATGTAGCAGAAGTCACGGTATATCATTTTCAAGATGAGGTCAGAAAAAGACACTGTGTGTTTATTCTCGCATTCTCTTGGATTGGTCTCTCTGGGGGAAGCTGGCTGCCATGTCATGAAGAAATTCAAACACCTTCATGAAGAGATCTCATGACAAGGATCCGAGGCTTCCAGCCAAGAGCTGTGTGAGGGCGTCATATTGGAAGCAGATTCTTAAGCTCCAGTCAAACTTTCAGATGACCATAACCCTGGCCAACATCTTGCTTACAATCTTGTGAGAGACCCTAAGCCAGACAACCTGGCTAAATTACTCCCAAATTTCTTACCCACAGAAATTGTGAGATGATAAATGCATATTATTTTTAGCCACTAAGTTTGGGGTGATTTGAACACAGCAAGATATAACTAATATAACTGAAATGAAATTGTTTTTTCTTGTCTGCATCTTCTTTTGGACTGAAAGCTCCTGGAGGACAGGGCCTGCATGCTTCTGAGGTTACCTTTCCAGTGCTAAATGTACAATTTGGCATGTATTATAGATTCAAAAAATTGTGCTGATATATACAGGTGGAAGAATCATATATCATCCAATGCTTCAATTTAGACAGCAAACCCTTCCTCTTCTTCCCAAGCAGGTGTTTGCAAGACTTTTATATATTCATGAGGATTTATTCATTTATTTATGGTACAAGGAATAGGGTTTTCTTAATGCCAATGTTTTATTTTTTTATGGTAGCCAGAATGATAATTTAAAACTATTATTCCATCTGTTGAAAAACTTTTGGTGTTTTTTTTATTGCACTTAGAATAAGATTTAACATTCTTCCTGTACACTACAAAACTCTTTATGACCTAGCTTCTCTCTGCCTTTCTGTCCTTACCTCTTACTACTCTCCCAAGACTCTAGTCTTCTTTTTCCTCAAAGACACCAAGCTATTTCCTCTTCAAAGCCTTTATAGTCGTTCTTTCCTTTGCCTGAAGTTTTCTATTGCACGGATTATATATTTTACATAAATCGAATTTATAGATTGTCAGTTCTTCAAAAGAGGCTCATCTAAGTTTCCCCTTTATTTCGCTAGTTATAACATCCCCGAAACCCTGTTGTATTTTCTTCCTCTCTATCAGAAATTACTCTTCTTTATTTGTTCGTTTGTTTGTTTTCCCTACCCTCTCTTAACTAGAAGTTAATCCAATGAGGGGAGAAACCTTTACTCTCCAGGTGACCACTGTGTCTCTTGACACATAGTAAGCACTACACAGAAATCATTTTCTGGAAAAATGAATACATGAAAGGGTAATGAATGAATGAAAGAGAAGTAGTACATGGGAGAGATAGACAGGTGCCAGGGATGTCCAGGATCATGTTTCCTCTCTATATGTTCTTTTTACTTTATTGGAGATGCTATTAAGAGAGAGGTCAGAATTAAAAGAGGAAATTTACATTTGACATACCTTGTGAGACTTGGCTCAAGCAGAGTTGCATTATGGCACAGATGAAATGGTGCGACAAGAGGCATGGAAAGCCATTATCTCATTCACAGGATTTCAGCATGGCTCTGCAGCTTCAAAGAAGGCAGTTTTGGAAACATCAGACACAGCTCCTTTGGAAAGAATATCTGCCACCCAAGGATGGGCTTAGCCTATGGAGGCCACAATAAGTGTCTTCAGAGCCCATTGGTGGCAGTAGAATTAATGAAAGCAACAGCAGGAAAAGTTGAATAAAGCAGACCCTTTATGGTAAGCCTGGTTGGTAAATTGCCTGTGAACATATGTAGAACAATCATTGAAGGAACCCCAGTTACATTTGGTCAGGGTGTGGGGAGGGGAACCTTCTCAGGAAAGAAATTTGAGGTCCTGTTTTGGGAAAAAAAATAAAGACCAGAAATGTGTTTTCAAGTTTTATTCATACTCCGACAAAATTGGAAACCACTGTTTCCATAGAACAGGAAGAAGAGTGCTGAATTTCAAGTCAAAAAACCTGAGGTTTAGTAGTAACTCCTTCATAGTCCAGCTGTGTCACTAGGGGAAATTCACATAGTCTTTGTACTTTCTGTTTCCTCATCTAAAATATAAGAATAGTAATATCTACATCTACTGAAGGGTGTTGTGAGGATCAAATGAGATAAAATTTGAAAATACATATGACATTTTTGTAAAATATAAAGTGCCATACGTGATGACTGTCACATTTGGAATAGTCTGCCTAGCTTATAAAGATACCTTTTGACTCTTCAGTGCTTCTCTTATTTACATGCTTGGCAACCTCAGGAGCCACATTTGTTCTGAATCCTGCCCCCTTGCCCAAAGTTATTGGACTAGAAGTGAACATCTGACCTAAGCTCAATCAATCAGACTCTTTTTTCAGGCATTTAAAAATTGGATGAAAAGAGGAGTACAGTCTAAGTTGGTTTGTTGAATGACAAAGCCTAAGCCTGGGAGCTATAGGATGTTGTCATAAATCCACATATTTGCCGGCAGGCAAAGAAATACAGTCAAAAGAGAGAAAATGATTAAGCAGATTTTCAGAGAAGATGCTTGGTTTCAGGCATAGGATATTTTTGTGTCTTAATTATCAATGTTCCTTTCTTTCTAACGTTAAAGTTGGTTCCTCTTCTATTGCAATGAAAGAGTCCTAATACTTTATTATTTTAGATGCATACACACACATACACACACCCATAAATAGAGATGGTTAGCTCTATTACTGAGTGATAGTACTGGTTAAAGAAAAGATGTTCATTGCAACCTTCAACACATGGAGCTTACTTTACAGGTATGTGGTACATCTGCTTTGTTGAATTGTAGATATTAACATCTGTATGATAATTTAAAGTTTTTCAAAAGAAAGATAATATGAAGCAAGGTGATAACTATACTAACACCAATAGCAGTAATGCAGTATTTCACAAAAGTCCGAAAGGTTTAAAAACGCCACACATGGCCTATGTGAAATGTTCAGCGGTAGAGTATTATAGCATGGGACATCAGAGCTGGCTTGCTTGGCTGTAAGTTGCTTGGCTGTGAGTCATATGATTTAGACAGTACTTTCATATGATAATAGCAGAAGCCATTGCTCTTCTGTCTGCACTCCTCTTACTTTTCTTATTTAAATGAATTCCATCTGTTTGGAAAGATTTTTTTCACAGTATCCACATTACTAATCAGACAAAAGAAATCTTCCAGTAAAAGAATATAATAATGTTCACTCTCATTATTTTGTCCAGTCATCTTAGGGAAGGCTTGCAAATGTCCATACTGATCTTTGACTGCTATGAAAACCTTCAAGCAGACTGTTGTTTACATATTTCAAAAATCCATGTGTTAATGAATTTCTAGGAACACATGCTACCAATGCTATATATAATTCCCATCTTGTTCCACATGATTCTACTGCACAATTAATGACCATGAACTGAAGTTTGCTGTCTCAAAATGCCTATTACTTTAGTAACAGTAATTTAAAAATCAATAATATTTTCTAAAACAAAGTAATAGGTACTTATTAAAACTCCAAATATGGACACATTTTTTGCACCGTCTGACAATCGGAGAGAATACCTGGAATTGCGACTACATAGAAGAATCTATGGTGACAGCAGGTAGGTAAAATTGATCTTTATGATTCTTAGGGTCAGTGTGAATGTGCATGTATATTATGCCTATGTGTATGTAAATATAGACAGACTCTCTTAGTCCATTTGAGCCTCTATAACAAAATAACTTAGACTGGGTAATTAAAAACAATAGAAATTCCTTGCTCACCGTTCCGAAGGCTAAAAGGTCCAAGATCAAGGCTCCTGTAGATTCATTGTGTGGTGACGGCTCACTCACTGATTCGTAAATTCTTCCTGCATCCTCACATGGTGGAAAGGAAAAAGGAGCCAACATAAACATTCAGACTATAGCACAGATCTTTTATAAGGGCCCTACAAAGTCAGTTGTTCCCAAATTATTTTTTAGTAATACTTATTACCTTCAAGATCCTATTTTTATTAAGACCTTCTTTGATCAAAAATGTTTGCACACTTGAGTAGGCTGAGCCTAGTTCGCTGATGCCTGAATTGAGAAATTCAGTATACATTACAACTTCACTAATGAGTATGGGGCTGAGTATATAGGTTTAAGAATTATATAATTTAATATAATGAAGTATGTAATTAGGTGAGCATTCTTTTCAAGTTTGCTTTAATTGATGATTAATTCTGCTGTTAGTAAGCCACATTCATTGTCACACATAAATATGTTAATAGACTTTAAAAATTCCCCTCTGAAAGTAGAGGTTTCTATAGAAATGGTTATGTTCATTTAAAAAAATGATATCCTTGGTTATATTATGCAAAGGCAAGTGGCCCCAAAAAACATCGCAGAAAATCTTGAGTCTGGTATTACCCATAATACTCTGGCTCTATTTCCATTATTTCACATAACATGTTTTATTTTTCAGATTGTATGTCCTTTTTTCCCAGTAGAATAAAAGCCACTTTAAGTTAGGAATGTATCTTATCCTTTTGATCACTAGTGCATAGCAGAGTGACTTGCATGTCATATCTGTAATGATAATCATTTGTAGGTTGAATGAATGAATGAACGAATGAATGAATCTATGTATTTGGCTTTCACTGACAATTTTCATGGATTTCCATGATGAAGTAAAGAATTATTTACACACCAAAAGGCTCAGAATGTTAAGATTCTGTCCGACAATGAAGCCACATAATGAATCCTTTGAAATATCTTTCAACATAAATTCTTTAATATTTCCCCTTAAACAATTGTTTTTCTATCAAGGCATGTTTATCAGCCTAGAAAATATAAAAGCTAGTCCCATGAGGAATCCTAAGGAAACTTAGAAACTTTGAAGTAAGAGAAATTTTGGAACTTGAAGCCAGACCTCTTGGCCATTCAGTGCTCTCAGAATTTTCCCTACAAAGAGCCCTTAAAGCTTTCTCAAATCACATTTTCTCCTGAGGTTAATGACAGTAGTAGTTTATTGGGCAACAATATTGCAAAAGTTAATTCTTAAGCGAGCCTATACAAGAAGCCTTATGTTGCCTCTTTTTGTTGTTCAAGGGGCCAGGGATCACAGCGCAATTTAAAAACTTTGTTTTCAGCGGTTGTTGCTTTTGCAGGAATAGGCTTAATTTTCCTCCAAAAACACCCACCTTTTAAAATACCTTTAAGGGTAACCATTAGTCGTTCCCTACAACAACTCTGCACAACCACTTTTTTTAAGGTTTTTTTTTTTTTTTTCTTTGTTTTCTAAGTATCTGGAATTAGAAAAGATTGGTTCAATGTGAAGGAACCACAAATCTAGCAATTGTTTAATTCTCAAGCACCTGTATCCACCACTAGCTGTGCCTACGGAGTGATAATTTTTTATCGGATCTGATGACTTGGCGTCACCATCAGCACAAATAGTGACCAGTTGGGGCAAATGACTATGTGCTGAAGCTGTTCTCTCAAATCTCTTTCCACATGCAGCATCCATTTGCTCATAGACCTGATAACATCCCAGATGATTGCATTATTGCCACACTCTGTGCCTGTAACTAAGAGATAGAAGGTTCCAAATCTGTACCTTGAAATTTCATGTTTTCATTTGACAGTTGGAAAAAGTGATTAGTGTGTTCAGGGTCAAGTTGGATTCTCCAGGTCATTTTATATGTTCACAAAAACAGCTTCTGGGTTTCAGCTAGCATCGCTCCACAAGATGACCCAGGTGTCTTTATTGTAGGTTCCTTGGGGATTTTGCCTTTGTAGCTTTCTGAGAACACTTATCTGCTAGCAGTAAATAAGATAGCAGATCTCCTCAATTCCTCCCTGCCCTTTTAAGGCAGCTAATGGGATCAGAGCTGCTCTGTGTTTTTATCTGCCCTTCTAAGGTATCACCTGAGATAAGATATCAGGGTTTTCCCCAAAGCAAACCAAAAGGAAACACAAAGAAACACTCAAGGATGAGAAGCCAAGCTGGGTCAGGGTAACTTGTGCCTGTAGCTTACCTATTAATGAACCAGAGCCGAGATCCAATCATATGTCATGAGGAAGAGCAGGAAGCAAATAAATTCTAGTCACTTCAAATTAGCTCACTCAACAGGCCAGAAGCAAGTTAATTCTTAAGAATTTAATTCAGTCAATTGGCACTCAAACGAGGAGAGGCAGAAACAAATGGTGTATGCTTTGTAACATTGTTAACCTGACCCAAGCTCATAAGAGTGAATTAAATTTTTTAGTCTTCCCTCAATTCTTCAGTAGTGTATAGATACACATTTTTCAAATGGAAGCTTAGAGTTCTACTCTATGACCAGTTTCAGGTTCACCACCGCTTACTTGGATAATTTACTTAAACATTTTGTGCCACAGTTCTCTTATCTGTAAAATGGGGGTACTAATAATAGCAATCTTTAGAGGGTTAACAGTATGGTACATTTAATGCATTTGCTAATTTGCTAAGTACTTGATTGACAGGAGCTATCACTATGATTTCTGAATATTCATTCTCGAGACAACAATAGATAGGAATTTTAACACATTTCATCATTCGTTGGAGAGCCTGGTCTTCAATCAGCGATGGGAGTTCTTCCATGCTTAGAACACAGAAATAAATTTTGATGGATTAATGTCAGCATCTACCTATGTAACATTTATTTTCTCTACTATATTAGAACTGGATGTTTATTAGAATTTTATAATTTTTCCCCCTTTTTCTTTTATATAATCAATACTGGTATTTTACCCACTTAATAAAGAAAAAAAAATGTTGATCCTCGCATTTCTGCATTTTGATAATTCCCCTGAGCGCCGTGCCTCTGATTTCCCTTCTGCAAAGTGCCATCTGTGTGCAGGGGATCTTTTGTCGGCTCCTTCTGTGATTCACTGTGACTCTTTATTATTGCAACCAGGATGGCCTTTTTTTTCTCTCTCTCCTAATAAGGAACAGAACCAACATGACTGGGATCACTTTGAACGCTGGCATTTCTTCTGAATATAGTTCCAACTAGATTGTATTTTTATGCTGTGGGTGGAAATGCCAGATAAGAAGAAACAGATGAAGACAGATGAAAGGGTGAGATGGAATGGGGAGGTCAGTTATTTGGATTTCCTTAGGTGGGACATTTGTTGTGGAAATGGCAACCAGCTCTTCTAAAAAATGCACTTGGAGTTCAGTACCATTAACAATAGATAAAGAAAGGAGGCAAGTATCTACGTGGTGTTAATCTCACCCCTCACAAATAATGGCACTGGTGACATTTGACCATGTGACAGATGAGTGAGTGGAGAGCCCTGGGACTGTGATAGTGACAGTTTTCTTTTTCTATCCTTGTAAATTATTCAGCATTGGCACAGCACTGGGAAAACACAAACCTGAGAAAGGGTAGGAGAGAAAAGGAATTCTATTGCAAATGAGAATGGCTGCTGACAAGTCCATTAAAAAACAACCACCCAACATTCAAGCTGTGTCTGCTGCCTTCAAAATGTCCTTCAAAGGTTCGGTTCACTAACCTCTTTTAGATATGTAAGAAGGTGGCAGAGAAGAGAGGAGAACCCCTGTTAAAAGCATCCTATATTGGTCTCTGTTTCTGAGTGTGTCAGTGTCATTATCAAAGATCGGATGGTACTTCTCATGAGATCACCCGGGTTGCTAAAGTCCACTGTCGCAGCCACCATTTCCATCCCAGTAATTACATTCTGCTGACTGGAATGCTCCCTACTGTTTTGATTAGGTGCGATTGCCTTCCATCCCCTTCCATCTTCTGTGTTAGGGTTGCTACCCTGGTAGAGGTTGTTTTTCTGAATGTGGTTATGAAATTTCACAGATAAGTAAGTTATAAAAATGCCATGGCTCACTTAAAAAAATTAGAATACACTATTGGTTTCCGATGAACTTGTTATTATTATTATTTTTTCTCTGCTTGTAAGGGAGACAGGGCAGTCTTTCCCTCTAAACACTCTCAGCCAAAATGGGAACCCAGTGAGATCTCTTGGAATGAGGCTGTAAACAAGGATTCTGACCGGTGAGCCAAACCAGTTTGCATTGCCCCAAACTTCTCCCACTAACATCTGCAGTGCAGCTGGAAGCCCGAGAAACTGATGTTTTTACAGTGATTGTCCAGCAAGGGGGGCTAGAATCTACAATTCCATTTCTGTTGGAGGCGATCCCCCTCTGGTATATCCTGTAGAGAAAAATCATTGGTAACATCTTGTATTTCTATAATAGATTTTATGTGACATTTTGAAAATATTTTACATTAATGTGTGAAGCTTCCCTTGGTAAGGTATAATAAGTGAGCGCTTCATCTCCATTTTCTGGAAGGGTAAAATGATACAACAGCAGGCTCAGTGAGGAATAAATCTGCTGCAGTGTCATGTATGGCCCCCAGATGTTCTTTCCTCGGCCCCTCCTCCCCTGTGCTCTAACATTTTTCGCCCACAGTTTTCTCTTCATAACAATGGTATGATTTTCAAAGCATGTCCTTTATCAGCCCTTTCCTGCCAGGAAATTACACTAGATGGTAGTGGGAACATCACAGAATGTTGCATGGTTTCCTTTATGCAGTTGTGTTGATTAAATGGTAGCATGTCCACCCTTCCTGAGTGACCCACATCTTATTTTAGGATGCCGTGACTCTCCTGAGTTCTGCTACAGCTGAGCATCGCTAGTCTGGTACACCCTGAAATGTCAATCTTCTGAGGTCTCAATCTTTTACATTCTGTTTTGCAGTACCTACCTCCCATTCACTCTCTGCTCACTCACACATCCCCGTACACCCCAGTTTTGCCCCTGAACAAATGAAATATCTTTCAATTAGATCTAATTTAAAACTTTATTTATTTATTTATGAGATGGAGTCTTGCTCTGTCACTTGGGCTGGAGTGTGGTGGCGCCATCTTGGCTCATTGCAACCTCTGCTGCCCAGGTTCAAGTGATTCTCCTGCCTCAGACTCCTGAGTAGCTGGGATTACAGGCACGTGCCACCACACCTGGATAATTTTTGTATTTTTAGTGGAAATGGGGGTTCAGCATCTCAGCCAGGCTGGTCTTGAACTCCTGACCTCGTGATCTACCTGCCTCAATCTCCCAAAGTGCCGGGATTACCGGTGTGAGCCACTGTATCCAGCCCAAAACATAATTATTTTTGTTATTACTAATAGTTAAGCAGTAGAATACTAAAATCTGTTTTCTGATAAGCTAGGCCTGCCCAAAGAAAACTACTGGACCAAGTAACCAGGAGATAGAGACAATGCACCCTGGAACCTTAAGCTAAGTGTCTGTGACCACTATTTCAGTCCTTTAAGGGAGACATTTTCTTGAGGTTTAAGTAGAATTATGCCAGATAATTTCCACAAAATGTTAATCCTATGATATTTATCCTCTGAATTTGGATTTCTTTTAGGATCCTATATGGTTATAATTTGCCCAGCTCACCCCTTAGTGACCCTGGAAGACGGATCATGTTAACAGAGGAACTGTATCTGCTTTTTGCAGCAGACCAGGCAAGATTTAGCAATATCCAGAGCAAGTGAAGGTCTAGTCATCACTTTGTCAGAAATCAGAAGCTTTGTTCACCAAGGGCTTTTGCCTCAGCCAAAAGTTAAATGCTCAAAATGGTTACTAATGGTTAATTGCAATTTTTGTCTGAAAATTTTGAGACAGCAGCTTTCACAGGCTAGGTTTTAAAATGGGTGTGGTTGTGTAAGAAGTCTGGTCATTACTTTTTGCTGGGTATAGATCAGAACACAAAAGGAAGATGTCTGAGTGGGGCTTTAATTAGGCCTTCATTGGACTCTGCTATCTGAGTAGGGCAAGGAGGGCTCCAGTGTTTGACAGGAAAGAGCCAGACACAGGACTACCCTCATGCTCTTACACAATGGAAAGTATCTTTTACAGTCTCTCTGTCAGTAAAGATGAAGAAAGGTCCGTCTCTCTTCTTTTGTTACCCAGAATTCTTCAGGTCATACCAATGTGGGTTAAAATTAGGGCCACATTAACAGTAAAAAATGACTGCTGGTGTGAGTCCTCCAGCTTCTGATACTCCCTGAATGACTCGTGGGCTTCCCTCTGCAAATAGATTTCATCAGGTGCCCTCTGGAATGTTTCATGGAGAAGAATATCCTCTTCACAAGTCCTTCATACCTGCCAATACACCTTAGACTACCGCTGCTCAATTCAACTATTCAACAAATACCTGCAAAATACCTACTTGGTGTCAGACATTGTGCTAAACTTGTGAAACCGCTTTGTGACTATGATATGGGGTTAATCTAGATTCCTTGCTATACTTTGAAATCACAGTTGTTATTTATTTATTTATTTTTACTTTGGAAGTGCCTACTGTTTCAGAAAATGGAAAATTTTAATTGATTGGCATTCAAATACTAAACTATGATGCTGAGGGTAGCTATGCACATAGATAGAAATAATTAGGCCACAAGGTAAACTTTTCTGTTTCCTGCCTATTCTTACTCTTGTCAATTGACAAAACAATTGCAGATGAGATGATGCATTAGTGTCACTGAGGGCAAAATAATGCTCTCGTTTGTCCAGTCAAAAGTGAGGAAAAGAAAGTGTCTAAAGAATATCCATTGTGTAACTTCTTGGTAAAGAAAAAAAGGAAGTGTGATCTTCTCATTTGACAGGACACATAATGACTCTGTCATTTAGCCTCATAAACTGGTGAGCTGCCTTCGAATTTTTATTACTTGCTGCTGAATTAATTGAATTTTTAAAGTATTTCTACAACTCTGCAAACATCATTGACTATTTCCTAAGTTTAATGCCAAGCCCCTCAAGTGGATATCAGACCCAGTATCCCTGAGAACCCTCGTCTTCATCCCTCCTCATGACTGCAAATCGTGAAGGAACTTGGTTTCTGGGGAGGGTGACACGGGAGACTCACTACCAAAAAATATTCCACAAATTAATTTCAGAAAAATACATTTCCCTGAATTGTAAATGGGGGAACACAGTTTCATAGGCATATAGATCTAAAATGCACTTCGTTTTTCATTTTAGATTATATCTGTGTGACGGAAAAACAGTTGTTCAAGGTGATGCATGGCAATGGATCTTAAAGAGAAAAATAGACTTGAGGCCTTATCAAAGCTGCAGAAATTAACCGCAGAGAGAGCTCGTATCCAATCTGCCTGAGCAGGTTTGAGGTTGCTATCAGCTTTATATTTTTATGAGGCTGGAGAGGTAGGTTACTCTTCTTTTGTTGAATGAGTGGTGTCTCTCATCAGAGTTTGTGTCCAAGAGATGACAAAGTGCAATGGAAATCGTGTTTCTGCTCTCTTATATTGTGTAGGGCAGAGACTGGTAGAAATGAAGAATTGTGGGGGGGTGCGTGTGTGTAAGAGAGAGACACACACACAGAGAGACAGAGAGACAAAGAGAGATCGTGTGTAGATTGCATTATTAGTAATTTTGTCATGATTTTTTGTTTATTCAGGATATATTTTCTGAAAGACTTTTATAGCCCATATAGCACCCTAATGTAACCCAAAGTTACTTTTTAAAAATTTAGCTTAAAGATATGTTTCGAATGATATTTGATAACCAAGATTAATGGACCTTTAAAAAAAATTTTTTTTGAGACAGGATCTTGTGCTGTTGCCCAAGCTGGAGTGCAATTGTGCAATTATGGCTCACTGTAGCCTTGACCTCCTGGGCTCAAGTGATCCTTCAGCCTTGGCCTTTAAGGCATGTGCCACCCATGTCTAGTGTTTTTATTTTGGTAGAGACAAAGTCTTACTATTTTGTCTAGGCTGATCTCAAATCCCTGAGCTCAAGCAATTCTGCTGCCCGGGCCTCCCAAAGGGCTGGGATCATAGGCATGAGCTACTGAGCCCAGCCTGGCTGGACCATTTTTTTTTTTGCACTTGGTGCCCTGTGCTGTGTAGAATTTGGGACTTAACTGTATCCTCCAGTTACCAGGTCTTTGAGGAGTAATAGACTTAGCCCTTCTCAGAGATGGCTGAGAGCCTGAGAGGACGCTGAGTGGTTGAAGATCTAGATGCTGTCCAGGGTTGTCTGAGATAGCAAAGACCAAGAGGCACTGCAAAGTGTGCTAACAGGAAAAGGTCTTAGCTATGAAGGACTTTGGGAAAAGTGGATGCTTTCACTGCCAGGAGGGTATTATCTAGGAATTATTATCAGCTAAAGTGCCAACTGCCTCAACACCACCATTCCAGAGGCCAGACAGGAAGCTTCCCCTTACTACAGCTCATATAGTGTCTGCCTAGAACTAGGTCTCTGCACTTATGTGCCATGCCAGTAGGTCACCCTTGATCTGCTGGTACTGATATTTGCTTTTGTTGTATTCTTTTTGAGAAGCAAGAGTGATAATTTCCTACCAGAAAGTTTATAGACTTGGACTCAGATTTTAAGTTCATTTCCCAACAATTACAAAGACCCAGACATCTGATACCCATTTGGAAGTATACAGCCAAGAAAACCTGAGTTCAGAGTTAGACAAGAAATGCATTTTTGTATGATATTTTTGAGTCTAGTAGATGTGCGTCAAATCAATCTTTTAAATGCTACAGTCCCCACAGTTGCAGATCGGTTGAAACCTCTGGAACTTGCCCTTTTCATGTGGAGATTCATGGAGTCTAAATTCACTCTTGGCTTCTCCAGTCCTCTTCACACCCTTGCCTAAGTCAGAGTGAATGTTATGATCCAAGTTTGATACTTTGGCTTTTTCATAAAATCCAGCCTCATTTGGCATCCTCTTTCGGTTGACTGGAGCCTTCCTTAGTAACTGGCTTGGGTGTCCTGGTCCTCCTAGGACTGAGGCCTTCTGTTCTCAACTTACATTTTCTCTTCTTCCCTTCAGTTCTGTGTTTATGTATTCATCCATTCTCACGCTTCTAATAAAGACATACCCAAGAATGGGTAATTTATAAAGGAAAGAGGTTTAATTAACTTATAGTTCTGCAGCACTGGGGAGGCCTCAGGAAACTTATAATCATGGTGGATGAGGAAGCAAACATGTCCTTCTTCACCTGATGGCAGCAAGGAGAAATGCTGAGCAAAAAAGGGAAAGATTGCTTATCAAACCATCAGATCTTGTGAGAATTCACTCATGATAACAGCATCATGGGGGTAATTGCCACCATGATTCAGTTACCTCCCACTTGGTTCCTCCCACAACACCTGGGGATTATGGGAACTGGAATTCAAGATGAGATTTGGGTGGGGACACAGCCAAACCATATCAGTTTCTAAAAGTCTATTATGAATTTGGGAATATTGAATATTTGTAGTTTCCCTTTTGATGAGTTTTACCCAGTTTCAGAGACACCTTGCATGTTGTTCTGCTTTTTGGAAATAACACGAACACAGATAAGCTACTTTTAAATATGTCTAATTAAAGTTCTTAGAGTTGCCATTTGTAGGTTTGTCCCCACAGTCCCAGCCAGCTAACACTTCATCTTCTTTCTTCTGAAAATGGTAACCTCAGTTTCTTTTGGGAGACCATTTCATTTCTGTGTGGCTTTGGGTAATGTTGATACCACATCTACCTCCACATTAGACATGTGACCCAATACAATTAACACATTCAATTTCCTGGCCAAAATGATTGGTTCAGATTTGGCAATATGACCAAATTTAGTCCAATAAGAAAAAAGAGTTGGTATTTTTGTTCAAATTATTGCTCGGGTGTCTGAGGGAGCACTCTCTTTTTCACTTAGCTAACACAGAGGAATATAGGACAAAGAGACATCGTAATTGTGAATCCTTGGTGACACTGGCCAAGCTCTGTTATCTCAACCATGATTGAATTATGCTACCTCTATTCTTTCCAGTTATATTTGCTAATAAGCTATTTTTGTCCTTGTCAATTCGAGTTGAGTTTACGGATACTTAAAAACTATTGACTATTTCAGGTCTCTTTTCCTCATGACTGAGGACTGGTGAGAGTATCCTCTTATTGCTGTTTTACTGTGTTTGGACTTACTGTTCAATCACATCAAAGCTACAGATAGGAGGATAGAAATGTAAGCCACAGGCTGGCTACAACCATTGCAGGATGAATTATCCCAGGAACTAAAGTGCCAGACAGTCTGCTAGAGTCAAACTAAACAGATTTTTTTTTTCTTTTGTTATGTTGAAAAACCAGAACCATTCCTTATCCTGCTTCCACTTCCCATAAATGGCATGCCTGGAATAATGGACAGGGAAAGTATGAGACACAGGCCTGCTCTCCCCATTAGACTGTAAAAGCTCCTTAAGAAAAAGTGCTTTATCTAGTTTCCTATCGTATTCCCAGAAACTAGACTAGTACCTGGTACAGGGCAGATATTCAGAAGTGCTGGCAGGATGAACAAGTAGAAAATGCTTATGATAGTGGTGCCTATGTATATACATGGCTCCACTTTTTGGTCTCTTCATCTGGGCAGTCTTACTACCCTAAAAGTTGTCTTAAGACTTGTGTGGTATTTGTGCGATATGCCTATCAGTTACGGTTACAACCACAAGCAAGTTCGCAGGGGCCAGAACAACAAGAATGCGACGAACTTCAGAATGTACAGAAATGAACTTTCTAAGCTTCCCCTGCTCAAAGGATCCTGAAGTGCTGTTGATCTGGGAGGCACTTTCTCTCCTTGTGTCAAAAATTGAAATAAAGGACAATTATCAGAGGCCCAGCCTGGAGCTAGATGATGTTTAACTCTCAGTTGTCTAAGTGGCAATGGGGGTCTAAGGGCTTCTTTCTTTCAGGGCCTTGGAACACTCAGATACGCTGCTTGTTCCATATTTAGCCAGCTGCAGGCCATGGGGGCTTAGCATAAGGGAGAAAAGATGAAGATTGCTTATATTTTGTGAAACAGAGAAGCTCAAATCTTCTGCAAGAGGGATTATTGTGCAGGCCCAAGAAGTGTGAGATGAAGTGCAGAAAGGCTGGAGCTGGGACTCGGCCTCCAGCTGGAGCTGTGGCTGGCTCCTTGGTGGTCATGCTTTCATGGCACATCATCTATTAACTTTGTCAAACCAATCACGATGCTTCCTAGGTTATCCGTACTGATAGTGGGGCAGAATTAATTAGGCGAACACAATCTCCAGGCATCCCAGAGACCACAGACCCTGTAGGGTCTATTAGCTCCTTCTTATCCCAGTCACTCTCTCCAGTCCGGATGGTTATATCTGAATAAAGGAGAACAGAAGTGAGGGCACATGTAGCTGAGAGTTGTGTCAGGGCTAGGACCGGGCCCAGAGCTGCTGGGGCAGGACCCGGGTGTTCAACAAGAAGTTTTTCTTGTTGAGGGGTCAAATGGAGTGAAAACCCAGCTCAAGATGTTCAGGAAAGACGTACTGGGCCTTTTTGTGATTGGAGGTCAAGTTAAATGAAAGCAAAGTCTTCCCTCTCAGTTCTCTCTCCTCCTCCTGTGTCCTGGCAGCTAGACTCTAACTAGGGAAAACTTCAGATTATTAGCAACAACCTAAACAATGGCATTCCTCCAAATCATGATAAAACTCTAGGGAATCTTCAAAATGTGCATCTTTTCCAGGATTTGAGTTGTTCTCAGGGCTGGACAAAAGGGCATGAACAGAACAGCTTTGTTTTCTCTGACTTACAGAAAACTCTCTTGAAAATCAGGGCAGTCATGGGAGTTTTGCTGAGGCCACAGTACCCAGTTGCATGAATGCTTGGGATGGTGCAGAGGCCGTGCTGGCTCTGCTTAGCATACAGCTGAGACAGGTTCTACACCCACTGCATAATGTGAAGAAGAGAGGCAGGCAGGGGCGGAATTCCCTGCTCTTGGCAACTCAGTTGCCACCGTGCTACTTGTTGTAGGATTTAAGACATTCCTAAGGAAGAAAGAAAAATAATGCCATTTAAAGTCCAGATAGAATCTAAAAGTCAAAGAGAGAGAGAGGGAATACTTTTTAAAATTGTTCTAAAAAACTCCAGTGCCATGGCTGAAATTTTTTGGATATACTAGTTTTCTCACATAAACAAATAAGCAAAAGGGTAAAAGTCAAATAGGGCATTGAACTGCATTACTCAAACCACCTGGATTCCCCACAGAAACTCTGTGTTACCAACTATCAGCTCTGTGGCTGTCGTGAGATAGGGAATTATCCGGCTTCTCTGAGTCCTCTTTCTTAATTTTTTTCTCTGAATTCCTCTTCTATCTCATCAGGTTTTAGCCATTGATCTCTGTTCTCCTCCTATTAAGACTCTTTCACTGACTAACGTATTTATTTATTTGAGTTGTTCTCAGGGCTGGACAAAAGGGCATGAACAGAACAGCTTTGTTTTCTCTGACTTACAGAAAAAATATTTGACTATTTATACCATTGGCAGTTGGCTTTATTTCTGGTTCTGGTCTTGTTTTGAAATTATTACCTTTTCTTTCTCCAGTTGCTGTCATCACAAACTCAACATGTTTATAATAAACTTGGTATTTGTCTCATCCCAGCCCTGGCTTCTATTCTGATTTCTGTTAATGATATCATAATATTCCCAGGTACTCAGCCTCTAAACAAACAAACAAATAAACAAACTGACTTAGTTCTTTATATCCTATTGTCAGTCATTGTTTTCTATTAGCTCTTTTTATCTTTTCTTTTTCTTTCTTCATTTCTACTGCCACCCCACAATTCATCTGACAATTGAGTTGTTAAGTTTGAACCATATAAAATTGCTATTGTTTTATGTCAAACATGGCCAGATAGTGGCAATTTCAAATGGTTCATTCTAATACAGTAGCAACTCAGAGCTGTCTCTCTGGATTTAGGAGAAATAAATGAAGTTTAGATCCTCATTCCTTTAGGAAATGGCTCAACCTTGTCTTAACTCTCAACATTTGAAGCATTTTCTGCTGCTCAGAGTGCATTGAAGAGTCTTGGCTTTCAAGTTGTACCTAAACAGTTAATTCAGCCATTCCTGTGGCCATGTATCTTACCATCCTCCCAACAGCTCCACACCCAAATTTGGGACAAGAGGCTCTGGGAATATATTTCCATGACACCACTTCAATTCTCTTTGGGAGTAGCAATGGAATAAATTTTTAATCAGTCAACCAGGGCTTTAATGCCTGTACTTTGCTTACTTGCTTCTGCCAAAAAGAAAAGATTTTGCAAGGAGGGCATACGACTCCATTTGCTTTGCCCTCTGCTCTGACACAGTCAGCTGGCCTTCAGGGCACAGCTTAAGGCCCATCTGTTCAATCAAGCTTTTGCCTGATTGACATGGGAGAATCATCCAGGTGAGGGGGCCCCTTAGATTATTATCTTCTTCCCTTTGTACATGCAACCAGAGACTTCTGGTGCTGCAGCCTCCTCCAAGTGACCTAAATGAACGAATGCATAAACAATGTTTTCCATACCAATTACATCCATTTCAAAAACTTCCTCCTCAAATCCTTGGTGGAACAAATCAGCATATAAATATATACATAAATAATAAATCTAAAATATTTTAAATGATAGCTTCAAAAAGTTCTTCCTGCTTTAAAAGCAAAGCTTTTCACGTTTAAGACAAGCTCTCCTATTCTCATTTCAGTTGAAAAGATGAGAATGAAGTATTTTTCAGAAAATATTACTGTTTGCCTAAGCATTTTAAAGTTTTTATTATTCAAACAGAAGTGAGCCTAGCGTAATAAACTTCCATTTACCTGTCATTCAGTTTTTATAATTCTTAACACTTTGCCAATCACATTTTGTCTATTCCCCCCGCTATATTTTCTTGTAATATTTTAAAATATATTAGTCGATTTTGTTTGTAAATATTTCAGTATGCATATCTAAGTGATAAAGGCATTTAAAAAATATAACCATCCAATCACTTTCATGCCTGAAAGCTTAATAGTAATTATTTATTCATTTAAATGCCCAGTGTACATTCAAATTTCCCTGATTATCTCAAAGTTCCACCTACTGCAAATAGTTATGTCTCTAAAGCCCTATTAATTTTTAACAGTGCCCTTCCTTGCCCACTGTTTCTATGACATGAAGTCACCATTTGTCCATCAGCACTTTCCACTATGAATTTGACTAATGACTTTGTACAACAGTGCTTAACTTATTATTCCATCACCCCTGTCTTCTGTAAACGTGTAGTCAGATCTAGAGACTTTTTTCGAATTCAGGTTCAATATTTTAAGGAAGAATATTTAGTAGGTGATCCTGCAGATTTCCTACTTCCTCATCTCAGGAGGCATATAATATCTGACAGTCCTACTTGAGGTTGCTAAGATTAATCAGAGGAAACGTCAAGACCTCTATCTTAGACATGCAAGAAAGCCTGAAGGGTAGTGCACACCCACCCATTCAACAGATATTTCCAGAAAGCAAACTTCAAAGGCCGTGCTGAGTACTTGAGGACAATTGAGAAGTGGAAGTCTCACATAGGGCATTTGCCTTTAAGAGATTTATATCCCCGTGAGAGAGGGAGTGGGATAAGAGACCAGCAAGAGACGAACAAGTGATGTAAGGTTTAGAAACAGTACAAACAAGGTACAGCAATGGCTAATAGCCAGAAGACTTTTACAGATGCTCTTTGGCATAGGAATACAAAAATGGGAGAACGGAATGTGATGAGGCAGTTTCCCCTGAGGGAGTGGGCTGTAAGCTAGATTTGAAGGATCAGGAGGATTTACCAGGTAATGACAGAGAGAGACGTGGGTACATAAAACGGCCGAGTGAAAGACCAGCCAGAGAAAAACACACAGGGGGCTCTGTACTAAAGTGCGTAAAGCACACACTTTAGTACAGTTTGTTTCATTAACACCGCTTTCTTCATTATCTCTGTACTTGAATAAGTACCTGTGTAAAAAGGCACTCAGCAGGTATCAGTAATGACTGTAGCTGTCTGAATCAAGTGCTCATTGTGTCAGGGTCAAATGCTTTGGCGGATGGGCTGAGGGGTGACCTTATTTAGGGCAGCGGTTTTCAAAGTTAGTAAACTTGTTAAAAGTGGAGACTGCAAGCCTGACATTGAGAGATTCTAGTGTCCTGGGTGGGACCCAGGAATTTGCACTTTTTAAAAGCACTCTAAGGGAGGCAGATGCAGGTAGTCCAGGAACTACATTTTTGAGAAACGCAATCTACCGGAATGTGTTGGGTAAGAGCAGACAGTCTGCTTCTGGGGATCAAGGGAATTTTCTGAGCCTGCTCTATTAGTGATGATGATATGAACATTCATATGCCGGGAGCCATGCTAAGCTTTTCACATGCATTTTCACATTGAATTTCCACAGTACCACCCACAGAGTTAGACACTATTTTTATCCCCATTTTAGAAATGAGAACACAGGCTGAGAGGAGCTAAGATCACCCAGTAACACGGAAAGCAAAAATTTAAATCCAGGTGTATTTGGTCCCAGAAAGCAGGCTCCTAACTATAATTCTAGTTTGATCTTGAGACAGAGACACTCTATTGCAAATAGTGACGATGTTTTATCTCTCTAATCATCTTATCTATAGTATTCTACAGCACCATTTTAAGGGGATGTACCCACTCTCCTGGTGCCATAGGTTTTGCTGTCGCCTCTGGCAAAGGGTCATGTTTTAGATACATTCTTTGCATATTAAAAAAATAAGACTCTATGGCAGAAATATTAATTCTCAAGTGACAGATAAAAGATAAATTATGAGGCTGCTATTTGTTCATAGGTCAAGAGCTCTCCCCCAGTCATACCAGTTCTTTCTCATTCCCTAGTAGATGTGAAAGTCTGTTCTCCACTCTGTTTGCAGCAGGAGAAAAGCTATGATTTCTGGAGCGTCTCAGTCAATAGCCCCAAATAGAGTGTTTCCAAAGATTTAACTTGCTTTTCTCACACATGGCTTCAGTTAAAGAGATGGAGCTGGGGTTGAAACTGTAACTATTTCAGGAAATGAAATACAATTTTATATTTTCATGGGGTCTGTAAAATACTTTATGGCATCCTAATACTTGTATATATATTTATATATGTGTGTGTGTGTATACACACACATATATATAATGTGTATATACATATATATATATTTTTTGTTCCTTTGAAATTTATAATACACTTTCATTGGATGGAAGCTACAAAGCTGAAGGGGAATTCAGCGCCTTTGCAAACATTTCAGTTACAAATAAGTGTGTAACAAGACTTTGATGTAATGTCAAAATCTTTGTGGTTGAGTAGAGGGTTGGATCAGTTACGATAATGGCAGCCCATAATTCGTTTGAAAATATACCTCCTATAAAAATAGTTGGGGGAAAAAGAACTACCTAAACTTGCTAGGTTGCTTGGCTTGACTCAAATGCTATCATATTTACTTAAAGAATATTCATTTATACATGTGCTATTTATTCTTTGTGTCTAGTGAGGTGAATAGGAGTTTTGGGGAAGACAATGATTTCACAAGAAAGGCTGGATTTGCTCTTTACATAAAATAGCAAGCTGCCATTGAACTACCCGATTCTGGCATCCCCATGCAGAGATATACACTTTAACTACAAAACAGCATGTTCTGAGTCTGTGTTTTCTCTGGATAGTAGTAGCAGGAACACAGTGTTCATTTAAATTAAACCAGTTCCTTGGATAATAACAAAGTAATTAAAGAAACCACCAAGGAAAAAGAGCCAATTTATTTGAATCCTGTTCATAAAAACTACATCAAGAGCCTGAAGGTACAAAATAATGTGGATAAGATGGCAGATTGATGATTTTTAAAAATTCTGCGTGGGATGCTTCCTGATATTAATTCAAATGAGTATCACTCATTTGAAAATAATACAAGATGCAAAATTTTTATCCTTCTTAAGAGAAATGAAATTCTATTAAAATACTCAGATAAGAAATTGCCACATAGCTCGAAGTCCACTTGACCTCTAGCAATACCTTAACATCAGAACATTATGATTTATTCATATTTTCTACACTCCCTTTGGAATAGAAAGGCCTTTGTCTTTAATGCTTTCAAGAGTTAGAAATTCATACTGATTTATCCTACATGATATTACCTGAATTATAAAGAGATTTTTTGTGGCATCAATGAGTTTTCTATTTTTGCCAGTAACAAAAATCTAATGCAGTTGAAAATGTGGATCAGACTCATATTACCATTAAGCACTGAAAGTTATTTTAAAAGAAAAGCACCTCAATAAAAGACCTCTCACCTTTATCTCCACCAGTGCAATGGTCAGAAATTAAATCACAGCCCCCATAGAAAATTTCACAATTGCCCTTTGTGCATTTTAGCAAATGACTGCTTCTTTCTGAAGAGGAGTGAGCATTCCCTGCCACATTCTGCTTCTCCTCATGAAATATAGGGGCCATGTGGATTTCATATGTCAATGAAGGAAGCGAAGAAAAGCAGGTAATGGGGAGAGTCTGCCTATGCAAGGATGGCGACTCTGTCTTTGAAGAACAATTTACAGAAAAATATGTAGGAAGAATGTAAAATGAACTAATGTCAGAGAGGAAAAAGATATATAAAATAGCCAACTTGCCCAACAAAATGAAAAGAGCTTAAAACTTTATTCCGTAAAGTAATAAAAATATGCTTCAGATTACTGTCACGGCCAGTTAAATCGGAAGAAAAAAGCAGACAGTAAAGTTATACATGAAAATAAAGGAAAAAGGAGATAGGTGAAAAACAAGGAAAATGGACTAGGAAGGTAGAACAAAAGGAGGAAGACAGCAGGACCCAAACTGGAAGAGGAAATCCAGGAGGAAGCAGGAGAATATCACGGAACAGGAAGAATCAAGTGAGCCTTCATCACCTTTACCCTGCAGTCCCATCTCTTCAATACAACTTACCCCACCCCTCAGAGCAATTGACTGATCCCCTTTGAGATTCCAAACTCTCCATCTTACGAGTCCCTCGTGCCCTTTGGTGGGCTCAGCCCTTTACCTACATTCAGCCCCACAGGAATGACTGCTTTAAACAAAACGCAGCCACAAGGAAGACTGTGAAGAGAAGGGACCCAAGATGTATGTCTTACCTATGGATTTTTTTTCTTTTCCAATTTGTCGCATGGCTTTTGTTAAGCTAAAATCAGAGTTAGTTTATAGACATTTACTTTTAGAAAATTTTTCCCAATTGACATAACATTTATCTAAGAGCAGAAACGAGTATGGTTCCCTGCTCATTCTCTAATACTTTTTAGGTTTCTAAGGTTTAAGTGTTCTTGATATTTTATCCAAAGGGAGTTTTATATTAGAGATCCCTATTAATTTTCTGTAAGTAATTTTTGTTTATTAGTATGTATAAGAAGCAGCTTATATTTCAAAGGGACATTCTTTTAGTAATTTCTTGTTCAGAATCCTTGGCTGTTTTGTTTTTCCAAATCCTGTGACAGAGCCTGAATCTACCATGGATCATAACTTTTCTTAGTTTGTTTATTGCTCCTTAAAAGCAAGCTAAACAATCTGCTATGTTCTTGAAGATTCTGATGATGCAACATTAAGCTCTGCAGACATGCTAACAGTCTCTTGTTGGTAAGAAAGAAAATTGCAAAAATAGGCTGGCCAAACTTCAAAATGTTGTATGAGAGAGTCATAGATTTATATTTTCAAGACTAATAGGAATTCTCAAAAGAGGATCCTGAGCAATGAAACAGTGTCTCTGGAATATTTTTCTGGATAACACAGCCAATCAACATTTAATCAATTTCTACTAAGTTCAATAAACTGTATTAAATCCTGAGGACTTAAAATTGAATTTAAGTATTGTTTCTACCACGAAGGATCTTATAATCAAATGAAGGATTAATTGAAAATCCACTCTAATTCTTCCAGCCTGCTGTTTTGTTTGTTTTTGAAATGTTAGATAACATCTATCTCAAATTTGTATCTGCAACCTAATTTTGTCCAGAGTAATTTTTGCTTCAGTAACTAGGCATCCAACCCTCTACTCAGACTGAATTAGGACTTGACTAAGTCATTTGTGGTGTGACAACTTATAGCAAACATTCCATAGCATATGGACAAGATAGAGCCCTGATTCTGCCTGTTGTTTTTTTCTGTGTGCTGAGGTGCATTGTAGAGGTACCGTCTCAGGCATAGTGTTTAAGGACAACAGGGATTATCAGCAATGGGAAAGTTCCAGAGAAATGACTGTGATAGAAGGGAGAACCTTAAAAAACAGGACACAATCCACATGCCATGCAAATAGTTTGCGATCAATGGACTACCTCTGATAAAGAATATTAGCACAATGGGTTATATATCATACATCATAGTTTCATATATGATGGGTTAGGAGTGTCATTACTAGAGCTGGACTTCCGACGCTGCTACCTCTAGCAATGGGAACCTAGGTGAGTCATTTAATCCCATGATACCTCAGTGTCTTTAACTGTAAAATGGGAATTGTTTTTAGTCAAATGGATGAATGCTAGTAAATTACATTTGCGGTGATTACTCTGTGGTACCATAAGGCCCTTCTACTCAGCACTCTGTGGTACCACAGAATAAGCACTACAAATGTTAATTTCTCCCCCATTCTCCAACTCTTATTGTATTTAACTGGCCTGACCCTAGGGTGGATGATGATCGATTAAATTATTCCTGTAATGGCTATCTTAGACTGTTACATGTGACTCATATTCCTTTTCTATTGCTACTGTAAAAATTATCACAAAATAAAAATAACATGTGTATTATGTGAGAGTTCTGGAGATTAGAAGTCTGAAATGGCGCTAATTGTGCTAATATCAAGGTTTCTGCAAGGCTGTGTTCCTTCTGGAGGCCTTAGGTGAGAAGGGGTTTCTTTGCTTGTTTAAATTGCTAGACGCTTCCTGTATTCCTTGGCTCATGCTCCCTTCCTGCATCTGAAAGCCAGTGCATGGCATCTCCAAATTTCTCTCTGACTCTTACTCAACTGCCTCCCTTTTTCACTTAGAAGGACCCTTGTGATTAATTGGTCTGGTCCACTCTAAAATAATGTTCACATCATAATATCCCTAAATTAATCACATTTGCAAAGTCCCTATTACCATGTCAGGTAAGATATTCACAGTTTTCAGGGATTAGGATGTGGATATCTTTGGGGCAACCATTATTCTTCCCACCATAAATATGGGAAAGTTTCTGAAACAATGCTTATGTAGTCCCCAAAATGATAACTGTTATAACTATTACTTTTATTGAATGGAAAAAAATGAGGTGTCATAGTACTCCTTTGAATTTGTATTATTTGAATATTTATTATGTTCAGACATTATTGTCATTCATTCAACAAACATTTGTCTAGCAACTTGATCATCTTTAAGTAGCCAAACCAAACCAAGCCAGCTTTCTTCTCAATTATACTGAAGGATCAGTAAAGAAACTCAGCATCAGAGTATTATTCAAAGATTTAGTTTCTTGTCAGAAACACTTGAAGGGCTTGAGTCTGAAGCTTGTATGTTGTGCATCTCTGTTTCTGCTATATGAAATTGAACAAAGAAATTTGAGCCAATTGTCAGAGCCTCTGACTTAAAATAGACAGGTTTCTTGAGGTGGGAAAGTGGAAGAAATTTAATAATACTTGTTCAATAGGTGAGAAGGTCTTTACTTTAGTGCTTCCCAATCAAGAAAGTATGATCACTTCAGAGAAAGAGCAGCAGGTTTAACCTGCATACTTAGATTTGAATATGTAGAATGAAAATTAGAATGGTGTCAGCATATCTTAGAGAATGAGGCTGAGAAACCAGCTATTGTCACATGAACCTCAGGAGGCTGAGGCCCTTGCTTTGAGTTGGATGTGGTTCATAACTTGTTAGTTTTCACTTTACATATCAGCTAACCAGTCTCATTTTAGGAATAGACAGTGCTTCCTTCTACCATCCTGTCACTTGAAGTTGTGTGGTGCTTTAAGAATTCAGATACTGTGCAATATAATTTCAATATCTGAATTAATTTGAATAGGAAGAACAGTTAAACATAGATCGTTCACAGATTATTTCCAAAGGCAAGACCTTATTATTGCCATCTCACATGTCACTAGCTGCTGAATGACAACACGCATCACATTTCATGGAAATAAAAGGAGAAGCTCCTTTGTTGTAAATTCATTCATACACTCTTGGGAAATTACAACACACACAGATGTAAATCAGCGTCTAATCCAAGTCCCAGCGTGGACCGGGCAGGAGAGGTGGCAGGAGTCAGGGGAAAAAGAGAACTATGGTAGTGCCAAAGAAAAGAAGAGAACATCTTGTTTCTTCGGTCAGGTTGGACCATTTATATGTAGTCTTGGACACCACCTCATCTCCATGTGTGGAATGCTCCCGTTTCTTCCTGAAGTTGGAGTGGAGGGTGACCCTAGTTAAAGAAATCCCTGGCAAGACCTTCCTGGTTTAAAACAATAGGGCTTCATCTCACAGAGGGGGCTTGTTTCTAAGCTGCTCCTCTGGGAGTCTCTGTCTACTAGGCACGGATTCCTGCAGGCAAGAGATTTGGCAGGTCGTAGAAAAGTTATTAGTAGACTTCCTTAAAAGTCTCTCTGAGTATTGCACTTCCAGAGATACACAATTCCCATGAGACTAAGTACCCTTTTGGGTCTGGGTCTTGCAGTTAGCATCCTTTTCCTGAGCACGTTGGGAAGCTTCTATTCTCTCTCTCAAGCTGCCTCTGCACAAGCTTGTTTCTGCATGAGCATCTCATGGGCCAGGTAAGGTGGAGATAGTGATGCTTTACTGCTTCTGTTCAGCTGCTTGCTAGATAGAGTCTCCAGTGCACTGCCTACAGATTTCCAATGCCACCCTATTAGCCTAATCACAGTATAATTTTACTTGGATGCAAAATTAGCAGCAGAATCTTATTTTACTTTTAGCTTCTAATTGGCAGCAGTCACATGCTTTTATTAAACTATTCCAATCAAGTCTCCCCAGCATCATACATTCTGCTTATCACTAGGCCCACCTGCAGCCAACTCTCTTCCTGGCCTCTTATCAGCAAAGCCAATTACTTTCTCATGTGCTTGCTTTGTGGCTTTGCTTATAGACTCCACCACACCTCCACAACTAAGACCGCAGGGTATTAGATAAATTCTATTCCTTATCCTAACTCCTTCCCTACATGAGTTACTACCTTGAGGTGGTATATGAGTCCTGGTCTGTCTTCCTCTCTACAAAGAAGTTTTATTCGTGTGTGTGTGTGTGTGTGTGTCTGTGTGTGTGTGTTTTGCTTTCCTGGGTCTATTTATTGTTTTCCCCTCTTTTTACTTCATTGCTGCTTTCTCTTACTCCTTTTTTCTCTTCTATTCAATAAAGTTTTGAAAGCCTTTGTTAACCCTCAATTAAGAATGACTTTTAAAACATGTAATAGTTCCCCACAAATTCCTGTCCTAAACAACTCAACCTTTTTAATAATTGTTTTAAGTTTCTAGGGCAGTAGTATTAAGTAATGAGAGAAAACAGGCATTTTAACATCAGAGGTGAGTCTGTCACTCACTAAGTGGGTAGATTTAGTGCTCTCATTAGTTTGCCTGAGCCTCAGTTTTCCCATCTTTCAAATGGGCCCATTATGCCTGCTTGCAAGGGTATAAGGATTGCTGGGCTGTGAGGTGGGACCTGCTGAGACCTGTCAGTGTTCACTGTGTTAGCTTTCTAGCTCTTCAAGGTTTGGCAAGTATTTTTTTAAGCACTCAAGTAGTCAAGAAACTTTGGAGGATTGGAAAAATGAATAAAGTGACCCGTGACTCAAAGAAACTTGTAATCTAGCAAATAAAAACAGAAACAGCAATGTCAAAACCAGATTTAAGAGAAACAGAACCCTGCAAACCAAGCAATTAATTGACTTAAACCTCAAATACATTATAACAGAAAAGAATATTGCCTTCCAGTAATAACATTGTAAAACTAATTATTCACCCTTATTTCCCCTTTCCTCTTTACCTGGAATATACCCCTCAAGAAACCATACAATTAACAGCAATACTACCAACAGTAACATAATTAATATCTGTGAAGCACTCTGAGGCAATAAAGTGGCATAGGAAATCAAAATGGTATCTATGTAATATTCATATTAAATTTAATAACTATTTAAATATTTATAAATTATCTGGCATTTTATATTTGCAAAATGCTTCATGACCACTTTTTATTAATTATTAGACACTACTTACCCCTTGGCACTCAAGTTTTCAGATGCAGCAGTACTGTTTTTTTTATAATTGTTAATCTTAAAGAAACATTTAGCTTTATCAAGCATTTTTCTAAGTTCTCATATATAAAGTATTGGACCACATGGAAGAATAAAGAAACTTACCAATGATAGACATAATGGCATGTAATATATTACCATCATTTTAGAGTTCAGAAAAGTGAAATAATGCATTTAAGTTCACAGAACTAGTCCTATCAATGGCTGGGTGTGTAGAAGTCCTGGATTAGCTTAATCCCTGGGGTTTTATTTCTGGATATAAGGAGGTCAGAATGTGTGGCTGTGCTAACTGGGTTAGTTAGAACCATAATCTGGTGACTGAATCTAAGCAATATGTTTGAATTTCTCCTGGGTCTGTATAAATCTGTCCTATATAAGAGGAATAGTGCCTGGAACTGCTGAATGAAGTCCAGGTTTACATAAAGAAATGAATGTTTTCATACTAAATGTACTTCACCAAATGGGTCATGATGTTTTGAAAGCAGCCTCATTTATGGTTTGCCCTCTACTGCCTGTGTGTTCAGATGCCTTTGTTTCTGCACTGTGAGGATATGGGCCACATGGTAGAAGTCTATTTCATGTTCATTTCCCTATATCAGACTCTAGCCAAAATCTGGGAACTATATCTTACTATACTTTGTATTCCCCTTCCACCTGGATGATGCTTGGCATATATATAATACACACACACACATATATATGTATATATGATATATATATGTCACATATATGATATATATGTGACATATATATGACATATGTGTGTGTGTGTATATATATATATGTGTGTATATATATATATAAAACATACATATGCTGTCTATATAGTATAGATGGTAAATCCCAGGCAGGCACAGGGATCTCATTTGACTCTATAAAGTACAGTGTTTTGCCTTTAAAGTAGTTTGTCTTTAGAGTATTACAGTGCTTTTGCTATACCAAAGGTTCAATGGATATTTAGTTTATGAATAAGAAGAAATATATGCAGACATTTATTTGCTTGTCATGATGCATAGAAATATCAGTTTTATAATGTTATCTGATATAAATCAAGAAAACACTGATGAATAGCTAAGTAAGATTTCCACCATGCACAGGTCAAGCTGGAAGCCATTAGAAGCCATCAGAGGCAGGTTCCAATTTGTCTTTTATATGTCTGAATGTTGCACAATTTTTAAAATTAATATAATTAATATGTTTTATTGTACTAAAATATGTGTAACACAAAATTTACAATTTAACCATTTTAAAGTATACAGTTTAGTGGCATTAAACACATTCCCAATGTTGTACAATCATCACTACTATCTCATTCTAGAATAGCACAATAGTTTTTATGATTAATAACAGCTGCTTTATTATATTTGAGGGGGCTGAGGACTGGGGGATCAAGTGTACTACAAATATAATATGGATTTTAAGAAATGCATAGAAACTAGTCAAGCCACAAAACTCCTCATTACATTTGAATAAGAACTTTTACTCTATTCTCACATTGAATCATAGCCCAATGAGACATCATGGTAAGAGGATAGTATAGGGAGAAATAATACTGGTGAGGACACCATCCTGTCAGGACTCTGATGATCTAATCTGCCTGCTTGAATCCCCAGACCTGGGATACAGCTGTCAGTTGGAATGTAACTGGGCTCACTCATCCTCACCATGGGCATTTAAAGCCACTGAAAAGGTAAAGAAAGAATTGTGGATCACCACAGTTCTCACTAGAAAAAGAGCTGCATATAGTCAACATTTAACTTCAGTATAATTATGTTATACAGTGCAAATACAAAGGGTCTAGTGGCTCTGGAATTGCTGCACTTCAGCATTAGGAAAAGGTGGAAATTTTGCCTAGGTGTGCTGAAGGGAACTACCTGAACACAGTGATCGCCTATATCCCATGCCAGCTGATGAAAACTTTGTAGTTTTCATACGTCTTTAACTTTAACCTAAGAGTAGCCAATATTTGCTCAAAATTCAGGTACTAATGGAAGTATATTAATGGAAATTGTCTCCTCAACTCTATTTCAATGCATTCTAAAAATCTAGTTCTGGTCTCTTTTTGAATAATGAAGTAGCTCCATCTCTGTGTTTCCTGAATTTGCTTCTGAACACTGACATAGCAATGGGAATAAGCTTTGGAATGGAAGAAAGTCTTTTAGATTGAGTCTGCTATTAAAAACAAGCCTGGGTGCAGAGGCTCATGACTGTAATCCCAGCACTTTGGGAGGCTGAGGTGGGAGGATCCCTTGAGCTCAGCAGTTTGTGACCAGTCTGTGAAACGCAGTGAGATCTCTTCTCTATAAAAAATATAAAATACATTGTCAGGGATTGGTGGCACATGCCCGTAGTCCCAGCTGTTTGTCACTGGAGCCTGGGAGGTAGAGGCTGCAGTGAGCTATGATCGCTCTACTGCACTGCAGCCAGAAATGACAGAGCGAGACCCCATCTCAAACGAACAAACAAAACAAAGCAAAACAAAACAGCCCTCTTCCACTGCTTCAGTGAGAGGAGGTTATGATGATTTCTTGAAGTACTATTGAAGAGCTCCTCTTTATAGCACCTGTTTAGAGTTTTACTCTTTAACAATTTTATTGCTGCTTTAATGCATGGCGGTGTAATAGTTATCAAATTTCAGCTTGCATATGATCATCCAGAAAATTGTTAGAAATTCAGATTCTTAGGTATCACCTCTAGAGCTTCTGCTTAGTATATCTGAGACAGAAACCTGGGGTCTGCAAGTTCCTAGTTCCTTCAGATAATTCTAGTGCAAGTGATCTAAGGATCCCAGTTGGAGAATCACAGTTTGAGAAGCAACATAATAGATTTGTTGCAAATAGTGCCAGCACTTTTAGCTACATGAAAGCTAAACTAAGAATGTTTCTTTATATCTAGCGTCTTAGAACTTTGCCATAATAATGGCTTAGTTAGATAAACTTTTCTCCTTTAAAATGGAGTTATAAAACACTTCACAGGGTTCTTACAGGGACATGATCTGATAATTTAATCAAAGAGATCAGTAAGTACCTAGAATTTTGTAAGCACTCGATACATAGTTTTAAAATATTTTTCAATAAAATATCACCACCTTTATAATAAATAGCAACAGCACATTAGCTTGGATCACCAAAAATTGTCTACATCCAGATTTTCCATTTGCTTTAACCTCATGGGAAGTTAAGGTTACCTGAGTTCAAAGTAAAGGCCATTAATTCTGGCTTCCACCCAATACATGACATGCTATTTGATTCTATGAAAATTACTCAGATGCTTCTGATTTCTTGAATCCAAGATGGTGAGTAGACATGATCTAAATATAGTATTTAAGAAGGATGAATTAAGAAATGTAATTTTAGTCACAGGGGAGAGTCTAGGCTTCCCTGTGATTGTTAGGAGTAGTTTTCTGGGGCAGAGGAAATTTGCTCTTAGACATTGTTGAATCAGCAAACCCCAAAGTGTTATTCTAGCCTTGCCTTTTAATTTTTATTATTTTTTATCCAGTGGTTGATAGTTTCTCATAACTTTTTATTTGTAGAGTAACAGAGTGTGACGGCAAATATTAACCTTCCAACATTGTGACCACCCTTCCTTTTAGGGGATCACTTTGGAAACTGTGTTGACTACTTAATATCCTTATCTGTAGAGACTGCTGAGGTATTAGTGCTCAGAAAAATAATAACTGTAGGTAAATAAAAAAAGATGTTGATGGAAAGTAACTATTTCTCTTTGTATAGTTTACAGCTCCCTATATGTCTTTGCATATGTTAATCTTTTACAAAGGGATCTGAAATGTAACTAAGATTAGACAGTTAAAAGATTGTAAAGTTAAAGACGTTTACAGTTAAAGACTGTAAAAGATTAACATATGCAATGGTGCTTTATTCTCTATTGCCACACCATGATCATGGATAGAGAGATCACAGATTTTCCAAAAGTGGTTTTGTGAAAAAGTAGCTTTGGATCTAAGTTTTGAACTTGCTGACCTTACAACAATCTCAAATAACTTCTTCCTTTGCACTTGGAAAAAAGTACAAAACACAAAGGTATAACTCTAAGATTTATATCAAGGCAAACATCTATTAGCTAAATCCAGTAAAAAAATAGGGCATTCCAGCACCCCGACCTTCTCCCACACACCTGAGGTGGATTTTCCTCAACACCAAGCCATCCTTTTCCCTTCACCACAGGTAACCACAATCCTGCCTTTCATGTATTCATTTTTTGCCTTGATGGTTTTGACACCAAAGCAGGTATCTGTTAGGGGAAAAAGAAGTTAATTTTTTTTGTTTGCGAATTTTCCATAAATAAAATTATAAATATATATTTCTATATTTTTTACTCAATATTAAGTTTTTGAGGTTTATTCATATTGTTTCATGAAGCTGCAGTTGTTTCATTTTTATTGCTTTATAGTATTTCATTAGTTAAATATACCATAATTTATTTATTAAGTCTACTCCTGATGGTTATTTCTTTTCTGTACTTTTTAATGTTTATTTGCCATTTGCATATCCTCTTTGATAAAGTGCCTGTGCTAAAATGGAAAGAAGAGAACCCCTCCATTTTCCCACACACTATATCCCTAAGTGACTTATGATTCTGACTCTGGTGGTCAGTTACTGTTATTCCTATCATACAGGTCCATACCCAGTTATAGTTAGTTCTAGTAATCTAAGATGTTACTTACAAAATTACTGGCAACTAATGGATATATATATATTTATATATATAACTAATGGAGATATATATATATATGTATGTATATATATATATATATATATATATACACACACATATATAAATATGTCGTAATCCCTTAAAATACCTAATGAATAAAGAAAGAAGTTCTGTGACCAATGTCTTTGGAAAACATCATATAAAGGATTTGTCTCTTGTATATTCACAATGAACACATATAATAATAAGAGTTCTGAAGAGTGACAGAGTAAAGGAGCCTGTGCAGCATTATTATGTACAGCTTTTCTGAAACATATTTGAATTCAGAACATCTAATACCATCTTGTGGAGCTAATGTTCCACGGAGCACATTTTGGGCAGACCTAGTTTAGAACAGTCCCCTCTTGTTGGCTTTTAACATCATAGGTCAGTGAATGGAGAATCATGATTTAAAAAAAGCTTCAATGAGTATATAATTATCTCAGAATTAAATTTAAAAAGCATTGAAAATGGAAAAATGATTCATTTAGATTGGTTTTCTGCAGTTTCTTTAAATATTTGAGTGATTAAAAATGAATAACTGATATTAAAGAATTTGATATAGAAATGATTGTAAAGGTCACATTCATACATCAGAAAGTGGAAAATGCAATTATATTTCCAAAATCTATTAGCAGCTCAATAAGTTCATAGATCAGATGATTAGGTAGTGTTCATTAATGGTGATTTGTGTGTGCGCATGTGTGTGCATGCGCATGTGTGTGTGTATGTGTGTGATGGAAAAATCACAGCTTTTTAATGTTTAAAGGCAGAGACTCAGGATGGAGTGAAGTTGAGTGTACTTTTTGTTTTAACATTTTTTTGTGGACTTTTCTGTTTGGGAATGTACAGTAATTTGGCTTTTCCAAATTTCTCACTTGTAAATAACAACATTTCCTGAAGTGTAAAAGTTAACACTCAAAATCTTCAGCTTCTTTACGCTTAAAGAAAAAAAAAATGTTTAGAAAGACTAACTGCCTGGAAATGTCATTATTAAAGAAAAGTGTCAATAAAATGGAAGGGGAGTTTTTTTTTTTAATAATTACAAATTTTCACCTATTATGGAGAAATATACCACTCTATTAATTAAGTAGATTATTTATTACTCTTAGATTTTTAGTTACTATTTGGAAGTATCAGTGAAATAAATTAGGCCACTAAATTTGCCATCACCTCATAGCTACTGTGTCCTTATAATGTATATACTATGCCTGATAATGCATCTGTGCAAATTGCACACATCTATTGGCCACTGATGTAGAAAACATTAGAATGAACCTATGAGGACCCCTCTTTGGCTGACTATGTGATTGGAAATCACATTCACTTATGCCTTTTAGCTTCAAGGCTCTTGGCGTTCTCTGCCTGTCACTCAGGGCAATGGTTAGTTACTGTCAGAATGCAGCTATAATTGGGAAAGGCACTTGTTAAACACAGAAGTTTGGGGGAGGTGAGAATTCATATCCAGCCTAGCAAGTCTGGGAAGTTTTCCAATCCTCCCAATGCTGTACTAACGCACAAAAGCAAATTGAATTTTATTACTTAGGTGACATCAAACCATATTTACACTAGGAGACTCATTGAGAACATCCTTCTTAAGAAACTCATTGCATTAAACTTCTTTTTTTCCCCCCAAGCTGGTCTTAAAGTTTGCCTTTACTCTGAAATTTCTTCCATTTAAATTCTTTACTTTTTTCACAAAAACTATAACAAAATAATAACAAGCCCATATTGTTATTAGGAGAAAAACTTTTGTGATATAAATATTCTAAACCATCTGGAAAAGTAAGTGCAAAATTAGCAAGTGTAACCGAACGAAATGTTGTTAATAATGTAAGTTGCTAAAATTGATGAGCCTGTGCTCGCAGATTTGAAAACTTAGTGTTTTTCTTGCTTAAGTGGGGAATACTTTGAACTTTTAGTCTGGGACTTAATAAAAGTTAGTCACAAACTCTTTATTATCATCAGTACATACTAATCTATTATTGGATTTTACACAGAATGGTTTTATAAAGACATTTTTCTAGCTGTCTAGAAAATTAAATTGAGAGGTTCTTTACTGCATTTATAAAGGTCATTTATTTCGTCCAGATAAAACCTTCACAAAAGTTATTTTAGATCTAGTTATTTTTCTCTTCAAAATATTTTGCTTAGAACTTGCTGCAATTTTGGGGTACGTGGATTATATGTGTTCCTCCTTCTTCCAGCAATTTATTTAACACATTCTTTCTTTCTGTAGTAAATTTTTATGTGATCATTTTCTGTAATCTCTTTCAGGCAGTTAATTGGAATTTTTTTCTTCTTATTATATTTAGCACAAAACCCAACTTTTTCAATACATTTTGGTATTTTTCTTTTCTTCTTCCTTTCACCTTCTTGTAGTTTTATAATCTTTTGCCTAAATATCTCAACCTCAACTTCTGTCTGCTCTATGTGCTTATGTAGCTCATTTTAATTTGTTTTTAACTCATTACACTTACTGGTATTCCCCCTACCTATTTGCTCAGCTATTTAGATCAGTCCATCAAAATGTGTTTATTAAATATCGACAATAAATTTAACAGTGTTTAGGTAAGACATAATTCCTGATAAAAACTTGCTTAGTGAGATAAGAAAAATACACACTGAATAATTAAAGAGCATCAATTAATTAAGCACTAAACTATAGTGGAAATTCTACTTTATATAGTCTCAGTGTGTGTTGTGACCCAGCATCCTTTCTAGCAGAGTTATCCAAAAGTGATTGCTTGTCCATAGTGTACCATTCTTTATGTCGTGAGATGTGGCTACACTGCCTATAACTGCCTGGGCCAGAAATCTCTACTTTAGCCAAAGGCTTCAGATGAAAATGACGCATCCATGGAAGGTCAGAAAGTTATGAGGTGGCCTGACATGAACCCTGCACCAGAGAGTATTCTGTATTGGATAGGGTACAACAGAATAACCTTTTTCCTTTTGGGACATTTGGATACTAACTACATGGGAACATTCTGGAAGTTATGACAGCAGTAAAAGCAGAAAAACAGAAAGAAAGATTTAGTTACCAGTAATATAAAATGGCTAAAGTTTTGGTCAATTATAATCTGAAACCACTCCTGATGCAAGCAATTAGAAAGGTAGAGATGTTAAATAAATATAACAAATATCTCTTTAAAAAGAAAGCAAAAGAGAAATCCTCAGGGATTAATGTGCAAAGAGTGATCTGGAAGCCAGAGTTGAGCTGTTGCTGCTGGGCTACAGCAGTCGGGGCTGTTAATGCTGGTGTCAGTTAGAGGAATCTACAGGGATGGATTTTAGTCCTCATGGGAATTGTTGTGGGCTAAATGTTTGCATCCCCCAAAAATTCATATGTTGAAACCCTAAACTCAAATGCAGTTATATTAAGAGATGAAGTCTGGGAGGTAATCAGGTCATGAGGGTAAAGCCTCTGTGAATAGAATTAGTACCCATCTAAGAAGAGACACAAGCACTTGCTTCTTTCTATGTTCCCCTCCATGTGAGGATATAATGAGAAGATAGCTGTCTGAAAACCAGGAGGCTAATCCTCACCAGATGCCAGGTCTGCTGCACTTGATATTAGACTTCCAAGCCTCCTTAACTGTGAGAAATAAATGTTTTTTTGTCTAAGTCATGGCATTCTGTTATAGCACTCTAAGTTGACTAAGATAGAATGATTGGATGAGCAGGCCTTAGGCCCATGCAAAGCAGAAAGTTGGAATAGATCCCTGGACTTAAAACTTGGACACTAAAAGGGCCAAGGAAAGAAAAACCAGAAAGAATCTATCTATAACACAGAGATGAAAAAGATCCTGGTCTTTCTTGTCTAGGCCCCGGACAGAAAAATGAAAGTCCACTTTAAGAATTTTTAAACTTTGTGCTAGCTACAAGGTCATATATTTTCCAAGCTGATATATCAAAATAAAAGTTGATTCTAGACAATGATAATTCTAGAGCATCTTACAGAACAAATGCAATATCTTTCTGGAGCAACACCTCATTACTTTAAGAAATAGAGTTCACAATCCAAACTTAAAAACAAACAACAACAACAAAAACTAAAAATATTAGATAACCTGAGTGAGAGAAGCACCACACAAAGAAATATAAATATAGAAAGTATAAAAAACAGGTTAAGCATAGAAAATTTGATTGAGAATTTCAGAGACAGTGAAGAGAATTGTAAGAAAATGTTAGAAGAGATAATGACTAAGAAATTTTGGAAACTATTAAAAATATGAATCCTCAGTTCCAAAGAGTATACAAATTCTGAACACCATAAATACTGAGTAAGTGCTCATATTATAGAGAAATTGTAGAATCCCAAAAAGAGAATGAGAAGCATTTATGAAAGAAATAATATGCTACTTTGCAAGGGAATGACAGTTATTTGCACAGCAGATTTCTTATTACAGTAATACATGTCAGAAGACAATGGAACACCATCCAAATATACAGAGAGAATGATTATAACCGATATACTTCGAATTATATACTTAGCACATTATCATTTAATAGTGAGAGAAAAGTAAAGACATTTCATACATGCAAAGACTATTACTATCAATACACCTTAATAAAAGATTTATTGAGGAATGAACTTTAAGAAGAAGGAAATTAAATAAAAAGGTAAGGAATAAGTTAATAGAGTGAACAAAAATGCTTTAAAATATGTGTCTGAATATAAACACATAATCTTATATACGATACATATCAACAAAAGAATAACTGATATAATAACAACATCTACTTCCGGGTATACACAACAAAGGAAAACTAAGATGGCAATATCATAGTCTGTGGGATAGAAGTTATCAGAATGCTTATGAATTTCACCCAAACCACCTTCCCTAACCCATCTCTCACCACACTTCCAAACCTCTCAGTCTTTCTGGCCTCAGTATACATGTTCCCTTTTGCATTCTGAAAAATGGCGCTATTCCAACATTTTGCCTCTCATACACACCCTGGCCTTTACACTTCTTTCAGTAACATTGTCTCTTTGTGTTTTGAGTAAACAGTCTGCTTGTATTCAGTGGTCTCCCACCCCACCCCAGAATTCTATGTCTTAAAGTCCCTTCCCTTAATAACAACTCTCTATCCAATTGGTTGTGGACTTGATTGGCGGGTCCTGGACACTGGAATGCTGATGTTCTTCATTTAAGGTTTAGTGAGTATGAAACATATAGAGATATACAAATATAGAGTGATACATTTTAGGTGACATCACTTTATTCCATTCATAGAAATGTTCTCAAATCTTTTATTGATTGCATCAAGGATAGTTTTCTGGTGCTTTATGGTAGGAAATGGGAAGATCTGGACGAAATCCTGCCATTCTCTGGTGTTTGGATGGCTCTTTATTCCTGCCCTGCCCTACCCCCACCCTGGGCACATCCCTAAAATAATTTTATTGGAGAATTAGAGCTTTCAAGTCTTTAGGAAAGAATTTGGGAGTACAGTTTGGGCTCATAGTTCTAGCCCCTGCCTGATTCTATGCTCTTGGGAGATTTGAGTGAGACTTTACAGCAGGAAGGCCCTGGAGACCACCCATCTCAACATAGTAGATATGTGGAGCAACAGGATGACAGTGTTTTAATTATGGTAAGTCAGTTAACAAATGAGCCTTGAAGGCATTATCTTCATTGAAAGAGAAGGTATTTTAATTTTGTAAATCCTGTAATTTTAACAATTTATCCCTAAAATATATATCCATGTGGATTGCTTATATTATTTGTATATTGCGAAATGGAAATCAGAAGATTGGCTTAGATATCCTTGCTGAGATGTCAATGGAGAATAAACAAAATGGAAAGGCCAGACATTTTCTCCATTAGATAGATCTGGAATGATCTTTGGAAGTATCTGAACCAAAAATTTAAAAATAAGTAGTATTCTAACATAACTTATTAAAGAGATATGAAAATATATTTTCTGGGAATATTTGATAACTCCTTATGATGCTAGGAGTTTAAGATACTGACTTGAGGACTTTGAAATGATTAGAGCTTCCTCTGGAGTACTGTGGTCTATGTGTAACTAAAACATCTGATTGTTCATCCAACATGATAAGATACTGCTATCATTTGGGCCTCTGATATATTATATCTTTCCATTATCTTCTTGGTATGAATCCTTGATGTCAAATGTCAGATATGGACATAGTCATGATGACAGTTACAATGAACTAGCGCTGATCCATGAGAGAAATATCGAGGAATGAGTAGGAGGGGTGGTACCAGACTCAGTGTGATAAAGAAGTTAGTTTGCCATTTGCTGCTGGGTATTTTTGATTCTGTGATAGTCAATGAAGTTAATTGCTCCTATTTTTTCTTTTTACCAGTAGATGTCTTCTTTACTTACAGTTTAGCTACCTTGATAAAATTATACTCATATTGGGAGAATAGTCCTAAATGCAATAAAATAAAACTGGGAAGAGAATTCAGAGATCTACATTGTCCAAAAAAAGCCTCCTTCCTTTACCACCATCATTTTTAGTCATAGTAAGATGAACAATAGCCTCCTAAAGATATCCAGCCCCTAATCCTCAAAACCTTTGAATGTTTCCCTATATGGGATATTGTAGTTGTGATTAAGGATCTTAAGAACATTATCTTGGATTATATTGATAAACCCTAAAAGGAATCACAAACGTCTTAGGAAGAGGGAGGCAGAAGGAGACTTGATACAGAAGGCAATATGACCACTGAAGCAAGATGCCATGCTGCTAACTTCGAATGCAGTGAATGTAGCTCTGGAAGTGGAAAAGATAGAGAAAGGAATTCTTCCTTAAAGCTTCCAGAGGGAATGCAGCCCTATCAGCACCTTGACTGTGGCTTAGTACAATTTATTTCAGACTTCTGATATCCAGAACTGTTAGAGAGTAAGTGTGCTGTTTTAAGCCATCAAGTTTGTGATAATTTGTTGTGGCAGCCAGAGGAAAACATATACACCAGTCAAGCATTTATTAAATGCCAACTTTGCTAAAAACTGTTTTCAGATAACAGGTAGAAACATAAAACTAGGACTCTGCTCTTAAGAACTGCCTTTATGGACTAATTTTAAAAACGCGACTACCAAACTGATATTCCTATTTTAAACTAGAAGTTACACTAAGTACTACCAACCATGTCACAGTGTAAAAAGAAAAAAAAAAGCATGCTACCATAGTTAGAAATCAGAAGATGCTTCAAGGAGAAAACAGGCTACTTCTCAGAGGCAGAGACGCAGTATAGAGAGAACATTCCACGTGGTCGTCTGACTGTGGCAGATATGAGGGAATAGTGCTAAATGAGATTGATTAGGGAAAATGAAACCACAATATGAGAGCCTCAAATGTCAAGCAAATGATGTAGCTCTTGCTATAGTGCTTAAAACGGTAAATTATTGTAGCTTCCTTCTAAATAGTAATTACGTATCAGCTGTTCTAGCCTTGCTTCTTCTGCGGGGCACACTTGTGGTATCTTATAGGCTACTTCTAAAATGAACTCCAATGATCCTGCTTCCTGGTATTAACCCACTTGCACACCTCCTTGTATTCTAATACTCTTGTGGGCCGGACCCAGTGATTTGTTTCTAAGGAACAGAATGTGATAAAAGAGATACGACATCACTTCTGAAAATTAGTTATAAAAGATTGGGATTGTGTCTTGCTTGTGTGTGCCTCTTTCTCCCTTGCTTTGATGAAACCACCTGTCATGCTGGAAGCTGCCCTATGGAGATGCGTAGATGCTTATGTAGTAAGGTCAATAGTCAGCATTGAACTGAAGCCTTCAATCCAACAAGGAGCAAGGAGGATCAATCAGCCAACAGCCGCGTGAGTGAGCTTGGGAGTGGATCATCCCCTAGTCAAGCATTGAAATGACTACAGCTCTGGCCAACAGCTGGATTGCAACCTTGTGGGAGGCCCTGAGCCAGAGGCATCAGCTAAGTCAGGCCCTGATTGGTGAATCATAGCCATTGTGAAAATATATTCATGTTTATCATTATAAGCTATTAAGCTTTGGGAGTAATTTGTTACACAGTGCAATATAACTAGTACAGAGTATCAGTAGTTTTTTGGAGGTACCACTTTCTCTTTGGTCTCCATCTTGCCAACAATGATTGACATCCCTTATATATGGAATAGTCAATGTCCACCCCTGCCAAAAAATATCACCTGTGATTTGGAGAATAAAGAATAAGATGGCAGGGTGGATAGCAGCAGAGTGTAGAAACGCATCATGGAAGAATAAGTTGAGAACTCTTCCTTTTCAGGGAAGGCAGTTCTACAGTGAAGTAGTTCTATTATCCTCTGTGCCTTCCTCATATTTTCATAATATTGACTGTCCTGAACATGGTGGACATTTTTGTTTGTTAGGTAACTTTTTCTTGTTCTGTTGGTTTGTCTTGTTTTTATTCTTGGCCACCAAGCCTTTCTTATTTTGTGTGACTCTGCATTGTTAGGCAACCTTCTCTATTCTCTGTAAGGGACACAGGTATATTTTTATGCAACGATTAAGATTCTGTATTATCACTGAAGCCTAAGAGGTTTCAACAATGACAGTAAGTGTTGCTTTATATGAAATAGGTACCAACAAAAATACTCCAACCCTGGATATAATAAGGATAAAGTGAAAAGAACTGTGTAACATACACACATGCACAACATATTTGTTATATATATTAAACAGCCTGAGAATATGGTAAAATTAAAACACAGACAATAACAATGTTAGACAAATTGGGGAACTGATAAAGTATGAAGGCTAAACTCATATCTACCGAAGTAAATTGACTTGGAGGACTGGCTTTCTAAATGTCACAATAATCAAGGTCTAGAGGGATTTCATTCATCAAAAAAGGATCAATTGATTTGATGACAAGCACAGACTATAATGTGCCAAAAAGTGACATCACAGCTTTTTGTTTAGTTGTTTATTTTACCCTTTGGTTTTGAAAGAAAAGATACTTTACCACTCTGGAAAATGACCCTTTTAGTGAACAAAACATATAAATCCAAATCTTGAATTAGTTCTATGCATGTGAAATATTATTTAAAAATAAAGTGCTCAGAGTTCAATGCCCTAAGTACATGGTCTAACAAGCTACAGTAGCTTCTCCAGTGGTATTGTAGCCATGTTAACTCAGTCCGTTCCAAACAATAAGCAATGCTCCCTCCCCAGCCTCACAAATCACACTTGTAAAGCGATATACATTTTTAAATTCTTTAAAAATGACTGTTTTAGAATATTATTTTCCAAATTTAAATTAAAGTCTTTGTATTAATGGCCTATATCCTGAGGGCTTTTATATGGACAGCTTTCCTTTTTTCTTAGGTTTTGATAGAAGGACTGAGTATACCCTTTATTAAGGAGAACTCCGTGGAAGTTCTGTCACTGTGTTTTGCTTTCCCTTTCTTTCCATCCTTCCTTTCTTTCTTCCATCCTCCCTGCCCCTTTTTCCATATTCCTTCTTCCTTTTTTTTCTTTCTTAATAAAGCCCCTCTCCCTACACTGAGTAATGCCATAAGTTGCATACTATCTCTATTGAGTAGAGTTAAACTTACAAATGCTGATCTAACCTAAGTATATCTCTTTTCTCAGCCTTTCAGAGCCATTTTTACATTAATATCCAAACATATTAATAAATAATAAGAGTAGTTTAATCCATTGTCCTATTTAATTGCAAAAATTAGATCTTTCTCCTCATATTCTAAAGATCCTCACAGGATGAATATACGTAGTTTGTGTGCCATTGCTTATCTTCATTTCCTATTACTCCTTTGGGCTGTTTCTGGGATTTCCTTGAAAAGATGCTGCCACCATTACAAAAGCATCAGAGAAGGGGCCAAGGCAAGTGGTCCTTCTCCTCTTACTATTCTATCCCATTTGTTAATTCTCCATAGCAAAACTTTTTACAAATACTTTTTATTTTGAAACAGTTATTGATTTACAGTAGGATTGCAAAGAAAATACAGGGAGTTCCTCTGTGTCCTTTACCCAATTTCCTCAAATTTAACATCTTACACAATCATGGGAAAACTTCACAATTTTGAAACAAGAAAGGTTGCCTGGATTTGATGTGAATATTTTTGTATATCAATTCAATAATTTAAAGCACCACTTTCCTAGGCACTGGGGACACAGTGATGAACAAGATAGCTCCTGCCTCATGGAGCATTCTTACTTCTTCTATCCCCTGTTACTGTAGCCAGTGCAATTGCTGTGTTTCTCAAGCCATTTTATGACAGCTAATCTGAAAAGTGTCATCCTTCTTTGAATTTTACTAACACTATTGCTATGACCTGTGCATGTTATTTTGTAATGCATGTCTTCGTTCCACAATTTCTGTTTTTCACATTGTCTTTCTTTTACTTGAGTGACTGAAATACACTAAGCTGAGTCTAGATTGCAGAAAGTTTAGCCCAACCTTTGTCACCTAATTCTTATGACATTGTTTACTTATTTATAGATAGATAGACAATGTTGACATTGTTTACTTAACATTGTCTGCTATCTATAAATTCGCTGGACAACTTTATTATGCCAGGATTAAAATGTGAAGTGATGAGAAAACAACTTCTTTCCATGTCTCAGAGCACATGGGGAGTTAAGTAAAATTACAAAATGAAGATCTCAGACTTCTAAGCAGATAATAATTCTGTTAATCTCAATAGTTATTTAAACGATTTATTTTTATTAGCATAAGATGACTATAAAAGGTGCTGATTTAATGTATATTTAATGTATATACTCAAGTTAGTCTTTTGGTAATATAGATCTCATTTTATTTGTGGCTTGGGATGGTCTTTAAAAATATATTTTTCTTTGCAAATTTTTATAATTTTCTTGATCTTTTAAAAATATCCTTGAAGTATATATATTTGTGTATAATAAAATAAATGTTATATAATTGTATATAATATAATGTGAAAATATTACATGATATATAATTATGTTTATTATATAGCCAACTCACAGATTCTTTTAATAAAGCATGAGTCATAGTTATGCTCATAAATTCTTTGGATGGTTTCTGCTAATAAGTTAAATCATATAATAGAAACCATTTCAAATATGTTCCTTATATTACCTCTAACACTGGAGAGAATTAGTACTTCAACAGTGAGAATGGCAGGTAGGGCTGGTCTAAGATGGTACCTAGGGTTAAAAATTGTATTGTCACTGTAGTCACAGATGAGATGTCCTTCCAACCAAGGGAAGCCACAGTAGTCTTCGCAGAAGACTCTCTATCTCTTTTTTTAATTTTTATTTTTTAACAATTTTCTGATGATAGTTCCTGAAGTCTTGCCACAGTTTCTTGCTATCTGAGGGATTATTGCCATGTTTTGATTGGCATTCTCCGGCTATGTGCATCAGAAAAGTGCAGAGAAATTCAAGTGAGGAAGAGTGTACCCAAATGAAAATTAAGGCAGGGGAAAATGTTCAGGTTTCACAAGAGATCAAAAAACAAATGTTCAGGGGTATAAAAATAGAATCATGGCATACAGCCATGATGATGTTGCATATGGCTTATTATGGGAGGTATCTTGTGTTCTTTGGTCAAGCATATGCATTCAGTTCTTGCAAACTTTCCAGAAGACAACACTATGATAGAAATTTGGGTAGGGCAAAGACTTGGCTCATCAGATCACAATCTTAAATCTCTGTGATGACATTTCCAGTATCTGTGATTCTCTGAATGCATAATTCACTTGTGAAAGTGCTCAATAAACTTGCTAGGAGGGATTCAAATTTGCTCTAACTAACGTTCTTTTTGTGGTCTATTAAAATCACTTTGTTCTTTTTGTTCTTTTCTTCACAAGAAAATCTTGTCTTTATATTAATATTTGTCCTTTTGCATTGGAGCTTGGAAATTATAAATTGCTTTGGTAGTAGCAGACTTTAAATGTAGGTCTGCAGAGCATTTTTTTAACAGTGGTGCACTGGGTTTGGAAGAAAGGTGTGTTTTCTCTTTTGCATTTCAGTAATGGAGAGAAATTTAGGATTCTAGGTGTGTGCTGAATAAAAGTGTGTGGAAGTGGAGGTGAAGGGTAGGTGTGGAGAATGTGTGTGATGGGGCTGAAAGAGAGAGAAAGATTTTTTTGAGCATAAGTAACACTGAATACCGGAATCAACAGAGATAACTAAAATTTATCTGTCTTTAAAATTTATCAAAAACATCAATATAGTAGTTTTTTTCAAATCTTAAATTCAGATTTGTCTGATAAATAGCATTGCTTGAAACTTCTACTTTTTATTTGGTTCTTTTGCTATACCTCTCTTAAACTTATAAATATCTTAAAGAGAAATATTAGTTTAAAATCCATTCAGTGATGTAACATCTAAATATTCAGGGAAATCTTATTGTCAAGAAGAAAGTTAAAATCAGAATTTGGCTTCCGAGCCAGCATAGAAGAAATTGATGTCCTAGACTTACCACCAGGAGCCATCTATACCAGCACACCTGGATCACACAGCCCTTCTCTTTCCTCCAATTTGCTCAGGATCCCACACATTTAAAAAGCTCACACCTTAAAACTGATGCTTACATTGTCATTCCTGTTATTAGCAAATTTTATAAATATTGCAATGTCTCTGTTAAAAAATTATTTATGATAACATGTGAAATAGGGTGCTAATTAAAAAGAGAGAGAGAAAATGAAAATCCTTAATTATTCTTGCTAAACCACGGACCAAAACAGCAGGAAATGTGTAGACTGAAACTTTAAAGAAAGAAAAGATATAAGAGTCAAGCAGTGTTCCCAGCTGGTTGGAACATTTCCCTGTGGTGCCAGCATGTTTGATCCTACAATTATTCAGAAAGAAAGAGAATTATTAACAGGAAGAAATCAACCCTCTTAGGTCTTCCAGGATGGGCATAATAATAAAAAAATAATTATTGACTCTCTGAAACATCTTTCATTTATGGATCTCATGATATTTATCTGGTATTATTTAATTAAAATTTATACTACTAAATTTGGGGGAGAGAATTTCTATATTTTATAGATGGAACAACTGCTCTTCAGGAAGACTGAGCGTCTTGACCACACTCAAGTTATGGTTAAAGTTGAAATAGACACCACTGCCTTCTTTCTATTTCTAAATAACACTTACCAAATTAAGAAATTAAAATATAAATTAAAACAAGCAATTTTTTAATCTAAATGATGCAAAATTACCAATGTTGAATTTGGGAGAGGTGTTATGACTCTTCCTTTACTGAATTCACCGAATAGTTTTACATAGCATGAATATTTACCATTTATACTCAGTCTTTCTAAAAGCTACTAAGTATCAGAAAGCCCTTTCACATCTCTGGGTTTGCTAACTAAGTACCTTAATCACTTTATTCACTCCTTCCCTGCTCTGAGCCACTTTGTTTTTCTCTATGAAAGTGCTAATAGGAGAAAAATGCCTCTGAAGAGAGAGATGCAGTAGGATTGAAGGAAAAAACAATTTTTTAAAAAGAAAAACTTCTTTGAAATATTCACTAGTTTGTATTTGCTATAGTTACTAGAAATTACTCTCAGTCTACTTAAAATGAAAAATGTATTCAGCTTTACTTAGTCAAGCCAGTTGTATTGTTAATATATAATCTATTCCTTTTAATTTTCTTTTGCATACAAGAGTATTAGTAATAATCATGGTAACATCAACAACAGCAATGACAGTGATAATATTGATAAATATAGGTCAAATTTACAGCATTTATTTTGTGCCAAGCTCTGTGCTAAGCATTTCAGTGTTCCCATCTTATCCTTGTTTGTCCTGACCTAGGAGGCAGGTACTATTGCTAATAGGTAAGCTGCTTTTGTTTGAATGTCAACTCTGCCACCTCCCAGTTCTCATACCTGGGATGAGTTACACAAACTTCAGATGCCTCAGATTCGTCAGCCACAAAATCAGAGTGATGAAAGGGTTATTGTGAGAACTGAATGATTAATACACAGGAGGTCCTTGGAAGAACGTGTGATACTTAATGGAGAAAGAGTCAATATGTGTTAACTATGCTACAGATGAAGGCCTTGTAACTCATTTGTATTAGAGTTAACATACATTGGACTGAACATGTATATACCACTGAAATAAAAGAGGCAGGATTTAAAACCACTTCTTTCCAACTTCAGGTTCTGGAGTATTAGCTATAATTTTAATATCACATCTAATTCTAATTGTTGGTAACCTTCAATTAGTTTTGAGTTTCTTTAGCACACGGAATGTAGTTTACATTTCTTTATGTTCCCAGGCCTCAGCCTTGCAGTGTATAGCTCCAATGCTGCACTGCTTAATTCGAGTTAAAGTAAAAAGTAAGACTATGTTTGCTGTTTTCATGAGTAAGGATATAGCATTCTCCAAAAGAGCAAAGGTTGTATTTTATAGCTATTATTCTCCTTTTCTGTTTTTCTGTGTATAAAAGGCATGTTCATGAACCTAGTAACTACTATATTAAATTCAAGTGTAGAGCTAGGAAGCATTAATTCACCTTCATGTCATTAGCAGTACACTGTGTATCCTAATTCAGTGCAGAAATTGTCACACAGATAATTGTTAACTAATCCTTCCACACAGAGATCCTCAGTGTTATTTTCATATGACACTAAAATCCTTTAGTTTTTACATAGATTGTTTAAAAATAATATTGTGCTATTAATTCTTGATAGCAATCTCAGCATCTTTCATCTATAAAGTCTTTTAGTTCCAGCCAAAGAAAATTAGGGAGGTGGGAGTTCATGAAAATATTGAAACATCTATTATTCTAATTGCATTTTGAGAGAGACTCTGAGAAATAGAGCTCTTATCTTCTACCAGACAAGATTGTATACAAATCATCCTGGAGAGATGAGTGTGCAGCTGAATAACAGAGGCATTTCTACACTCTCTCAGACATTTGGTTCAACTACAACTTTCAAAAAGTTATCATTTGGATCTAACCCATAAATTCTATGTTCATGTTCCATGGAAGTCAAATAAATGTTGCCTGAATGATCTTTTGGATTTGAATACACACTAAAAATATATCATTAACAATAGTATGTATTTCCAGTATGGGGGTATCCTGTAATATATTTTGTTTTGGAACTATGATTTTTAAAAACGATATGTTCACTTTTTTTCTGAGAGATAGCAATCTGGAAACAACAACAACAACAACAAAATAGTAGTAGGTAAATTGAAAAAGAGGATGCATAACTGGCAATGAAAATGAAGTGGTCATTGTATACTCTTTTTTTCTTTTTACTTTACTCTTTTGAGTCTGATAATGGTCTTTAGTGCAATTCAAATGTGCAAATTATTGTCAATGCAGAAAAGCATCCACTAGGAAAAATAGAAGTGATTGCATTCCCCATAGAGAGCCCAGTAATGCTGTGAGTGAATTGCTTCCAAAATGTGTGGTAATGGTTGACGTGAAATCACTTCTCTAAGTTATGTGAGTTGAGTTGCTATTGTCATTTGTTATTGCTAGAAATTAAGATATTGTAACATTTTCCAGTGATAATGTTCATTTAAAATGACTGTTTAAAAATTATTTTCAAAGAGATATGCATTTATTTTTAACATGCTTCTGTGGCCTGACATAGAAATAGATGGGATTTAAAGGTTGAATATGTTTTGTAAGATTGGAATATTTCAATGAAAAAATTCAGGACATCTGTCTTTTGTCTCCAGTTCTATTGTGTTCTCCACATTTCTTTCTTTCCTTTATTATTTGTTTTGGCCTTATTTTTATCCATAAGATTATAGATTTGGGCTAGATTACCTCTTTGACCCTCTCAAAAATATTGTAATATGTACAGAGAGTAATTCAAACATCCTCAGCATTGAGCAAGATAAAACAAAACTTTTTTCTGTAGCTTTCATTTTTTTAATGTCACTGTGTTAAGCTATAACAGCACGAATGGACAATTCCTCAGTTTTTAAATTTGTCCTCTAATTTCCTTCTACTTGTCTTTGCTTATACTGTGCCTTCAAACTTAAGACTTTCTCCATGTGACACTGGAATTCATATTTATTATTTAAGATACAGGCCAAATGTACTCTCTTTTAAGCTCTCACATCTGAATTTTTCCCATTTAGCAGACCATGAATGACCCACCTCAAAATGACTTTTAAGGTGTCCCTTGGGGATTCCTTCACCTATCCTAGTATCCCCAGCAAAAATCCAGAGGACTTTAGAATCTAGAGACACAGACCAAACAGGAAGTTAACACACAACCAAAGCCCTTCAAAGCTGTAGAAAAATCAGATGATCTCAGTTCCCAGTTAATTGATTTCTTTTGGCATTATGGTAGTCAGCTGAAGGGAGGTCTATAGTCATGTAAAGTGATCCACACTCAGGGCTTGTGTTCCTCAATTGGCCCTTTTGTACATTTGATTCCTTTTAAAATGAATGATGTAGTTTATGAGCAATTCAGTCTTCTCATCTTTGCTGGCACTCATTTCTGCTCTTAAATAATAGTATGGTCACTAACAGCTTTATACAGAAGCCTTTCTCATTACATTAAGCATCATATCCTAGGAGAAGTGAGATTGTCATGGGGTTTCAGAAGCACATCTGCATTGTACAGTTGCTGCTGAACTTGTCATTAGATAAAAGGAGGGCTACAAAAAATAGAGAGTCTTGCAAAAGATTATTCCTCCCTGTGATTATTATCTTGACTTCATGCAAAGATGCAGGAGTTAGTGGAGTTGTATGGAGCCATAAAGGAGTTGAGGGTTGGGATGCAGTGTTAGCTTGTTTCTTTTTACTTTTACTTTCCTGAAATCAGAATCTTCCTAATCTCAGCTCATGGAAGAGTCTGAGAGTCTGAATGTGTAATGTGTTCTTATGTTCTAGATACAGATGTACATGTTCTGTGTCTCTTACTGAACACTACACATCAAGGAAAGGACTACTGTGTTTCCTCTGCTGTCGTACATATGAATGGATCTGGTTAATGCTTGTTAAATAAGTAGATATTGGGGCCTTCCCCATCAAATATTGGAAGCTAAATACAAGGTGCACAATTAAATCCTCTTACTCTTTGTTTTCACAATTAAGCTATTTCTAATAACTTTATGAATATTTGTTATTACATAGTTGAGTTCTATGGGTGGTATAAAACCTTGGCCACACAGGAGGAATTACCTGGAGAGCACTAAAAACTCTGATGCCAGGGTTTCTGTACCAGAGATTCTGATGTATTTAATTTGGAGTTCAGCTTGAGCATTTTTTTGGCATTATGCTAATGCTTAGTGACTAATGCTTAGTCCAGACTGGGAACCAAGGTAGAAGAGCAACAATAGCAAATAGTTCCAGGACAAAGGAGCAAGGAAATTCCACACTATGAACTATTAGTGGGCAAAACTCTATAGAGAATAAAGGATAAGTAAGGCCTCAAGACAGTTGTAATTTGGGACATATATTGGACATGATTCATTACAAATAATCTGTTAAGTGTCTACTTTTATCTTACCTACTCTACTTTAACCTTGAGTTAAAGAGATACAAAGACTTAGCAATTTTGCATCTTAGTGACGATTTTAAGACATTGGCTATTGTCCATCATACAGGAAAAAAATACAAAGTTTCTTCAATGAAATGGAGGTGGGAAAGTCCAAAGTATTCACTGAATCCCCTACCAATAAATTTATGTAAAAAGAATCAGACAGCCACCTCTCAGACACGAAATGTCAAGCTTGTAAAAATAGTATTCTTGGGAGTTATATTTGATCATTTGTTAAATATGGGGATATAAAATGTAAAAATCCATGTGTAATGCTTCAAATCCCTAATCTGGTTTAAAAGGTCAGTTGAAGCCTAAAAGGACTTGACATTTTACCTTTAAAAGTCTGACTTTTGGACTTAAGACTTAACAACATTTCAGCCTGAATGACCCAGAGGATAAATACAAAGCTGGTTTCAATTGAACTATTTAGAAAGCAGGGGATCTTCTAATTTGTAAGATAGCATTCAGAGAGCTTTTTCCATTAAGAACTCAATCGACTGAAAAATGATTTCCTTGGGTATTCCACAATCTTTCAATGCTTGTGTAAATTTTACGCAGGAGGTGGGCGGCGTGTGAGGCTCAAGATATAAAACATCATGGTACGAAGGAAGAAAACCATCTTATGAGCCATAGAAAACTGGTGATCACCTATAAGCAATGCACAGTGCCTCTGTTTACCAGTTCTTCTCAAGTGAAACACAATTCACATACCGATATTCATTATGGTTTTATTTCTTGAAGCAAGCTCAATGGCTTTTGCAAATAATCATTATCATCAATTAATATTTATTGAGCAGCCACGGGGTACATATTATAGAAAGGCTTGTAAGCTATTACACAACAAATGTCTTATTGTCAATTATGCTTTATGTACTTTTGTTATATTTTCATGGGAACAAGTGGCTGTCTCTATTTTTTGTGTGGTTTGTGCTAAGATGTCACTCATGTGAAAGCTACCAAAGATTAGAGTTGTAATTCCTAGAGACACTTTTGTGTATGATTTGTGTGTGTGCATGTGCATGTAAAACATGAAACTTAGGTCAAGATTTATTGGGCCAATGTTTTGTTATATTATTTAAACAAATGATACATTTTACCTCATTAATAAGGTAGCAAACATTTTAACAAATAAAAATATATAGAGAATGAATCAAATATAATGATGAAGTATTTCATATGTTTAGAATATTGTCTTTTGTAACACAAAAATGAAGTTCTGAAGGGTTGGAATTTCTCTTATCTGAAAAGACCACTTTAAGTTGGAGCTTCCATGAGAATATTTCTAAGGTTTATCCAACTGCAGACCAGACCTATTTACACATTTCTGTCTTACTCAGAGATACTTCAGGCTAGATTCTAAAGCTGAAGAAACGTTTCTTTCTTCTTACTTAACATTATGTCTGTGTTAGGAGAGTCGAAGTAGACTAGGTAAGATACTAGGTAGCTTGCTCAGATCTATAAAAAAATGAAAAAAAAAATTGTCAGGCTCATTCTCTTAGTAACACATTTTATGACTATTTATTGAAAATATGCTATATATGAATTTCCATGATGGTCTCAGTGAAAATAAAAAGATAACTTAAATACCTATCCTGCCTTTAATGTGATTTCCCAAATTATCATGCTTTATAATTTCCACATTACTTTTGTGCTTTTAAATTCTTTTAATATGGCAGCCCTTTATATAAAAATACTTGTAGACATCTATAAACCTTCAAGCGTGGAAAGTCTGTAGAAAACTTTAATTTGTGAAAAGAGAAATTACAGAGGTCGAGCTGGTCGATGTGAAGCTATCCTAAATTTTAATGTTCGAATATTACATTTTCAGCTGTACAACACAATAGGGATAAGAGTGAAGCTGGGGTACTGTGCTTTCTTTAGGCTCCAGAGAGACTATCATGAATGGTGTTAAGGAATTCAAAATCCTTTTCTAGAGCTCATTCAATGTATATTGAGCCGGGAATAGCAGATGTATAGAGGTGCCCTGTTCTTACCTTGTTCAAGGTTTCAAAGATGTGTGTTAAGGGGTTAAAGGGAAGCGCTTATTGGTAAATAAATCCCTAAGAAAGAAACTGAAACAGAGCACATCAAATTCTATTTTTTAAAAATGATTATATCAAAAGCAGTCAATTGGGGTAGCAGAAATAAAGTCACTTTAATAGAACATTATCACAGGATCAATGTCTCCAACTTTGAATAAATAACCATTTCCCCTTCACTCCGACAGTTATTTTTGATAAATGCTTCAGCTTTACCTCAGTATTAATTTCTCCACCAGGTACTATTATGCTGTGACAACCTTCTATTCCATTGTCATTGTGTCAGGTTATGGAAAAGGATAATAAGTAGATACATTTGCCTTTAGAATGTTAAAAAATAAATGGCATTCCTTTTCCTTATTTATCTATAATACTTCTTAATTTCAGAGAATTGTCCTAGTGATAATTACTACATTTTTACACTGATAGAAAACTGAAGCATATGTTACTAATAGTGCAATTGTATGTTCAGGAACTGTGTACTTCTACAAATATAGAAATTTAATAGTCATCATTAAGATTGCTGAACTCATGAAAACTTAAAGATAACCCATTATTCCTTTGAGTAATCTGGTCAATTGTCTCCTAATTAAATAATATAAAACGATTTTAGAAGTTTTTCTCACAATCATACAGCTAACAGTCAATTTTTGTTGTCTATGATCTATAGTTTCCATGTCATAAAGTCATAAAGTTCTCTCATTTTGTTTCTAACAGTTTCATTTTGTTTCTAACAGTTTCAACAAAGAACACTATCAAGACAGTATAAAACAACTCTCAAGTTACTATTTAGTGTGTATCTAAAAGTTACCAAGTAAGCAAACTAAATAATTGAGGGGCCGGGGCATGGTGGCTCATGCCTGTAATCCCAGCACTTTGAGAGGTCGTGGTAAGTGGATCACTTGAGGTCAGAAGTTCGGGACCAGCCTGTCCAACATGGTGAAACCCTGCTTCTACCAAAAACACAAATATTAGCCAGGCATGGTGGTGGGCATCCCATCTACCCCAGAGGTTGAGGCAAGAGAATTGCTTGAACCTGGGAGGCAGAGGTTGCAGTGAGCTGAGATTGCGCTGCACTCCAAATTGGGTGACAGAACGAAACTGTCTCAAAATGATAGTAAGAGAGGGATATGACAACTGTCACGATCACCAAATAGTGTTTGGGGTTCAGAGTATTTTTCTGTTATGCAGTTGAAAAAACTGAGCAAGAATATATGTGTATGTATATATATATATATGAGTCTGGAATTTAAATTTGGGAAACATCTTGGAGAATAATTTGGCAATTTATAGTATATTAAAGATATGCATACTATCAAATACTTTATAAAGGCTAAAATTAACTAGATTTACACATTTTAAGGTTAATAGATTTTAAAATAATGTGTAAAATATAAATGCAGAAGCATAACAGTAGAAATTCTACTTATTTTTTAAAACATGCAAAATAGTGCTATATATTATTTATAAATGCATTTTTTAAAGTAGCCTAAAACAATGCACACCTGGAATGCTACATCCTAACAAAAGTAGTTAATTCTCAAGGGGAGAGAGATAATATGATTGATGATGATAAAAGAATTTCAACATCACTTAAATATTTATTCTTTAAAGAAGAATAAGGAAAGAAGAATAAGGAAAAAAGTTGTCAGTGAAATCAAACAAAATATTACCATTTGCAATTGTTATTGTAGCAAGCACAGGAATGTTTGTTAAATTACTGCTTGAATTTTCTTTTGTGCTTTAAATATTTTTGATAATGAAAACGCCTTGGTTAAATGTACAAGTTGCATCTTTTTCTGTACATTCGCCACCAGTGGATTCTCCAGGTTGAAGTATATTTCATTAAACAAATATTCATTGAACAACGGCACTTCTCCAAGTACGGGGCTGCATTCTAGATATTCAAAGTCAAATAAGGTGCCTTCAATACCTCATAGTCTAGATAATGAATTATATAAAAACCCTTTACCATTATTTAACATTCTTCTTGTTTGGCAATAGTAGTTTCACTTGGTTAGAGAATGCACCATCATCTAATAAAAATACCTGCATTATCTTTCTGTATATATTTCTGCAATTTAATTTGTTGAATTAGAGGTTTGCTAATGATTAGAAGTTACACTAATAGAAAGTTAGACTCCTTTGTGTCTGTAGGGTGCACTTAGAACATTGCAGCCTCAGAGCTTTGAATTAGTGATTCCTTATATTATGGGGTTCACATATCAGAAAAAGCATCAAGGAATGTAGACCCCTTAAAAGAGAGTGATTACATATATTTTGCTCTCATAACATTACTGTCCACTAACACTGTCATTTCATAGAAGAAATAATATTTTAATATAAAAATATAGAAATATAATCATTTAAACGAAATGAACTTGGCTTTCTGGTAAATTTGCTACATTGTCATTTTTTCTTTTTTTTTTTTTTAACTTATTTTGTGTCTGTAAACATTTTATCATGGGCTAAGGCTAGCCTTAGAAAACTGCTGCCCTACATCATCCCCATGTTCCTGACCTCCTGTAACCGTACTGAATTTGTGAAATGTTGGTAAATACATTTTCAAAAAGCATCTAACTGATATGAGAGGGATTTTCTCTCCTAAACACTGACAAAATTGCTATAATGCTTATATGCATGCTTATCAGTGAAGGGAGAAGAACTTAGGGAGAACAATTATTTCGAAAGATATATGCTTCACTCAAAAATCAACACTGATGAAAATAATAATATTTGGAAGTTGTACAAAGCTTTCATTGTTCTAAGACACCTATACATTTTTCCTTTCTAATGCACAGTGCTGATGGCAAAGTCAGAGAGGAAAAGATAACCAGTGGAATCCTCCTAAGTGTTGGGATTCAGTCCAGCCTAATATCTGCACTGAGCTGTATTCAGAGTCCAGGAACCAGAAGAAACTG